>NC_081558.1:50253477-50553477 GCF_022355385.1 Mustela nigripes
TGTGAAGTGTGTAACCTGGTGATTCACAGACCTGTACCCCTGGGGATAAAAATATATGTTTATAAAAAATAAAAAATTTAAAAACTCAAAAAAAAAAAATTAAGTTTAGGGGCACCTGGGGGGCTTAGTTGGTTAAATGGCTGACTTTGGCTCAGGCCATGATCTCCAGGTCCACGGATCAAGCTCCACCCCTTGGGCTCTACAGTCAATGGGTAGTCTGCTTCTCCCTTTCCCACTCCCTCTGCTCATGCTCATTCTCTCTCCTTCAAATAAATAAATAAAACCTCCATAACAAATAAATTTAAAAAACAAAATAAAAATTAAATTTATTTTACATAAATAAAATATAAAGTATTACATTTATTTTATTTTACATAAATAAAATATAAAGTATTACATTTATTTTATTTTTTAAATACGATGACACATTAAACCATTCTCAAGGTCTATAGAAAGTTGGTAAAGTCTCTATCAGTCTGTCAAATATTATAGAAGTCACAACTATTTTTCAATTTCTTCCACTGAAGAAATTCTCCCATCCAACCTCCCATCCATCCATCCATCCATCCATCCATTACTGATCCGTCTCTGCAACTATGCATCCATTCATTTCCTTCACCAAATTTTCAATTAGCCTACAAGATACAAAGTGCTAATCTGGAAGAACCTTGTAAACTATTAACAAAGCTGACAGGGATAGGACATAGGAGAGTACCAAAAAGGTCCTGGGAGTTAAGAAGACAGGAGTGTTTTTCCAATCTCTCAGGAAAACTGCTGTTTAAAAAAAGAAAAAAAAAAAAAAAAAACCACCATGGCAACACATTTTGACATTATTTCAATGCTGCTGTCCAAAAAGGTGGCATTTGGTTAATGTCAGAATTCAGGTATTATTCACATCAGATGCTCTGATTTTTTTTTTTTTAACATAGGGCCTTACTTTTATAGCTAATATTTTCTAGCTAGACAATTAAGGTTACCCCCACATACATACTCTACCTGCCAATAAAAAGAGAGAGAGAAAGCCACACTTGGGTGTGTAAGAAGGGAACTGAGCAGTATCTCTGGAGCCCATTCAGGGGACTGAGGTTTTGGAGAGTACCAAGTTACTGTTGAAGCAGCCCTACTTTTGCCTTCTATTTGCCACTTCTCTTTTCTTAACTCCATGGGGACTCAGAGCTGGGAATTCTCTTCACAAGAGCTCAGGCTCCTCTCCTGTTTTTCCATCAGCTGCATCACTATTTAATCAAGGGAATTAATCAACTGTGGAGATCATAATGGATGTCAGTAACATTTCCTGTGTTATGATTGATGAATCTAACTTTGGACTTAATGCCTTTGTTCCAAATTAGATGACAACAGAATCAAGGTTAATACTATATTTTTTTAAAGCTGCATTATGTCAGCTAATAAAAGTAGTTCTCTCACAGAGATTGTACCTCACTGGTGGGACCAGAGATGATCTTAGGCAGAGCCTAGACTATTTTCATTCTGATAACATGTTATATTTTAACATGCATTAATGTAAATCTTCCACTTAAAATGACTGATACTGGGTTGGGTTTGTTTGTTTGTTTGTTTGTTTGTTTTTTCCATGAAAGGTGGTTATGTAAATCTCCCTTTTTGTAAAAATTTAAATAAAATATTAGTCCTCTGCACATGTTGAATAAATAAATCGCAATCCTTCAAAAACCAGATCACTTACTAAGTCACACTTTCCCCGTATCTATCTACTTCTGCCTATCCAGTGCATTCTCTTCCTTAAAATTAAAGTTAAGAAAATGCAGAGTAGCCACAGACAACTCTCTCAGCCAAGTGTGCCATCTAGGCACCCAGTATCAAACAAGTGATGGGGTCTTTCCCCACTGAAGCCTCTCTCCTAGCACTGGCCAACCCTGAGCACTGAATCCTTAACCCACCAGGGACTTGCTTCATTTACAGTGTCTTCTTTGTTCCCTCCTATTTTCTTCTATTTTTTGATTACTCAACAATGCTTCTTAATAGTAATCTCAAAAGAACCTCTTGAGAGATTACAACCATTAAAGGACTTTCTCCACAGAGAAATGCACTTGAAATGTTCATCAGGTTGAGGGTAAAGGCGGGGGAAGGAGCTGTGGAGGAGTCCTTTAGCAGTTATAATCGGAAAACCTAATAAGACTAAAAACATTCATTTCAACCTAATGGGGAAAGGGTGTTTTTTTATTATTATTAAGCTGTTAAGAACAAAATCACATTTTTGTACTACAAAATTGAGCAAAATGCGAAGAATCTTCTGCATAGTAAGTAACCATATTGATTTTTAAAAATCTCCACTTAGCCCCATGAAATAGTTCTCTCTTGAGAATACAGAAATCTCAATAATTATTGATTTCTATAAATCCCTTTCCATTTGCTTTTCTTAAATTTCTTAGTATGCACTACAACATATTTAGGAAGGGGTCTCCATTCATTGGTGTATAAACATGAACTAGTTTTACCTTTTTCATGAATTGCCACCAACTGTCCTCTGTAGACTACTTGTTGCTCCATGACTAGAAGTCTGATTGTGTAACTTACTGGTCACCTATTAAAACAATCTCAGGTTGATCCTTTAGGCTCAGTCATGTTGGTTTCATAGTATCAGTTTCCTATTTTCTCCCAAGCTAGCTTCTTCCCCTTTCCTCCTCACTGCACACTAAAATGGCAACTCAAGATCCTGAAAAGGAAGGAGGTAGGCAGTACTGGAAGTTTCTTCCACATTCCCACTTTCTTTGTGAATGGTGGTCAAGTGGTGAAGAAGGAGAAGGAAAGAGATACCATTTCTTATGACTTCCCCATAGCTGCCATGAGACTTCTCCTTGACTGGTCATAACCAGTGATCTGTTCCTTTGTTCCCTGGACTTACGGAGTTTAAGTAGGGACTCCAACAGGCCATTCTGATGTCAGCTTCACGCCACACCTGCCTAAAAGGAAAAGCCTCCACTTCTCAGCAGAACATTTAAGGCTACTTATAACCTGATTCAAAGCTCTTTCCAACCTCGCTCTTGCCACTCCACTCCAGTCCACTCCAGGGACCCTAAGTTCCAGCTCTATGAAACTGCTGTTTGCCAAATCTGTCATTCCCTATCCTCCATCCAGGCTTGTCCACTTACTTCCCTAGCCCCCACATTTAGATTCCCTTTCCCTTCTTCTCATCTATCTGAATTCTTATTTTTCCACCAGTCTTGAGATGCATCAGACTTTGAGGCAGGTAGGAGGCTAGGAATAGCTTAGAACTAGGGTCACCAAGTTCTCTGGAATTCTGAAACAGAGGATTCTCTATATAATTTAGAACTAGGAGAAAACTGAAAGTATACAAATTGATCATTTCTAAGACATATAAGTAGTATTTTCCCTTTGCTTTCAGTACTTTCTATAATGCTGTTATAATTCTTCCAGAACTAAAAGTCAATTTAAAAATAACAATAAGCCATATATTTAAAAAAGCCATCAGGAAAACATTTAAAATTTCTCTCACAAGTGCCATCATTACTCCCACATAAATGATGCTGTTTTCATAAAACAAATAAATTATTAAAATGACCCAGGAAAATAAGAACACTGATTGTTTCACTGACTGTTACTTCCTTGAGAAAATATACACACATACACACACACAGTGAAATTCCATCAAGATGGCTTTTAGGGGCACCTGGGCGGCTAAGTGGTTTAAAGCCTTTGCCTTCAGCTCAGGTCATGATCCCAGGGTCCTGGGATCCAGCCATGCATCTCTGCTCAGCAGGGAGCCTGCTTCTCTCTGCCCGCCTCTCTGCCTACTTGTGATCTCTGTCAAATAAATAAATAAATTTTTTTTTTTAAAATGGCTTTTATATGTTGTCTCACATATAGCCCTCAAAGTGATGCTTCCCACCAAAACCAACAAAATACAATAATGATGTTGATTAAAACACAACATCCTATGTGCCAAAGATAAAGCAGTAGAGAACATTTATATCTATAAATCAATGATCTTTTTATAGGAGGGAGATTTATCATTGGTTATCTGGAATAGAAGTTTCTCTCCGGTTATTTATTTCCTCTCCTCTCTCCAAAATAAACCATATATACAGAAATGACCTAAAAATTTAGGAGGAACATTTGTTTTAACTGAGTAAAATCCTTCTATTTATTTTCTGAAATGAACTTTGTTTAAGGTTCCATTACACTGTATTCAAAAAAAGAGAAACAAATTGGAATTTTGTAGGGAGGGAAAACTGAATATGAAGAAATCAGAGAGGGAGACAAACCATGAGATATTCTTGACTCTGGGAAACAAACTGAGCACTGCAGAAAGGGAGTGGGTGGAGGCATGGGGTAACTGTGTAATGGGTATTAAGGAGAGCACATGATATGATGAGCACTGGGTGTTACATGCAACTAATGAATCACTGAACACTACATCAAAAACTAATGATGTACTATATGTTGGCTAATTGAATTTAAATTTAAAAAGTAAATATTTTTAAATTTTTTTAAATTTTTAAAAAAAGAAAGTGAAAAACTCATTCAAAAAGATAAAGAAAGAAAAAGAAAGAAAGAAAGAAAGAAAGAAAGAAAGAAAGAAAGAAAATAAATTAGTTTGGGCTTTTTCCTTCCTTGGAAGCTTTGACAAACCTTCCATAACGCACTCCAGGGTGGCAGCGAGGCTGGAGTCCTGTGAGAGTCAGTGTGTGGCGCGGGTAACTGATGATCTCCCCACCCCGCATTAGATTTCCACCAGTGTGAGAATCCAGGTCCCAAGAAGGGTAGATCTGGGCATATAAAACTGGACAACTCCCTGCACTCTGGCCCATAGGTTTTCCCTTCCATGGAGCTGGGAAACAGAGCACAGTTTCTTCCATCAAGGCCAAAAGAACCATAGAGTTTTGTTTTTTTTTTTTTAATTCAGTTTAAAATTCAATTTTGCAACTTGAAGCAAAGAGAGTCTGTATGGAAACATGATAGCGGGGTGGATCTATATGAAGCAGGCAAAGGATGGAAAATAAACACTGCTATCGCCAGCCTCCAGAAGATGACGTTACAGACTTTTTTATCACCATCCGAGGTGTGGATGGGCCTGCACATGGACAAGGTCACAGAGTAGGAGTTCAAAATCTGTTGTGAGACACTGTACCCAGAACTGTTGGGGTTCTCCTCCACTCTAAAGGAATGTTATATATAATCTCTTAAAACTAAATCTGTTGACAAGTTGCTGATGCTGGTAAGTGGCTGTTACAAAAAAAAAAAAAAAAGTCATTCCTTGGAAGGTAACATTGATGGCATGAAGGCAGCATGATTATTCTGAGAGCCTCTGGTGCAGTGAAGTCCCAGCTCTGATAATGAAATGCATTAGTAGGGGGAAAGCACAGCCTCCATCAACCTCCATGCTTCAGTTGTAAGGTGGGATGGGAATTGGGGGGCGGGGGTTGAAACTTTTAAAACTAGTTATGAAATCTTTGCTCCAGTGCAATCTTATGTAAGATCCCACAATACAGATGGATAAAAGACCGCACTAGTCCAGTTGAAGAGAAGAGGTGGGGCAGAGCCCCATCCATCATGGGGAAACCCTGGAGATCTAAGAGTCATGGTTTGAAATGACCTGGGCTATAGTAGATGACTTCCCACAATATTTCAGGCCCCAACACTCAAAATCAGGGCTCTGAAAACTACAGCCCACAAGCTAAAGGTAGCTCCCTGCCCTGCTTTGAAAACCCTTTTATTGGAACATAGCAATGGCATTTGTTTCAGTATTGTCTATAGGTATTTTCATGCTGCAAGGACAGAGTTGAGTACTTGTGACAAAACCTAAAATATTCACTCTCTCTCCCTCAAAAGAAAAAGTTTGACAATCCCTACTCTAAATACTTTGAGCTTGGTACTTGGCACACAGTCAGTAATCAAACAATCAATCCTTCCTATCAGCCTATTCTATACTGTAAGAAAAGAGGTGTGAAGTTGCTGGTTGGAACATTTCCCCAGTAAGAAGCCAATCAAAATGTAATATATGGACAAAAAGAATAGAATATGGCAGATTGAATTTCAAATAATGTCAATCAGTCATCATTCTGACCATGAAAATTATAAATAAAGTAATGGTGTCACTTCCTTTCTCACTGAATACTGTCTCAATCCAGGGACCCTCAAAAAAAAAAAAAAAAAAAAAAAAAAGAAATAGGAATCTCACGTGACTCCCTTCCCAAACTACTCATTGAATGAGAAATGGGAATATCTACAAAGAAAAAACCGTGGCACTAGATCATTTAGTCAATAAAAACAAACAATTTATTAATAATCCAGTTATTTGAAAGCAAAACTGGGAAGACACCAAGAAGATACAAAAACAAATCAAATATTAGTGGCACCAGCAGCGCAGATCAGAGAACTCTTAATACAGTGAATAGTATTTACATTTCAACTTGGACTTCAGTACTATATATGGGATATTCTAATCCATCACTCAAACATGAAAAACACAGGCTTTGGCCGCTGGTTAATTATTGGATTGTCATAACCCATTTCATGCCCGCCCATCTTTTTTTTTAATAACCTGATTTTGTTAGTGCTTTTATTTTGTAATTATAGTCTCCTGACAAGTGCCTCTCCCATACCTGTCACTTTACAATGGAATTTTCTGAGAGAGGGGGGAAAAAAAAACCCGTATGTATTGAGATTTCAAATGTCTTACCATCTAGTCTCACATGTAGTTTTAAAACATCAAGGGGAGGGATGTTAAACTGCCATTCTAATGCCATATAAGGTTACTGAGAGCCCTAAGGGAATATATAACTTCTTTTTTATATATAACTTCCTTTAAACGTATATGCAGCATTAACAACCCTATCTTAGTCGCATGTCAATGAATCCTGAGATTAGCTCTCTATTCAGGCTGATTAGTAGTTATTTTTGAACTCCTATAATTATTGGAATGACTAATATAATGAATACCATGACCAGTGTTCACACCCCTCATAGCAGGTGTGTGGTGGGGCTTGCTCAGAATTTAACGAAGGCATGACTTCACAGCCTCTTTACAAACAACATTAAAACCATTTTAAAACCATTTTTGCCTGGGTGGCTCAGTGGGCTAAGCCGATGCCTTCAGCTCAGGTCATGATCTCAGGGTCCTGGGATTGAGTCCTGCATCGGGCTCTCTGCTCAGCAGGGAGCCTGTTTCCCTCTCTCTCTGCCTGCCTCTCTGCCTGCTTGTGATCTCTCTCTCTCTCTCTCTGTCAAATAAATAAATAAATAATCTTTAAAAAAAAAAAAAAAAAAAACATTTTTTTGTCCAAATCTGTCTTGGTCCTATTTCTTGAGCCAAAAATGATCTGTTATTCACTTCTCTGGGTCCACACAGCCACACCTGTGAGCACCTACTATACCATCATGTCATCAAGTGTGAACTCATCATGGTACCAGCTGCTTACCACAGCCACCCTACTAGACTATAAACCCTACTAGGGGTTTGGAGAAAGTCCTAGTTATCTATGAGTTTCTTATCCCTAACATAACATGTGGTACCTTTTAAGATCTCTTCAGTAAATGTTTGTTAACTTACACATGGCTCTGCTGGTAGGACAAAGCCCAAGCAAGTTAGGCAAAATGCCACCAAGCTGTGAAGTGCAAAAAGGCAGAAATCATATTTCTGTTCTACGTATCATCGATGCCTATCATCAACAAGAAAGACCTCCGACAAGGTAGCCATCAAATGAAATGTTTGTGGAGAGAAAAAAGGATTTTCACTGGGAGGTGAAAAACCCATTTGGTGAGATGAAAACACAACTTGCACCAAACATGTTGTAGATCTAAATCAGGAGTTGACAATTTTTTTTTTTTTTTTCTGCAAAGACCAGTGGTAATATTTTAGGCTTACAGGTTTGACTATCTCTGTTGCAGTGACTCAATTCTGCTATAGTATCATGAAAGCAGCCAGAAACAGTATGTAAACAAATGACTGTGACTGTGTTCCAACAAAACTTTATTCGTAAAATTAGGCGGTGGGCCCAATTTTCTTGCCAGCCATAGTTTGTTGACTCCAGAGATGAGAAAGGCAAAACAATATGGCTTCTATAATACAATACAGCAAAGTATCTATAAGACCTCAGCATGTGGAAAGAGTCTTTTTAAAAAATACCAAAAAAAAAGCAGTTACCATTATGGAAAAAATTATAGGTTCAACCTATTAGAGTTCAGAGCAATGGAATACTATGCAAACATAAAACTAACACACCACTGCTACCAACACAACATGAAAACCTTCCCAACATAATGTTGAACAAAAGAAACAATACAAATGCTCACATAAAAATATCATTAATGAAGGAAAAAAGTAAGTTACAGGGTGAGCAAGAAATTTGTCACTTTTATAACTAACAAAGGCCCTAACAGTGTTGTGGAACCAATTCCAGTGTTTGTTTTTTGTTTGTTTGTTTTCCCCTTTTTTTGCCCACCCCAACAAGCAATTCCCCAATACCAGCTAGGTTCAGTTCAACTCAATTCTGATACTATCTACCCAGAGAAAGTATCAGACTTCAGTGGTTAAGGGTTCAGTCATCCAAGACTGCTCCTGCCCCTCCCCACCAGCCTTTTTGCTATCAGGCACGGCTGCAAGCCCGGGTTATCAGCTATGCTTCTTTTTCTCTTCTTTCTTTTTTTTTTTAAGATTTTATTTTACTTATTTGAGAGAGATAAGGAGAAAGAGCACGAGTGGGGGGCAGGGAGAAAGGAAAGAAAGAAGCAGGCTCCCCACTGAGCAGGGATCCCGACTTGGGACTCCATTCCAGAACCCTAGGATCATGACCTGAGGTGAAGGCAGACTTTTAACTAAGCCACCATCCGCTGTGCTTCTGACCAACTGGTTAAAGCAGAAGTCTCCACCACCTCCTCCTCAGGTTCAATTAATTTGCTAGAGCAGCTCAGAGAACTCAGAGGAACATAGTACTCCCTACATCACCAGTTTGTTACAAAGGGCCAGATGAAAGAGCTGCATAGGGCAAAGTGAGGAGAGATGGTTCAGAGATAGCTTCCATGCCCTCTCCAGGTGCACCACTCTCCTCAAATCTCCACCTGTTCACCAGCCTGGGAACTCTTTGAAACATGTTCTTTCAGGTTCTTATGGAGGCTTCATTACATAGCTGATTGATTGAATCAGGGGCAAGTGGCATTTGATTTCAACCTCCAGCCCCTCTCCCCAACCAAGAAGAGGTCAAGAGGTGGACTAAAAGTTCAAGCCTTCAAATCATCAGGTTGGGTCCTCCACCAAGTAGCCCCCACCCATCCAAAGAGTGGTCCATTAACATAAAAAAAAGAAATTCCACAAATGGAAGGAGCTCTGTGCCAGAAACAGGGACAAAGACCCAGTATATATTTCTTATTACGAATCATAATATCACAACCCGTGATACATAAAGAACCTTTACACATCAATAAGGGGAAGACCAGTGAAACAGAAAAGTAGAAGAGGGCAAGAATAAGCATTTCACAGAAAAAATATGTCCAATAAACATGACAATAAAACCAACTTCATTAGAAAATCCAGAAAACACAAGTCAAAACCACAGTGATGTACCACTCTACGCCCCCTACAGTGGCAAAAATTTAAAGGGTTGGAAGCAGTACAAAATGGTAGCTGACCTCATCTCCTCCCATGGACACTTAATCTACAGCCACATATGGAATAATTTCCTCTTAAAAGGACCCCTAAAAGCAGCCAGACAGCTCCTTCCTATCAGAAAAAAAAAAAAAAAGAAGTTCCACGTGGAAGCAGGAAAAAAGGCTAGGACCCAATCTCACCATAAAGTGCCCCCTACCCCCCAGTTTGCAGCCACCAAATGGTCAGGAGGGAGCTCACACACCTGGAACTTCCTCCAGAGGAGCATAGAGTTTGTACCCTTCTTTGGGCACCTCCGACTTTTAGGACTTGCACCTGAGAGATAAGGCCTCCAAACAACTGACTGAAAAGTAAAAGGGTTACAACGTCCCCACAATGATGTCCGAGGGCTGGAGCAAGGGAGAAACTGCTCTTATAAGGGCTGGAGCCCTGGGTGTTATACATAACTAATGAATCTTTGAACACCACATCAAAAACTAATGATGTACTATACAGTGGCTAACTGGACATAATAAAAAATAAAATAAAGGCCTGGAGCAGATTCACCTGCCCCCAGGGCCCAGTGCAGAAGCATTCATTTGAAAAGTGCACAGACTGCGTTGGAAGAGATTCATTTGCTCAGCTGAAAGCAAAGCCGTAGGGCCCAGGCTGGCGTCATTTTTACACCCTGTCTCTCCTTGACTAAAGCCAGCCATGTGGTCTCCCCCCACCCCACCTCTGGACTTTTTTGTTTTCCCCTCCTTGCAAGGATCCTCTTTACCCTCCAGTCAGTGGGTGCCACCCTCATGCTCTCCCTCAACTATGGCCTAGAGCTCATCTCCAGCTTTACACATACCTGGTGCCTGGTTTTTCTGCTGTGGTCCAGGGAAGGTCCCTTCACAGCCTGGCCCCGTGTTCCTGGTCCCATGGGACCACACGATTAGAGAGGAAGTTCCTGGCAGGCTCCCACCCCAGCGCACTGCACAGATGTTGGACTGAGATACTCTCCCAGGCTTTCTGGGAAGGCCTATTTGCTGGTGCACTGGCTTTGGCCTGAGGGGTGGGCTTCGGGTGGGACACACATGTAGAAGCATACAGGGGCGTTCCCTTGGAAGGGAGGCAGGTGGACACAACCTCTGTGCTCTCTCTCTGCCTTGCTCCAGCTCCCAGGTATCTCCCAGTAAAGAGCTTATGCCCTTGAGAAGGACCCTGATTTTTGCAGCTGCTGCCTGGACACTTCTATGTCCGAGGGCTCCACTGGCATGTGAGGCTCACACCGGTGCTTGCAGGTCCTACGGGACCATAATCAATGGAGTAAGAGTTCTTTTTTTTTTTTTTTTTTTAATTTATTTGACAGACAGAGATCACAACTAGGCAGAGAGGCAGGCAGAGAGAGAGGAAGGAAAGCAGGCTCCCTGCTGAGCAGAGAGCCCATGTGGGGCTGGATCCCAGGACCCTGGGATCATGACCTGAGCCGAAAGCAGAGGCTTTAACCCACTGAGCCACCCAGGCGCCCTGGAGTAAGAGCTCTTAAACAGCTACCCCCAAGGCACAGCCAGAGGCAACAGACCCAGGAGCTAGGAGTTTCTGGAAAAGAGGTCTATGAGCTGATTTTCACAGCTACAGCCTGAGGGGCAGGCTCCTGATTAAACACACATCTAAGGGCCAGTTGTAAGCCTTTCCAGAACCCTCAGAAGGCAGGCACTACTCAAGCTCTTCTTCTGCCATTCTCCAGAGGGCCACTATCCATCTCTTAGAGGAAAGCTCTAACACGTGTCCGGTGCCCCAGTGCTTAGAGCTGCCATCCAGGGGACACCCCTTGTGTACCTGGCTCTGGTGGCATGAAATCTTGCGTTCCTGGTCCCCTGATGCTTGTTACCCTTAAAAATAAAAACTGCCAGTTATTTTACCAACAAAAGATAATCATTTTATTTAGGAGTAAAAGAGAATTGCTATCTGAGGGAGGCTTCAGGTTTGGCACACATCCAGGTGACTACAGACAGGCCCCTAAGGGACGTAGGCTGGAGGGGGGATGGGGGGGCACCATCTTGGCATGTTCCCTCTGCGTTGCTCCAGTTCACCAGTAACTGCCGGGAAGGAGCTTATATACTCACCTGGAGCCCTGATTTTTGTGACTACTGCCAAAGGGACACCTCTAGATCACCTGGCTCTGGGAGCCACCAGGGATTCTGCATGTGGTCTCATAGGACTGTATATATGTTCATAGTTTAAAAGCTGATGCCTGAGGGGCTGGCTGCCAATAAGACTGAATCTAGATGCTGAAATGCCCCAGCGCTGCAGCACTGAAAGGTCTTGGCACACCCTCAAAAAACAAGTGCTATTAAACACAAAATAGGCTGCGTGGACAATCATAAAGGTTTAAGAGACGACCAAGAGCTAGGGCAGGGTTGGATGATGAGACTCATCTCCCACAGGATGTCTTATCTTGGATGATAAGACTGTCTCTCCACGACTGAGAGAGAAGTGGCTGTTATATCTAATACAGAGAAACAAACACAAAGAGTTGAGCAAAATAAGGAAATAGAAAAATATGTTTCAAATGAAAGAACAAGATAAAGCCTCAGGAAAGAATAAAATAAAACCCCAGGAATAAAACCTTAATGAAAAGACAAAGCGTTGGTGAAATTCAAACAACAGAGCTCTCTTGTACTGTTCCGGGAGCATGAATTGGTACAATCACTTTGGAAAACTGTCTGCCACCCATTCATGTTGAAGGAGTACTCCTAGGTGATACCTGAGAGAAATGTGTGTGCAGGTGCAATAAAACAGCTGTTTAAGAATGTGCCTGGATGCATTATTTGCTGGAAATAACTGGAAACAATCCCCGGGTCCACCAACAGTGTTCACACATGGAATATTCTATAGCAGTGATATAAACAAGCTCAAACTACAAATACAACATGGACCAAGTTCATAAACTCATGTTGAGAAGGAAAAAAAAAGAAAACAAGACCCAAATGAGCACATACAATTACCCCATTTATATAAAGTTTGCAAACAGCAAAACACAGCCAGTGATTACAGATGTTGGTCCTGCAGTCATCTTCATGGGCCAGAAATAGGTTATCATAAAGATGAGCACCCTAAGGGTTCTGAGTCCTGGCCATTGTTTCTTGTCCTATGTAATTACATAGGGATTGGCTTAATAAAAAATTATTAATCTACATATTTATGTATATGTGCTTTTTCTGTATGTGGTAATAATTCATAATTTTTTTAAAGATTTTTATTTATTTGATAAAGAGAGACACAGTGAGAGAGAGAACACAAGCAGAGGGAGTGGGAGAGGGAGAAGCAGGCTTCCTGTTGAGCAGGAACCCAATGCTGGGCTCGATCCCAGGACCCCAGAATCATGACCTGAGCTGAAGCCAGACACTCAACATCTGAACCACCCAGGTGCCGCTAATTCATATTTTTTTTTAAAAGGCTTTAAACTATTTAAGGCCTGTCATCTGTGACAGTAGAGATTTTTTAAATAAAAATATCACCTTCAGCAACTCTCCTTTGTCTTTTCAACATTGCTACTACTACGTCTTAGTGGATATGCCATATTCCTTCAAGCAAAAGTGAAATTACATGACTTCTGAGCCTAGGTCATAAAAGGCACTGCAGCTTTTGCCTGGTTCCTTTGACATATTGGTTCTCAGTATGTCCCAGTCTTCCAGGAACACAGCTGCCATGCTCTGAGAGGTTCAAGCCATGTGGAGAGGTTGTTTGTGTCCTCCAGTTGAGACCATAGCCAAGTCCAACTTTGGAGTCATCCCAGCTAGGCACCACACATGTGAGTGAAGAAACTGCCAGGAGATCCCCACCCCCAGCCAGTGGAGTCTTCCCAGCTAAGGCCCTAGACATTCCAGAGCAAAGACAAGCCACCAGTTCTACCCTGCTCAAGTCCCTGACCCCCAGAAACCATGAGTACAAGAAAATGGTTATTAATTTATGCCACAAGTTTATAGAGTCTATTACACAGCCATAACTACTAGAGTGACCACCTTAACACCATTATTTCTATTTTTTGTAAGAATTTATTGAAGATAGATGCTTCACGAGCGTGTTCAGGAGGATGTGGGTGAGGATTAGAGCAACATGGTGAACTGCCCAATGTTATATGGCAGGTCTCTATTTGAACCCCAATCTGTGTGTCCCTGAAGTGCGTACAATGTCTATAGATCATGCTGTCTCTCTTTCAGGAAAGGGTCAATCACTGCAACAAAATACCTCAGAAATGTGTAATAGAAATAAGAGTTCCCTTGATGTAACATTTGAAGCCAAGCCTGATCACCAGACTCTCCATAAGACTAAGAGGGTTTGGGGGCATCTGGGTGGCTCAGTGGGTTAAGCCCCTGCCTTTGGCTCAGGTCATGATCCCAGGGTCCTAGGATCGAGCCCAGCATCAGGCTCTCTGCCTAATAGGGAATCCTCCTCTCTCTCTCTCTGCTTGCCTCTCTGCCTACTTGTCATCTCTGTTTGTCAAATAAATAAATAAATAAAATCTTAAAAAAAAAAAAGGACTAAGAAACTCTGCCACATGAGTGCTCCATGCTGTGGGCAATTCACCCAGGACCCCATTTTCTCACCTGGGAACTATCGCCCAAACACTGGGACACATGATGGGATAATGACTGCTTGCGGCTACCTTTGGGGGTCTTTATGAGGATAAGAATGGGAAAATAATGAAAATTTAAAGTAATAAGGATGCCATCAGACATCTTGCTTCTTGGCCAATTGGTTAGTTTTGAGAACATGAAATTCCTACACATCTGCAAAGCACTCACAGTTTTCAAAACATTTCTACCAACATACCTTGGGCAAAAGCACTCAGGAAAGTATAAGACATGATGACCGATAGCATTACTGTTGACAAACAGAAGGACAATAAGAGCTGAGGGCATCATTTT
Organism: Mustela nigripes; assembly: GCF_022355385.1. Lineage (NCBI taxonomy): Eukaryota > Metazoa > Chordata > Mammalia > Carnivora > Mustelidae > Mustela > Mustela nigripes. Next base: position 50,267,977 of record NC_081558.1, read on the forward strand.
GCTATGGCCATGGAACCAAAATGAAAGAGCAGAATGAAGAGGGATGGGGATTTGGGGAGTGTGGTTTTCCTTCTCTGTATCCCCAGCATAAGAACAGAGCCAGATACACATTGGAGTGTCACATTTCCAGAACAGTATCACGTATTTCCTTTCAAGCCAGCCAATGAAATTTTGTAAATCTCAGAATTAGAGTAATTGTCATGGGACAAATTTTGCTCTCAATTCTGCTCCCTCGTGTAAGAGCTCAGCAAAACCATTCACATGGCAATGAGGAGAAAAACAGTGAAAGCCTGTCGGCATATTTATGGTGGCCAAAATGACATTCCTCTTTATGAAATAAACCTCTGTGAAAGGACACAAGTCTGGAGCCTTCTGAAGAGTTCATCCTCCCACAAAAGGATGGTTAGGGCTCCACTCAATGATCTCAATCCAAAGACTCCCTGCTTAAAGTTAAAATGTGCTGGGTGCCTCATCTGATTTTTTTTTTTTTTTTTAAATCCACTGCAACACACACAATGGAACAGAACATGAGGTCAAAAAAAAAGTAGAATAGAAATTCACTTTGTGTCTCTGGGAAGAAATGGGAAGATGGAAGATCATGTTCTGAAGTGACTTTTACTGCTCTCCAAGGAGCAAAATACAATGAGAGACCCAAAGAGCAGGGTTAGAGGCCATTTCCTTGCACAGCTCTTGAGCTGCTGTATTTTGTTCTCAGAGTCTTTTATTGTATTCTGCTCCTTCTAGGGCACAGAAAGTCACTTCAGAACACTTCTGCTACCTTCTGTGTTTCATGGAGTCAGAGGTTGGTCTGTCTTCAAAGGACAAGAGATTCTTTGTTGATTTCAAGTCTTTACAGAGTTCTTACTATGTGCTCACACTATGTTAAATTCTGTGTCTGGCCTGGTGCGTAAATATAGCTGGTGACCAAGAGAATCCTGGTTATTCATTCAAACATTGACTGTGTTAGGCTCTCAGCTGAAGATGGTGTTCATTAGGTCTTAAAAAAAACAACAAAAGTAGCAAAAATGATATGCACCATTTCTAGGACCAGACCATAGAAATCTCCTGCCCAATTCTCTATTCTCTCTCTCTCTGTTAGCTCTCTATTAGCTGGATGTCAATGTCTGGGAGAGCCACACAGTATAGGTAGGACAAGCTATGTCAGCCTGGATCCCAAAGTGACTCTATAGAGCAGAGATTCTGCTTTCAAATTCTGCAGAGATTCTGTTTTCAAGCCAGCCCAGCATCACTGATTGGACTTAACCTTAGTGAAAAAATAAACTTCTATTAAGCCACTACATTGAAAGTTTACTACTACTGCTCTATTTCTATTAAATACACATCCAGCATCTTTCAGTTCATTCATTTATTTTTTATTTATTCAACACACTATTAAGAACCTACTATTAGTTAAGCGTAGTGCCAGGCACGTGGAACACCAAAGGTAGGGAGGAAAAGATAATAAACAAAAAGATAAATACACAAGAAAATTGAAATTGGAGTAATGATATGAAGGTGTCTTAGTCCATTCCAGCTTCCATAACGAAATACCACAAACTGTGTAGCTTATAAACAACAGATATTTATTTCTTATGGTTCTGGAGGCTCAGAAGTCCAAGATCAAGACATCATCCTGGCTGGATTCTGGTAAAGGTCCCCTTCCTATTTAATAGTTAGCATCTTCCCTCTGTGTCCTTACATGGTGGAAGGAACAAGGGAGCTCTGTAGGATCTCCTGATAAAAGCACCATTCCCATTGAGGAGGACCGTACCATCATGACCTAACCATCTCCCAAAGGCCCACCTACTAATACCAACACCTTTGGGGGTTAGGACTTCAACATGTGGGGGCCAGTGCACAAACACTCAGACCATGGCAAACAGAACAACAAACATTACCGTATTTGAGAGTAATTAAGAAGCACCTCTAAAGAGCTAACAATTTGACATAAGACCTGAAAGATATAAAGGAGTCAGCCATGCCCATATTTAGAAGAGTACTGCCAGCTAAAGGAATAGCAAATACAACAAATTCACTGGGCATATTCCAGGAACCAACCAAAGTTACATGTGTTGTACTAGTTAAATCAGGATAAAGCATAAATTGAGATAGATCCTAGTCAACCAGGAGGTGTGGTCCCCTACTCATGATCTTCCCAACCACAGTTCCAAGGTCAATCACTGCTCCCCTGTAGTCCCAAAGTTGTCCCTTTACCCAAAGTGCTTCACGGACTGACTGGAACTGTCCCTGGTGAGGACTGACATCTGAAAGAATGTTTTTTTAGCAGCTGTTAACAGCAAGCATAATTTTAGAACACCACTTAAAATCATCTCCTGAACACTGAAATGAAAACATTTCAATGAATGGAGCATTTTAAATATATGACTTTTTTTTAACTAGCAAAAGTATTACTGGCTTGGATCTCCCCAAAAATCTTGACCTCAGGTTTCAAGAAACCAACATCATGTAAATTGCTAAGACTTTCTTTATAAAATAAATAAATAAAAGGCAGGGCAATTACAATAATCTCACCATAGAGTGTTTCCTCTAGTAGGGAAGAAGAAATTGTTATAGTTGCAATTTGGGACTTGGGGACCACATTTGATATGAACTCTCCTGCCCTTACATGAAATATTGAATTAATTTCTGTTATCAGTTGGAATATGTTGCTGTCTTATTCACTGTGAAATACCCTGGCTGAAAATATTTACTATTTTTTCCCCTTTAGATTCGCCTGTGTCAATAGCCTGAGGGGATAAACTGTCTGATTTAGTTATAGCGAAAATCACTGTTTTTATTTGATGCTATTTTTTTTTTCCAAGGGGACAAGAAAAACATTCGCACCGCCATCAACTTATTTCTAAGAAAAGAAGAAGGTGCCATTTCACTAAAAATCTATCATACAGTCTGAATGAGATTGCTCTGAGCTAGGATGGGGGAAACGTCCAGAGATGATTTAAGAAGAAAGTAGCAAGGGAGGATAGAGTAAAAGAGAAGTACTGAGTGATTCCTGGTGGGACCTCAACCCTGGGGGTAAAGGGAAGCAGAGCCTTTGGTGTTCAACGGTCTCCACAGGGAAAGAAGAGGTGGAACAAGTGGGAGGGAGAGAGGTAAGTAGAGTCAGAAAGTTGGATTGCGGTCCTGACTCCATCTCCAAGAGATAGTATTGTAACTATTACTCTGGGTCTCAGCTTCTTCATCAGTAAAATGATTTTGGTTTAATCTGTGCCAATTGCAATTGGAATCAGGCGCTTTATAAGAAATGAGCTTGTGTTGCAGGACTTTTCCAGACAGAAGCTATAATGTCATCATGGATATTGATGGTCTATGGCTTTTCAACAATGTTCATTGAACGCTGTGATAGTTGTTTTTATGTGTTACCTTGGCTGAGCCACAGTACCCAGATATTTGGTCAAACACCAAATTTTATAAATGGGATTAACCTAATTAACCTAATTAATCAATGCATTTGAGTAAATTGCCTTGTATAATGTGAATGGGCAATGTCCAATCAGCTGGAGGCTTTACAAAAAAGACTAACCTCTCCCAAGAAAGGGAGTTCTGCCAGCAGATGTCCTTCAGGCTTGAACTACAACTCTTCGCTGTGTTTCCAGCCTGCTGGCCTACCCTGCAGATTTTCAACTTGCTTAGTACACTTTCATAATTACATGAGCCAGTTACTTAACACAAATACTGGTTTTATTAATGTTCTGTTTCTCTGGAGACCCCCAATACACCAGCTACCATGGCCTAATATCATCCTAACCACTTGGGATTTATAAAGAAACAAAAAGAGGCAAAGACTCTTGCCCTCTCAGAACTTATGATCTTGGCTATATGTTTGAGGACTGTGTGGGGTTGTTTTCTCCATACAGTCCTCAGAAGTTGGTATTAACCAAGAGTAAAATAAGAACCAAAGATGTGTTGAAGTGGTCAAAAATAAATAACTGAACCAAAACAAAATCCAGTATGATGGTGTGCTACAATAGAGGAAGATAGCTTGTTTTGCCCCGTTCCTCAGGCCATTCCTGAAATATGTCCAACTGTAGAAAGTTCTACACCATTAGCAAACCACTGGAACATAGATCTTAGCTAGGTAAGAGTGCCCAGATTGAGGAAACTGGCCAAAACCTTCAAATGCTCTATAGGAAACAGTGGGGGGAAAATGCAATTTTTTAAAAAGAATTCAAGTAGGGGCTCTCAACTGGCAATGATTTTGCCCTCCAGAGGACATCTGTCAATGCCTGGAGACATTTTGATGGCCACAGCTGGGTGTGCTACTAGCATCCTAGTACACAAAATCCAGTTTACAATGTGCTGGACACCCTCTCCCAGACCAAAATGGCAATAGTGCTGAGGTTGAGAAATCCTAAATCAGAGCCAAAGAAGGCAGAGATCTATTTAATAAAATGAATACTATTCCTTGAGAAGTATGCAAACATGGAATCAGGCGCTTTATAAGAAATGAGCTTGTGTTGCAGGACTTTTCCAGACAGAAGCTATAATGTCATCATGGATATTCCAGAGGAGACCCGAAGCCTGAACTATAAGTGATTCTCAAACATGTACAGGAGGCTGCATGGAGTGTCTATGAGTCTTTATCCAGTTTAAGGACAAAGAAACATAAGAAGTCAAGTGATTTAGGTGCAATCCTGGTACTCTGCAAGCAGCATTAAAATTCACAGCCATGGAATCTTCTATGGAACAGAAAAAAATACACCCTTGATCTCTTTTGGCAAATACAATAATTTAACTGAAAAAGAAGTAAAAATAATGTGATCATTATTTATAATTATTGCATCTACCATTTTTGAGCACTTCCTCCTAACCTCTCTCTCTGTATGTCTTAGATAAGCCCCTCAAACAAGAGTAGAGAGCACAAACAAGAATGAACTCATGACAACCTCTGAGGCAGCTACTATTATGACACACATTCCTCGGATGAGGACACTGAGGCTTACGGAGAGTAATTAATTGGCTCAGGGTCATTCAACCTGGACTTGGCAGAGTTGGGATGTGAGCCCAGCCCACTGGACACGTCCATGCTCTCTCCTGTGTGTTCTAGCTACATGAACGAAAGCAGCACCAGAAGATCCTATTAATGAAGACTGAGTAAAGCATTGATGGTGCTGTTTGGACATGCATCATAGTTAAATGCCAGAAATTACCTTTCCTGGAAAAAATCCCTGCTAATGAAAATTCACCACGCTTCATCCTTCTGTCAGCACAACCAGAAGACTCAATTGAAGTCAGACTCTTGGTCTCCCTGGCTCTACATTTCATAGTTTATAAAACAGGGTGATGACCTGACAGTAGGTACTAAGATCATGTTTATCAGGCAGGGCCCCAACAGGAAACAGATGCAACACTCAAGAACATGTCAAAGAGGGATTTACAAAGGGATTCATTCCAAAACTCAAGGGACAGTGTAGGAATCTGGGCTAATAGCAGTGGAGTGATCTCAATGCTTGAGAACTGAAGAACGAAAGGAAAAATTGGGTCCCAGAACATGGAAGCAAACATAGGCAGAACCTAGGGCACACAGGGGACTGAATCTGTGTCACAGCTGACTACATAGGCCTGGAAGAAGTCAAGAGGATAAACACCCTGACTTTGCTCTTCTCCCTTCCCACCCCATCTCTTGCTGGGGCTCCTCATTGGCCAAACCCCATAGAAGGGACAGGCAGGGGAGCCTGTTGGTGGCATTTCCAGAGATCACCACCCATGGGCAGAGAGAAGAGGAGAGAGGGGACATGCAGGGACAAAGTGATACTCTCAGAGAGATATAACGGAGCCCTAAAACACATGAAGAATTTGTGGCGTCAGCAGGATCAGAATGGAAAAAAAAAAAATTTAAGTATGTTTCAAATTTGTAAGAAATATTTTAAGATAATATCAAGTGTAAGTGGCTTTGATGAAACAGGCATACTTATTACAGCTGGTTGTGGTAAAGATGTTCCTTGTATCTATAAGGCAGTTTGGAAAAAGTAGCAAGAAGTATTAAAATGCCTTTGCCCTTTGACTCATTATTTCCGTCAATACAGATACTCTACACTACATCTGTAGATATTCTAGACCACTCATTGTAGCATTATTCATAACAGTGAAAACTGTAAGACTAAATGTTGAACACTAGGGCCTTGGTTAAATAAATTATAGTATATTCCTATGATAGAAAACTCCAGGACTATATTGGTGGAGACTAGTTAATGATAAAACAAAATGTTCAAGATAAAACATTAATGACAAAAAATCAAGTTATAAAACATATGCCATGAAACCAAATCCTTTTAACATATTCTGCAGGTATATCTGGGATTACATCTGAATTCAATCAGGAAGGAAGTACATCAAAATATTAGCTACAACAAACTACTTCTGAGTCATGGGATTTGGGGTGATTCTTATCCCCTGTTAGCTGAGACAGCAGGGAAAAAGGGAAAGGAAAATAAGCGCCAGGCGTGGGTATGCCTCAAATCAGCAAGAAAACCAAGGTTTTAAATTTCAGATGAAAACACTGTACCATTCCCTAATGTCCTTAAATCGTATCAGAGAACTCAAACAGAAGGGAATGGGGGTGCTCCAGAGTCCCCTTTCCTAATCAAGAAAGACAAGATTCTAAAAAGGAATAAAACTTACAGGTCAAGTATCTATTATTTCTTAACATAGCGATTGAAAGTCAAGCTTTAATTACTTTAAACAATAGCCCCTAAAGTGAACGACTCTAACAAAATGCACACCTACCCGCTCCCATGAAGTGACACGACTTACCCTTTGCTGGTCCCAAAAGCTATGACAACAGTTTCTTAGAGACAAGAAAACCCAGTTTACCAAACTCTTCCCACATGAGCACAGCCCGGGCACATCCCATATTCGTCTCCACGTTTACGGGGAAGGAGAGATGTGCAAAACCGCTAGCCCAGACTGCTGGCTGACAGGAGATCGTTCACCACTGAGCTCTACTACAACCTGGAGGGCCCATGGCATTGCTCTAATTTTGCAGATGAGGAAAGTGAGACTCAGAGTGGTGAATTCTCTCACCAAAGTTCACACAGGAGATGATGACTTGAGCCCAAGAATGGTGAGGCTTTTTCTCTCCAGCTACATCTCTAGAGATCGCTGAATGTGCCTGAGGCAAATGCAAGGCCACGAAGCCCCTGAGAAATGGAGACCCTGACATAGGGCTTCCCGCAAGAGCACCTACACGTAAAAGCCTTCAACTGGGCTTGCTCTTGGTTCTGCATTTCATTTCTCGAAATTCATCCCAAGGGGATTCCCTTCAAAGAGGCATACAACTGTTCACGTAGAGACACTGATGACAGCTGTTTCTGAGAGCAAAAGAGCAGGAAACAACACAAATGCCCAACAACAAGGGAACGGTTACTGAAAGAATGGTTTAACCATGGAACAGAATACTGTGTAGCCATTTTAAATGCTTTCAAAGAATACCCAGCAGCATAGGAAAATGCTCACATTCTAATGCTGAACAAAAAAGAAAACAGTTTGACAAAGATGATGAATTGTAATCCACAAGGACAAATACAAAATGATGATTTCAAAGAAACATGACTGTTTCTTGAAGCCTCTAAATAAATACTGGGAGGACTTCTTTCTTTTTTAAAATAAAACAGCTGACACTCTTGAAGTCTTTTCTACTGACCTCTATCTTCAAAGCAGTTCAACAAAACTACATTTATTTTAGTTATAGCCTGGCTTCCGATCACAATTGTAATACATGCACAAGGCAGAAAACTTAAGAAAATAGAAAAACAAAAAGTAAACCGATGCACAAATGACTTTCACATATAACCTACCCAACCTGTGCCCCTAAGATAGCCAGTTAATAGTTTTGTCCAAAACTCTCCCCTTTTTTCTCCTAAGGTACTGTCACTCTTTTTTTTTTTTCTTTACATTTTATTTATTTATTTGAGAGCAAGAGAGAGAAACTGTGTGAGAGACAGTGGGGAGGTGAAGAGGGAAGGGGAGAAGCACACTCCCTCCTGAGTGGGGAGCCCAACATGGGGCTCCATCCCAGGACCCTGAGATCATGACCCAAGCCGAAGGTGGACACTTAACCCAGTGAGCCACCAGGAGCCCCTCCCAAGCTACAGTCTCTCTTAACCAAAGCTTTAAGTTCTATAATTGAGATATATATATATATATATATATATATATATATATATATATATATATATATAACTGTATTAATAGAAAATCAAAATATTCCTTAATTCTACAAGCATATTTTGTGTCTTCTTCTTTCTTTTGTTTTTCAAAAATGACAGCAACCTTCTCTTGACAATAGCCAGACCTCTAAGGTCCTGTAAACCTCATATTCAGCATACAGAAATTACTTGGAAACTTACATGATCTCTACCCACCTCCCTTCACAAACTCAAAAGTATAGAATCTGCCACTCTTCACAACCCCAGTGCAGCTCTTTCTTCCCCCAGGTCCTGTCCCCATGCTATAATAAAAGCATCTCTTTGAACCAAAACAAACAAACAAACAAAAATTAAAAAAAAAAAAAAAACTAAATTTAAAAAGTAAATAAACCCTATCAACCACCTAAACTATTGACCATCCTTTTCTTTCCCAAGCATCAAGGGGAATTCTTTTTGCCCAAGAATGAGTAAATGAATAAATAAAAGAATTAAATCTGAATTAATGAATACATGCCAGGTAAATGTTCCCTGGCCTGGAAAAGAGAGCATGAAACTGTCTGCTAAGCTACCTTCTGGCCTATAAACAATTTATAGCAAAACAACATAAGGCAGACTTGCCATCAGCTCTTACCAGCCTTGCTATCAGAATATCTGAACTCCTTTTTGCAACCTTCAGTTTGGTAGATACAATTAATCCACGCCTTGTAGCCCTTTATTAATTTTTTTCTTATCTTTTCACCTAACGGGATTTAAACTATTTGGCCTCTAAGTGTTCATGTTGAATGAGGAAGCAGGGAAGAGGAAAAATATTTGGCAACAAGGCCTAATTGTCTTCAACCCGCTGGAGGTGCTTTCTGCCTTTGGTACCACCCATGGTGTCCTTGGGTCCTCTGAGCTGGCCAGGGTTTTCTCCATTATATCTTGCTACTTCTGTGGAGACAAGGACAGGACACCCACAGACCTGGTTACCACTCCATTCCAAAGACACTACTATTTCTTCTCTTGCTCATAAAGATCAAAGTATTAGAACAAAGAGTTCTGGTATCATTTTGCTCATGGTCTTCTCTGATGATAAACGGCAGAAAGACTGAGCAAAGACATGATCCCTCTTTTGCAAGCACAATGTTACACTAAGAGACAGATGCTCTTTGATAACTCTCATCATTACCATTAAACATTCATTATTCATTCATTCACTTAATAAATTCATCTTAACAGCCTACTGTTCTAAGCCCAATACAAGGAGATGGTAAAATTACAGGTAAGAAAGCAAATATGAGCTCTGTCTGTTTTTTTTTTTAAGATTTTCTTTATTTATTCGTGAGAGGCATAGAGAGAGGTAGAGGCAGAGGGAGAAGCAGGCCCCGTGCAGAGCAGGGAGCTCGATGTGGGACTTGATCCCAGGACCTGAGCCCAAGGCAGATGCCTAACTGACTGAGCCACCCAGGCACCCAGAGCTCTGTCTACATGAAACTGCCAGCCCAGTGGAAGAAAAAATAAGGAAACAAGGGAATAATCAGACTCTCAGATACAAAACAAAACAAGCTCAGATGCTGAGTGTGCAAGGAAGTCTATATGGCAGATCATGAAGCTCAGATCCTCCTTCAAAGCAGGACTTAATGCCTGGGAGTAATGTCAGCTCTTGGCCTTCAGCTGTCAACCCTCTCAGGGATGGCCTCAGCTGTAGAGAGTGGACTCCCCAATATCACATTTTTCCCAGTGGGAAGGGAAACCCCCACTTCAGGCTGATTCATGAGAGAGTATAAAGGCCTGACCATGGCTACAAGCTGGAAGAAGCACTGTAAGACCATTTTAGATCCAGAGCTCCATGTGCGGTCAGCCTGAGGCTGTGCCTGGCCTGCACTGCTCCATGTCTCCCTCTGCCTATACTGGCTTCATTCCCCACCCTCCCTTAGTAAGTGTTGCTAAGACCCCCCTCTCCCCCAATGAAACACCATTCATGCTAAATTCCATCTTGGTGTCTTCCTGGAAAAGACAAAAGTGGATGCTTAAAGGAGGAGCAGGGGTCAGTCATTCGAAGAGGCAAAGGAAGTGATCCATATTGGGGGAACATCAAGTCCCAAGTGACTGAGGCATGAGCTTGTTGGCACGGTTAAGGACCAGAGAGGGCGCACAAGTGTTAGGGTCATGGTCAGCAATCCAGCTGGTTAGGAGATGGAACCAGAGAAGCAGGCATGGGCCAGACCATGAAAGAGATCTGTAGAACATTGACAAGGGGCTGGATTTCATTCCGTATGTAGGGAAAGAAAAATGAAGGGCTGTATGCCAAGAAGCAACAAGATCTATGTTTATTTTTAAGAGATGACTCCAGTGGCTTGCTCTTTGCAAGCCTGTGGTAAGTAGCAGGAATACTCAGAGGCATAAATCTCTAGAGTTGTCCCAACACATGGCTTCGGACAGATAGCAACTCTTTAAGACTTGCTTAAAAGATAACTTTATAGGGTAAAAAAAGGGAAACGCCTAGCAACTATTGAATACCTACTGTGTACTAGCCCTATTCAATATAGGCATAATTACCCTCATGTAGCAGAGACACCCATGGGAACAAAGAGAAAGTAGGAAGTGGCCTAAATTCACACAAATAATTAAAGTGTAAGGGCCTATTTAGACAGAGCGATTCCATCTGGTTAAACAGTGATTTTGTTGTTTATGCAGTAAAACTTAAACTGACCCTGCCCCCTCCCACCCCAGAGGAGCTTACCTAAAAGCAAGTCCAGGAAACCAGTAAAATATGGTCGACCAGTCCCAGGTAACAGAGCCCAAATACAAGGGCAGGGCAGATCAGGTGGAGATAACGGCCCAAATGCAGGGTTGAGTTGGGTCAGGTGGAGACCTCCAATCAGTAAAGCGCGCATACTGTCTCCCTAGCTACCAAGGAGTGTGGGGCCAGCCTTTTGGGCGCCAATTCTGACCAAGGTGATAGGCTAGTTCAAATAGCTACTATGGGATGAATTGTAATTCAATTGGCCACCCGTGTGTGACCTAGCATGACTGGGAAGCTTTCTCTGTGTGTTGCAATCTCATTGGCCACCTGTGTGCAGCCAGGCTCAACCACAGGGCCTTTGCCCTTTAAAAAGTTGGTCAGCAAGGCAGGGAGGGGTCGCCCTCTCTGTAAGAGGCGGCCCGACCCGTCAGTTTGATTCTCGATGCTTGGGGCGAAATAAAGCTTTGCTTGACCTTCGCTTTGTACCAGTCTCGCTCCTTTGATCACGGACCTATCAAAAGAAAGACTAGGGGTGTGAATCCAGTTCTCCTAGCTCAATAGCAAACTACTTCCTTGTTATAAGAATTATAATATTGTAACTATATATTATATATATTCTTATTTTGTATAATTATAGAGGTATATGCATATAATAAAATAAATATTGTAAGATGTTTTATCTATTATAAAGCCAATGATAATCGCAGGCATTTAAATGACCAGTTGCTACTGTTCTATGTAATCCCCCAGCCTACTGAACATCTGTCCCCAAATAATCTTCTTAGACGGTTTTAGAGTAAGAAGGAAGAGACCAAATGCAGTTTGATAGCATCCAAAGTCTGTTTTATGTCCTGAAGAATTTTTGGCACCTTCCCCCCAAAGCAGAACCCCCCAGAATGTTTCATGAGAAGGGCTTTCCCTTAGAGGTTGCTGACTGCAGGCACAAACCCATGCATATCAATCTAATTACCAGCGAGCTTTGGCTGTTTCCTGTCTCCTTCAATCCCACCCATTATAATTCAGGGTAAATGGCTGAACTTTCAAGAGTGTCTCCCTCTGCTCTCCCTTGATCTGTAACATGATAGCAAGGCAAATGCCTGCAATTGAAGGGCTTTTATAGTGTGGTGATGTGAAGGTCAGGAAAATGTAACTTGGCTTCCTCTCCCCTCCTTCCGAGGCTTGCACAATGAAGATTTCCAACACAAATAATATAAAAGGGCAAAGGCAAGATGAATGCCCTCTCTTCTTAAAGAATTCTGAGAGAAACCAAGGTCATCGATGCATTATATTATTTCAGGGAGTAAGATTCCTGCAACAATGTAAAAGGGCATAATAGGAGAATTCCAGCCCCACCTCCTCCCCCGAGGAAACCCAGTCAAGGCATGCTCTTTTCCTTATCAGACTATTACTTTTCCTGTGTTCTGCCTTTGTTTTCTTTTTAGCAGAACTGTGCCTAAAAGCATGAGCAGGCCCATTTCAATGTTTCAAATAATTTCTTTTATTTCATTTCTTCTGTTTGTCTCTTTTTTCTTTTTCTTTTTCTTTTTTTTTCATTTTTGAGAGAGAGCAAGCACATTTGTGAATGAAGATGGAGGAGCAGAGGGAGAGACAGAATCTCAAGCCGGCTCTATTCCCAGTGCAAAGCCCAATGTGGGGCTTCATCTCGAGACCCTGAGGTTATGACCTGAGCCAAAATCAAGAGTTGGTTGTTTAACGGACTGAGCCACCCAGCTGCCCCTCAAAGAGTTTCAAAGTCATCATTAATTATGCGCCTCCCCAAAATATCCAAAAAGCCCACAAAACACAGAAACCTTGAGGTTGCTTCAAGTAGAATATACACAGAGAATACAAAGAAAAAAAAAATCCTTAAATCAAAGAAAGAAAGAAAGAACTGAGAAGTAACCATATTCAGCTTGCTGAGATTTTCTAAATGTATTTTACATTAACTCTCTTCCTTACAGGACCCTACAGTATCCACAGTAGGCTCACACTTTGCTCTTTCCTGCCCCAGCTACCATGAACAGAGCCGCCATGGACATGCTTGTAGAACTTTTAGCGCACGACCTCACAACCGTACACATCTCTGTTGGGACTGACCTGCTAGATCATACAGTATGTGTATAGTCAGCTTTGGTAAATACTACTGAACAGTTTTCCAAGCTGATTACACTAATTTACATTCCCAATGACAGGGCATGAGAGCTCCTGTTGATCTCAGCATTTTTTCCAGGGTTTGGCTGGTTTTGAATTTTTATCAAGTAATGCATGTTCATGGTTTAAAAAAAAAAAAAATGAATAGTCCCATAAGTCTTGTAATGCAAAAGAACAGTCCCCTACCCTACCCTTAAGTCCTGCTCCTCAGAGCTAAGCATTTTTGATCCTTTCAGCTCCTTTTGCCAACATTTACCTTTGTGTTTCTATACATGTATATTTTTATTCCTTAATTATTTTAAGAATTATCCATTGACTTGCTTCTTAGCAAAATAAAGTTTTAGGACTTTTACACCCTATGCCCCCACCCTCCCTACATACATTTCATCTCTACCTTCTTCGTAATACAGCTTTATTATAATGTTGGTTGTATCAGTAGTCACTACTTAAATTAGTATTATGTAATTATTCATATATGAAGCCAATAGTGTACTACATCTGCATTTCCTTTCTTATACAAAATTATGTTTTCCCTAAAGTTAGTAATTGCTTTTAATTTTCATGTACTCAGTTTTCTAGTTATCACCCGTTTTTCTCAGACTCTCTGATGAATTCCAAACCCCCTTTCAAAAAAACTCCAATTCCTTAAAAAATCTATCAGTACTGCATTTTCCCTTTGAAGTTTGGGGAGATTTTTTTTGGTTTTGTGGGGTTTGGAGGAGTTTTTTGGCAAAAAGCTCTCGTCTTCCTGCTCACTGAGGCTCCCGAACAGATGACATATCAGGAAATCCCTTCCTCATCATTCTAAGAATTTCTTTACTCTCCCAGAGTTGGATCTCCCATCTCCAGATTTTTATTTCCTTTTCTGATGTTTTCTTTTGCTTGTTGGAGCAAACCGTTCAGTAGTTATACTGGATATAAATGTTTTGAGACTTCAATATCTGCCTTCTACCTACACATTTGATTAACAATTTAGCAATATATGGACGTCTAGGTGAGAAGCATTTGCTCAGCCTTGAAGACATTGCTCCCTTAACTTCTTGACTTCCAAGTTTGCTGCTGAGAATTAGGATCTCATCGTGATTCTTGAACCTTTGATATGTAACCCGTCTGCTCTTCTCTGGCAACTTTTAGCATCTTCTCTTTTTATCCCTCATGCTCTGAAATTCCATGGTAATGTGCCTTGATGTAGACTCATATGCTGAGCACAGTGAGTCTTCAATCGGAGATTCAAGTTCTTTGGTTCTCAATATATACAGGGTTTTTAAAAATTCTTATTTTGTGTCTCTCTTGGTTGTTCTTGGACCTATGGGGTTGATTCCCTGGTTTTCTCATTTCTCTCCTGCTACCCATGCCTTTGTTCTTTTGCTCTACTTTTCAGGAGATTGCCTCAAATTAGCTTTCAAACATGTTTTTTTCATTTCTGCTATAATATTTTTCATTTCCAGGAGCTCTTTGTTCTCTAGTCTTTTTAAAAAATAGATTATATTTTGTTTTATCAATGAAATATCTTCTCTTTTCTTTCTGAATACATTAATTATGGCTTTTTAAATTAAGTTGCCTCCTGTTCACTTCACTATCACTGTTTTCATCAAGTTCATTTCCTCCCAGTATTTGCTTTGGTCTTTTTCATTTGAGAATAGAAGCTTTCCTCAAAATCTGGTGATTCCTGCACATCCACTGATATTTAAGAGAAAGGCAATAAAATCCTGATTGGCAGTCTCTGGTGACTAGGCTGGGCTTTACTGGAGGGTGACTGGGTAGATATTTAGCTAACTCACTGGAGGCCTTTTTTCTTGGAGGGCCCAACTACTCACAAGAAAAATCTTCCTATCTCTGCCTAAGGAGTATATACCCTACTGCCTATCTTCTGGGAATTGAGGAGAGGAAGGTGATTGAACTGAGAAGTCTCTCTCCTTATTTTATTTCAATGTCTGAGGCCAGCTAGACACTGTTCCTGATGTCCTCAATCTGAACCCCCTCTGGGTTTCTCCAGATGCTATGGGGGAAATCCATTACCTTGTTCTTTGGAGTGAGAAATGGCATCTCAGATAATACATTACACACGCAGGGTAATATAGGTTATGGGCAGGGGGGTGGGTATTTTCTGCTTTTTTAAAAAACTCGAATCCAGGGTACCTGGGTGGTTCAGTCAGTTAAGCATCTGCCTTTGGGTCAGATGATGATCTCAGGGTCCTGGGATTAAGCTCTGCATCAGGCTGTCTGCTCAGGGGGGAGTTAGCCTCTCCCTCTGTGCTCTTCCTCTGTGCTCCCCCTACCAAATAAATAAATAAAATCTTAAAAAAAAAAAAAAAAAACCTGCTATACCCAGAAATGAACTCGAGCAATTTAAATGGGAAAGGTTGGGCGCCTGGGTGGCTCAGTGGGTTAAGCCACTGCCTTCGGCTCAGGTCATGATCTCAGGGTCCTGGGATCGAGTCCCGCATCGGGCTCTCTGCTCAGCAGCTCTCTCTCTCTGGCTGCCTCTCTGCCTACTTGTGATTTCTATCTGTCAAATAAATAAATAAAATCTTTAAAATAAGTAAATAAATGGGAAAGGTTTATCAACTGGTAGGAACTTCACTGAATGCTTGAGAAAGCTAAAAAGTCAGGCTGCAAGATAATCTTGTAGAACGAAGCCTAAAATCACCCTTTGGGTGTTCACAGACTCTACTACCCACTGAGCACTAAAATAGGTGATCACTGCTCCCACCACTACCCCCAACAAAGCCAGTTTCATAAAGAAACATAACCTTACAACCAATGGTTGACAGCTTCCACTAAAAGCTTGAGTCCTCTGCCTGAAGAATGAAAACACTAACTCTCTTTCCTCAGCCCATTTCTAAATTAAAACGTTATGTGTGTCTGATTGACACAGCCAGGTCCCATGAGTATAGGGGAAGCTGGGTATTAGAGTTTAGATTAGGGAAGCAAGACTACAGATTTCCCCAACTATAGACACGCTACTCAAAAGATGATGGACAGCCACAATTCAAGAGCTATCCTCTACTGAACTGATTCTACACATCTGTCTTTAGAGGTACCTGTGGGCTCTGGTTTTCAAGTCTCTCTAGAATTCCATGGCAAAAGTTGGCTTGTTTCTTGGAATCCCACTCTCCGGGCACGTTGTTCCAGCTTTCTTGCTCTCACCATCCGGCTGCCAATCATCCATCTGATTTCCATCTTCCACACTGGTTGACATCTTTAATTTGCTATTGGTGCCTCTTCTATGCCCTCTATCTGTGTAGATTTATAGCTTTTTAATTCTATTTTTAATTTTAGTGGGATACAGGAGGAAGCAGAAATCAATGTGTGCTATGTTTAAACAGACTTTGAGATATCTTTTGTGTAGCTTTTAAGGTACCAAGGTGATTTATTGATTATTTAATGTACCAGCATAACCTCTTGAAGAACTGAAAAATTTTAGTAGCCTCACACGCATCAAGATTGCCACGTCTCACCTGCCGACCTTCTTACTTACACCTAGGTGGGAAGTCAAAGGCTTATTTATCTTTGAGGAATAGACTTCCTTGCTGAGAATTTTATGTATTTCAGGGGTGAAAAAGGAGAAATTGCCAAGGTGAGTCCTTTGTTTTCAACACACAGTGAAGAAAGGCAGCACCAGTCTTCTATCCCTAGAGCATTTCTCTCTCTATGTTCAATTTTAAAGTCTCAGGGAAGAATTCTGATTGGCTGCATTGGGTCAGGTACCCACCAGAGTGGTGAGGGCACCTGAGGACCCGTGACTGCTGCAGTCTGGCTTACTCCATGACTAGAGCATGGGTCTTTTACAAAGGTTGGGGGAATGAAACAAGACATTCTGAAGCAAGTAGCAACCTAATGTGTGTACACTACATGGCTGTGCAATGGGTATTCCCAGATCTCATGCAACCATGGCAAGACACAGACATGGAAAATAAGCTTGCAGTAGGCTGAATAATGTCCTCAAGACATATCCTCTATCCCTAGAACCTGGGAATGCTACCTTATACAGAAAAACAAACAAACAAATAACTAACATACATATGTAATTAAGTTAGGGATCCTGTGATGGATGATTATCCTGGATCATCTCCGACTAGACCCTAAATACAATCAATCACATATGATCATTACATGCAATCAAATGTACCCTTATTTAAAGAAAAAGAAGAAGAAGCAGAGAGAAATGTGATACAGCCACAGAAAAGGGAAATGCAAGGCAATGATAGAGACAGAGATTCTAGTGGTTACAAGCCAAAAAATGCTGATAAGTTACTAGAAGCAGGAAGCAGCCAGGAATGAATTCTCCCTTTGAGCCTCCAGAGGCAGTACAGCTCTTGGCTTGGGCCCAGTGAAACTTAAGGAAGACTAGTACCTTCCAGAACTATGAGAAAATAAATTTCTCCTGTTTTAAGTATTCAAGAGAGTGATAAATTCATTACAGTAGCAATTGGAGACAATGACCGACTTTTGGTATCTGCTGTAACAAATTCCTACAAATGGCTTTGGAACTGGGTAATGAGTAGAGGCTGGATTTTGAGGTCCATGGGAGAAAAAAGATTGCTTTAGACAACACATTAATAGAAATTATAGTGAACATAAAATGCACTGTTGGCGAGGTCTCAGGAGGAAGTGAGGAACATGTTACTGGTAACTGAAGGAAACGCAGCCCTCGTTTATACAATGGCAAAATGCTAACTGAAATGCATCCTGTAACTGCGTGGAGAGCAAAATTTGTAAGTTATGAAAGTGGACATTTAGCTGTAGAGATCTCCAAGTAAAGTAGTGAAGGTGCAGTATGATTTCCTCTTGCCATTTAAAGTAAAATATTAAAGGAAAGACATAATATGAAGGAAGAAACATTAAGCAAAAAAGAATCAGAATTTGATGACTTGGGGAATTAACATCCTATCCAGATGGCAAAAGATGCCAGTATTAGGAGATAAGGTAATCACTGTCTGGAAATCATGCTCTGAAGAATATGTCAAGAGTGCGGCTGGATAACCTTTGGGGAGAGCCAACAAAACTGGGTATATGACTTATGCATCCCCTCAATCATCTCAGAAGAAGCTAGGAATACAGATAAGACTGTCCAAATATCTGTGGAGAACACTTTGGTTAATGACATGAACCCTTAGGACATACACTGGAGAACCATCAGATTTTTGTGAGTGTTCTATTTGTAGAAACACTGCCAGTTTCAATGGAAAGAGACAGAGAGAAAACAAAATGAAGAGAAGGCAGGAAGCAGGCCCATAAATCATTCAGCTGCAAATATATGTTACTTAAAAAAAAGGCAGGGGGATGATTCCCAGAGTGAGAGGTCAGAGCCATGAGCCACAGAGGGCTATTTCCAGGTCTTGAGACTTAATGGAATTTTTCCTGCTGGATTTTAAAGTTGCTTAGGATCAATATCTCCTTCCTTTCACTTCCTCTTTTTTGGAATGGGAATATGCATGCCTATTATCCTCTGCCACAATTTTGTCTCACCTCTGTATTTTGGAAGTAGAGAACACGTTCTCTTGCTCTGTAGGTCTACAGATGGAAAGAAAATTTTCCTCATGATGAATCATGCCAAGAGTTTCACCTATACCTGATTTATATGATTTAGATGATGAGATTTAAGATTTAATCTGATGGCAGTTACATGAGATTTTGGACTAGGGTTGATATTTTAATGGGTTGAGACTTTGGCCAATGCTAAGATGGGGTGAATGTGTTTTCCACATGGGTGGACTGTGGTAGGCTAAATAATAACATATTCTCCTCCAAAAGAATATCTCCTCACTCTAATACTTAGAACCTATGACTCTTACCTTGTATCAAATGAATTAATGAATGAACAAATGGATGAATGGTTGGATAGACAGACAGATTTGGCAGGTGTGACAAACTAAGGACGTGGAAATGGTGTGCTTGTCCTGGATTAACAGTGTGGGCTCTCAATGCAATCAAATGTAAGCTTATAAAAGGGAATGCGAAGAGGATTTGGCCACAGAGGAAAATACAATATGATGACAGAGCAGAGAAAGAGAAATTTAAAGATGCTATCCTTCTGCCCTTGAAGATGGAGGAAAGGGCCAAGAGCGAAGGAAGCCAATGAGTGCAGCTCTGGAAACTAGAGAAGGCAAGAAAATGGATTTTTTCCTCTATAACCTTGAGAGAGTGTTTGGTTCTACAGACACGTAGATAAAACTTACTTCAAATTTCTGGCCTCCAAAACTGTACAAGAATAAATGTCTATTGCTTTAAGCCACCAAGTTTGCTGTAATCTGTTATAGCCACCACTGAAAACTAATAAACATTTGAAAGCATCAGTGATCTCTGAGAACAGAAAAATCAAGAAAGGGAATATATTCCATTGGAAAGGAAAGTAATGAGTAACTGGATGCAACATGCACCCTAAACTCTAGACACTGCCACTTAGACTTAAATGTGACTGTGGGCAAAACGCAACGTCTAGAGCCTCCCTTTCTTTACCTCTAATGTGCATGACTATACCTGACCCACTCTATTCCCTTGGTTGTTTTGAATTTAAATAAGAAAAAAGAAGTAGACTTGGCATTGCTTTATACATTTACAAGTGCAATTAAAAATGTATAATGATTACTTTTAATAGATGAATCCATCCAAAACCTTATGAGATGTTGAAAGAAAAGTATTAAGTTCTGCAAACATAGGTATCAGGACTTTTAATTTTTAAAATGTAAGACAATGACATACATTGGAATTCACTTGGTGGAACATGAAGGCTGGGGAATGACAAAGAGAAACATGAGTTCTGGGGAAAGAATTGATTTACTTCCTTTATCTAAGGTCAGGAATTCCAAAAACCTAGGCAAGCTCATCCACTCATTCCAAGCTAAATGCGCTTAGCTACTAGGAAAGACTGGATACAATATGTCACATTTATCAGGCATGATAAAATGAGATTTAAAAAAAGTAATTTGGGAAATTAAACCCATTCAAATGACACTGTCAACTGTTCAAAACATCTGCAGAATGACTCTTGGAGAATTATTTTCAAAGCCAGTTTCACCAGCCAAACAAGCAAACAAGTAAGTCACAAACTAAGCCTTTGATGTGGCTTTAAAGTGTTCCCCAGAATAATTTCCCACTTTTTTAAAAAAGATTTCATTTATTCATTTGAGGGAGAATGAGTGAGAGAGAGCATGAGAGAGGAGAAGGTCAGAGGGAGAAGCAGACTCCCCGAGGAGCTGGGAGCCTGATGCGGGACTCGATCCAGGAAGTCCGGGACCATGACCTGAGCCGAAGGCAGCTGCTCAACCAACTGAGCCACCCAGGCGCCCAATTTCCCACTTTTTAAAAAAAGATTTTATTCATTTATTTTAGAGAGAGAGAGAGCGCAACGGGAGGGGAAGAGGGAGAGGGGGAAGAATCCTCAGGCACACCCCCTGCTAGAGAGGGGCTCAGTCTCAGCACTCTGAGATCATGACCTGAGCTGAAACCAACAGTTAGATGCTCAACCCCCTGTGCCAGCCAGGGGCCCCCAATAATTTCCCACGTTACTCACAACTCACCTAAGAAAGTATTGAGAGTTATTTCCAAAATTGAACTCTACCCCGAAAGGACCAAGATTTGCTAACATCAAAAATCTTCTTAAAAAGTAGAACAAATGACTCTGAAGGTCATTCCTAAAGAGGAATCCCAACAGTGTTGCAAACAGTAGTTAAATCACTCCAGTGAGTTTCTAGAGCCTCCTGAGGGATGTGCCGTCAGGCGGATGTGCTCAGGTCTCTGTAGGACAGGCAGAGGACTCTGGCAGAAAGCACTATGGTTGGAGACAGACAGAGCTGAGTCAGAATCCAGCTCCATCCCCCACCTGCTACATGGCCTTGAGTGACTCATTTACTTTCTCTGTGCCTGTTTCCTCTTCCATAAAATGAAGACAAAATCTGGGGTGACCATACAATTTATCGTCCAACCTAGGGCACTTTGGAAAGTAGAAAGGGCTTGTTTAATATTCACATGAGGACAGCAGGCAAACTAGGATGCTTAGTCATCCTAATACCCCACTCCCTCTGGGGTTTTGTGGGGATTAAGTAATATAATGGGCTCATCAAGTGTGCTTACATGGTAGCCCTATAAAGGTGATACCAGATTTAAAAAAAAAAAAAAGCCATTCATTTTGGGGATGCCTGTTTGCTCCAGTGGGTTTTGCTTTCACATACCTTTTATTTACAGATCTGTGAAGGTCAGGCATGTTGCTGGGTCTGCTGTGATAAGTGGATGCGTGTTTTCCAGCAACCGCTTGGCAGAGCAGATGTGGCCTTTCCACCCTCTCTCTGCGGGATCCCACCACCAAGTGGCAGGTTTCTTCTGAGCCTCGCCTGGGAGAAGGCAGCACTAGGCCCATTGATCATCTGCCCCATGTGCACAGAACTGACCACACAGTGGAGTTTGCAGAGTTATAATAGGCACAACATTGGTTGAATTTTCTCAAGAGAAGTCAGGTAAACTCAAGCATATCTGCATATGCCAAAGTATACAGACATCCATGCTTCCACATATCACCCTGGGATCATAGAAATTTCCAAGTTATTAATAATCCAAGTCCTGTGGAACCTATTATACCCTCTAAGTCTAGAACCTACTTTGGGAACAAATATCTCTATCTTAATGTGAAATCAGTTTTCTCTAATGAACTCCCATGCCTGATTAATCTTCTTTTGGCTATTCAGGCCTCCCTGAACAAACTGTAGTAGTAATAATAAGATTAATTACAAAAACATACGTAAAGATGAGGAGCGTGGACTCGGGTGGCAGTCTGCCTGGATTCAAATCCTGCCACGTGTCAGCTATGTGATAAGCCTGGGTAAGTACCTGAACTTCTCTGTGCCTCAGTTTCCTCCTCTATTAGATGGGAATAATGGTAGTTAAGTTTTAGATTTGTTATAAGGAGCAAACAAGTTAAATGAGCCACTGGCACTTAGTTAGCACTACATAAGTTTTTGTTAATTTTCTTTTTATTTTAGTAAATAACATCGTAATCACGTGAGCTCCCAGTTCCTAGGTCCTTACTGTAAAACAAATACTTCACTAGGCTCTGTTTTTTCTTGACACAAAATACATCATTCCAACACTGATTCTCCAATCAAGCCAGACACAAACTAGGTGTCTAACTAATCCAGTTTAGTTCTGATGCTGACCACCTGGCGCTAGGGCGGGCCTCCCAGTCTCAGGACTCAGTCCCATAAGAATGCCCCCTCCTCCCCCTTCCCCCCCACCCCCCACCTCATTCAAAATCCCCGGACTACCCTCACTTCTGTGCAGCTGACTACAACTTCAGGGATTCTCAGGACACCCGCTTAGGTTCAATAATTTGCTAGAATAACTCACAGAATGTTAAGACAGAGCTATGTTTACTCTTCTGGTTTATCATAAAGGATACACATGAACAGCCAGATGGAGAGGAACACAGGGCAAGGTCTGGAAGTGTCCTGAGCAAAGGACCTCCGTCCCGTGGAGCTGGCCTATCCCACACTCTCCCACCATGCACGTCCTCACCAACTCGGAAGCTCCTTCAGTCCTTATCATTCCAAAGCTGTCTGTGTGTTTTATCAAGGTCTCATTACACAGGCATGATGAGCTAATCACTGGTCTTTAGTAGCTGAACTCCGTTTTCAACCCCTCTACCCTGCCTGGAGGTGAAGAGTAGGGCAAAAGTTCCCACCGTAATCCTCTAGTTGGTTTTCTGGCCACCAGCACCCATCCTAAAGCCCAGGACTTTACCAGGAGTCACCTCATTAGCATACAGAAGACACTCCTTTCACTCAGGAAATTCTAAGGGTTCCAGCAGGTCTGTGCCAGGAATGGGTCCAGTCCATAACAGGAGCTCTTTGGGTTTGTTTTCCCATAGTTACTCCCTTTCAGGAGGTGGAAACTATTGAGGCTGACAGATTGAGTTACTTGCGTTAGGTCACAGCTGGTAGGTGACGGACCTGAGAACTATCCCTCTACTACCTGCCCCCACCACCCACGTAATATCTATCTCACCTTATGGCCACTGTCTTTTTGTTGTTTTTATTTTTGTTTTTGTTTTAGGAAGGAGGCAGAGAAGTTGGAGACTAACAGAGGGAGAGAAAGAATCTTAAGAAGGTTCCACGCCTGGCATGGAGCCTGACACAGGGCTCTATCTCATGACCCTGAGATCATGACCTGAACTGAAATCAAGAGTCAGACACTTAACTGACTGAGCCGTCCAGACACCTTCCTTTTGTTCTTTCCTCTACACCAGACACATGGGTTTGACCCAGTCCCGAAGTCTAGCAGAGAACAAAGATGTGTCCACATGAAGCAGACCGTCTCTCACTCTGATTTGTCCTGAATTCAGCCCCATGAACTCACAACTTACCACTATCAAAAGGAAGAGCTCTAACTAAAATGGAAAGAGCTGGTTCTAAATCTAGGAACCCTTTGGGGCACAAGCAACATGGCAGGAGTGCCATCTTAGGTACCAAGTTTGATACGTAAAGAGGAAAGCAGCTTTCTCCTGCTTTCACCGAAGCACAGGGCACCCAGTCTAGGAAAGGAGGAAGCCCCCCAACCTGGCTGCAGAGGAGACAGACAGCCACAGAAACAGCATGGCTGGGCCTGGCAGAAGACCACCACCCCTTGTAGATTTATCAGCAACCACAGTAGAAGACAAAAGAAACAGAAAATTCCAGGAAGACTCTGACCACATAAGTGGCAGGATTCATTCTGGAGTACATGAAGATTCCTTTCCAAGACCCTGCAAAATGCTTGGGGGTTTCTTTTAAGGAACAGACAGTAGCATGAGCAAGAAGAGACAAGAGCCACTGCAAGTGACAGTTACGACTCCATTTGGCCCCATAAGCGCATAGATATGGGGTTAAGATAAAATCCAGCCCCAGATTCAATTTTGAAAGAGCAGTCTCTGAGGTATTCTCCCTTTATTTATGTAAAACTTGAGAGCCAAGAGAGATGTGATTAACTCAATTGCTTTTTGCATGCAAGTCGAGCCCTCCAAAAACATGTCTCATTAAACCCAGACAATTGTTCTGTCCATAGAGACAACATCTGAGTGTGGGATTTGCACAACCCCTGAGTGTGGGATGTGTACAACCAAGCCCTATTTTAATTACGACATGACAAGTGGACTTTCCCAGTTAACTATTAGGGCTGCCATGAAAATCTTCATCTAGGTAAATCTATCCATTTTAATATGATAAATCATAATCAAGAACAATAGAATACTGCTTCAGATGAAACAATAGAACAAGGAGAGGTTTGTTAGTGTCCTCCCTATCATCCAAGAGCAAAGAGGAAACTGGAAACTTCGCCCATGCTGACGTATCACTTAGGAACAAAAAGAGGTGTTTACGTAACTGGATTGTTACGTAACTGGATTGGAGTCTCAGCACATCAAAAGAGTGCGAAAAGAAAGAAATAGTTACCTGGGGAGAATATGTGAGGACTATGGCTGTAAATTCTGTTGACGTTTTCTCAGGTTCAATTTTCTCTTGCCTTAAGAGCCACCACGATTAAACAAACATTTTTGGGTTCCACTGCATCTTGAGTGAAGCCTGCTGCCATCATTAGGCAAACAGGAGATTTGGGACACGTGTCAATACAAAAATGATTTGCTCTATTGATTACCACACTGCCACAGAGCAGACTCAAAACCAGTCAGGTCCATCAGTCGGCTTGTTTAAGCCTCACCTTCCCTTCCCCCCAAATCTCCTGTCCACTAGAGAAAATTCTCAGGCCCCACTGATCTCTCTCCTTCTCCATACGGGCTGGTAGGGCAGAAATGCCGCATCTCACTCCCCGCTTTCTCTCCTTTCCCCTTATAACTTAGTCAGAAGAGGACCGCAACTCCGACTGGCTCGATTATCTTTCTTAAGGGGACAAACCTAATTAATCACTCTCCTGACTAGATCATGGTGACCAGGGTCTAGCTATGGTTGGTTTGTAGGTTATTTCAACGCCAAAAACTCTGAGTATCTGAACAATAATTATGTGTTGCCCTTCACTCCTATTCCTCTAAGGTTATCCCAGAACTATTCCACATAGGAAAATGCACACCCAGAAGCTGGCATCATTCTCTGCTTTCCATTCCAAACCCTAAGCCATAGATTCACAATCAGGACTTAAGGAAACCTCTTAGGCACGTATGTCCATGCTGATGACAATGCTCATGGTGGGCAATGGACAGAGTGGATTTTGTTCAGTGCAGACTTTCCTGGTTACGGGTCTGGATTCCAAAGAAAACTCTCCAATGCTGTTGCCCAATATCCGTGCTACAGACAGACCAGAGCTGTGGTGTTGGGCAGTAGAAGTCTGGCCCCCAGCCATTCACAGGGAATTTCTGTTAGCTTTTCCAGGATCTGTTACATTTGAAGATGGCCACAAATTCTTTCACACTCTTTTCTCAAGAGGTGAAGTCCATTACCTTGAGGGCACAATGCTCAGTCAGACAGAAGAAGACAAATACAATATTCTATGAGCTCACTTACATGTGGAATCTAAAACAAACAAACAATAAACAAAAACAAACAAAAAACCCAAATAGAAACAGAGAACAAATCCAAATTGAGGTGGGAGATGGGGGTGGACAAAATGGGTGAAGAGAGTCAAAGGTAGAAGCTTCCAGTTATAAAACAAACAAATCCAGGCGCCTGGGTGGCTCCACTGGGTGAGCAACTGCCTTCGGCTCAGGTCATGATCCCAGACTTCCAGGATTGAGTCCTGCATCGGGCTCCCAGCTCCTTGGGGAGTCTGCTTCTCCCTCCGACCTTCTCCTCTCTCATGCTCTCTCTCACTCATTCTCTCTCAAATAAATAAATAAAATCTTTAAAATAAACAAACAAATCCTTGGGAAGTAATATACAGCATGGTAACTACAGTAAATAACATAGTATTATATATTTGCAAGTTGCTAAGAGAGTAGATCTTAAAAGTTTTCATCTCACCCCAAGGGGAAAAAAAAATTGTAACTATGCGTGGTAATGGATGTCGACAAAAGGTCTTGTGTTGTTTCACAATACAAAGAATATATCTTATTCTCCCCCTTGAAAAAAGAGGATTGGCCTCTTTGATCAGTAGAATTAGGCAGAAATGATGCTATGTCACAAGTAATTTCTGGGCCTCATCTTTAAGAAGACAGGCAGCTTCTACCTGGTCTCTTGGAAGCCAGCAGACAAGAAAGAAGTACAAATACTCTGAGAGTATCACTGCTGTGAGAAGCCCCAGCCTGATGGAGAGGCTGTAGGATAAAACCCCATCTAGAAAAGAGAGATTCCAGGAGGCAACAGGGCACCAGTGTGTCCGTGAGGAACCATCTTGAAGGTGGTCCTCCCACTTGAACTGCCCCTACCCGTGACACCAGGTGTATCAAAGTAAATCAGCCAGCTGGACCGCTCTCAAGTCCTAACACCTACAAAACTGTCAGCAAAATAAAGAGGTCATTTAAAACAACTGTGTTTGGGGACAGTTTGTTTTGCAGCACTAGATCACTGGAATAGTATTAATTTACAAAAAATACTTATCTTGAATTTGACATGCTTGCTCCCACACCAGAGCCTCTGACCAGCTTTTTCTACTATCTGACACTTGCCTGACCAGATCCTTCCAGTTATTGAGGTTGGAGAACAAACCGCTCCACCTTGGAAAGTCCTTCCCTAACCAAGCTATCTGAAGTGTGTGTCCCAAACATGCACACCTAAGTCACCCTTTTTCCTGCTGTCCTACTAAACTGCCCTTTTTGTTCATTTTTTTCCTAGTCGTTAATGGGTCTCTTCCCCGCTTCAGGATATGGAGCTTTGACTTCTCTACTGGTCTTATTTCAATCACCCAGAGCGGTGCATTTATGTTAGATACCCAAGAAGTATTTGTCTACCAAACTAAACCTTTCTTTCTAAAAGATGAAGGAAAAATAAGCATAAGTTACCAGAATATTTGAGAAAACAAAATGGATCTCCAAGAGAAAAAGTTGTAAGTTATGATAACATTATGTTATCATAAAGCAAATAAAAGCTTTTGTCTCTTCCTCATCTGGTTCTTATGGTTCTTGTGTTCCCAAATTAAGAAGGTAAAAGAATGTTTTTAAAATTTTCCTTCCAGATTCTCCAGAGTAAGACCCTGGACATTAAAATATCATTTACAAAGGACATTACTCCATTATCGAGCAATGCTTCTCTCTTAAATGCAACCCATTTTTCTTACCTCAAGACTTCAATTTGAACGGTACACTAAGGTGCTATTTTGTTACACTGAAACCCTGAAATCAAAGATACTACCACAGTGCCGCCTGGTGGCCGATGCTGATTCTGCACATATTTTTCTTTTGATGCAGAGTAGGAAGAAAGGAAATCTTACACCTCAGGTTACAAAATGCGGTACGTAATCTTATTGGCGATACAATGATTCTGAAGCCGGTGATATTATTCTCATGTTAAGAAGGATAAAGGAGGGGAAAGGACTGTAACCAATGTTTACTGATACCTAATATGTGCTGTATTAGGCCAGGTTTTTTCAGTAGTTTTTCTCATTTGATACTTGAAATAATCCAGCGACATTGATACTACCCTCGTTTTTGTAAATAAGCAGACTTGTACACAGCAACGCTAAATGTCTCGTCCAGCATCTAGTAGATGGGATTTAGACCCAGTAATGCTGGGCTCCGAGCCTGTTTTCACTGTACTGGATAGGGGGGTTAAACATCCTCACCAAGGGTGATAAGCCTATAAATTTTAGAGGGAAAGATCAAGCCCCAGACTTCTGGATCCAAAGTTAACCCATTCAACAAACATTAATTGAGTTCCTACTGTATGCCAGAGTTTAGGCTGGATGCTGAGGACATTCTGGTGAACTGTGTGTCTAATCCCTGTGTTCTTTCTACAGCCCCAGAGAGCTAAGCATCTCCATTTCTTTCAAAATGTGACTGACATGTCAAAACCCAGTAGGCAACACTCAGCTCTGGGTAATATGTTTGTTCACTCATTCACTCATTCATTTACCAAAATTAGTAATTAAACATCTACCGAAAATGTCACTGTGGGCAAAAGCAAAAGTGGTCCCTCCCATCATGGAGTTTACAGCCTAGTTGGGGAGACAGACATTAATCAAACAATCACTAAAATGTAAAAATACCCATGGTGCTATGTACTATATGGGAAAGATGTGGTATGTAAGAACAAATAAAGGAGAAAGTCAGGCAGCTCAGGAAGTCTGGAAGTAATGATGTGGCTAATAGGGTAATTAGGAGTTATAGAGGCAGAGGAGAGGGAAGAATCCAAGCAGAGGGAACGGCACGTGCAAAGGCCCTAAGATGCTTGAGGGAGACACCATGTGTAGATATCCGAAATTCAAAAACTCCTTCCACTAGGCTTCTGCCTTACACTAGAAAATGGAAATATATTCTTCACACTCCAGATACACTTGGAATCTTCTAGAAACCCAAGAAGATTAAAACAACTGTGAACTAATAAGAGCCTCAAATGTGTGTAGTACTTTTTTTTTTTAAGATTTTATTTATTTTTTGAGAAAAAAAGAGGGAGAGAGCACAATTGGGGGAGGAGCAGAGGGAGAGAAAGAAGCAGACTTCCCACTGAGCAGGGAGCCCAATGCAGGGCTCAATCCCAGGACCCTGATATTATAACCCCAGTTGAAGGCAGACACTTAACCAACTGAGCCACCCAGATGCTCTTGTGTAGTAAGTACTTTCAATTTCCAAAATACTTTTACATTCATATTACGTTTTACTCTTCCCCCAAATGAAGTGTATGGTTGTTCTTGCATTCCAGAATAGAGGGAAGCCCCCAAAACTCAAATGAGTTGTCCACCTAACATTAGTGACCCTACATTAGCAGGCAGTCCACACCGAACTTTTACTCAATCCCAATCCAATTTTCTTTTCACTATGCTTCTTCATTTTATGAGAGTGTAACTTAAACCTGCTTACTGCTAACTTACCACATTGCAGTCAGCAAGGAATCATTTGACACCTAAATCAAAATTAATTCTAATTTTCATATTATTAACGTTCTTAGTCTTCTGGGCAACAATTTTGTTGAACTTAGTTCACTGGCCAGCAATACTTTGCTTATATCCTGTCTTAAAAACAGATACTTGTCTAGTGTTTTCTTGGCTCAACTGGGGGAATTTAATCAATGAATCAATTCAAACTAGTTTAATTAATTTGTTTCCACTGAATTGTTCAATTCTTTAATTGATTTTTAACAAATTGACCCGTTATATGAGTTGAGAAGATGTAACATAGTAATAGAATTAGTTTTAAATTTAGTAGTAAAGTGGGATTGGAGGAAGTAAACTCTACCATTTGCTATTCTGGAGAAAAAAGAAATTAAACCAGTGGTAAATTCTCCAAAACCGCTACCAAAAAACAAAAACAAAAAGCAAATCCTGCCCTCTGTTCGTCACTTATTCATTCTTTCAATCACTCAGTTAACATTAATTTCGTACAAACCAAGTACCAGACCTATGCCAATAGAGGGTACAGAGATGGATGAGAGAAGGAGACAATACAAGGATATGCCAGCTATCAATTTCTTTCCTTTTTCAGATCCAGATCATCTTTCATTGCCAGCTGGATCAAGCATTCCTTATGAAGATGGCATGATGCTCAATTTTGTCAGGAGAGGGCGCTGCAGAGACACTGCCGAAAGAAGGGTCTTTTTGTTCCTAAGCTTTTACAGGGCTTCTGGTTCCTACCAAGAGCTGTTGCCAGCAGGCTGCTAGGATGGTGGCCAGCCGCACTCATTCCCATCAGCTCCAGAAACAGCCCCTGGATGGGTTTCCTGTGAATCACAGGAACCCTGCGGTGACTCCACCTGCAACCAGAAAGGGTGTTTCCTGCTGGCTGGTCTCTGCTTCCCCTCCAGTTGCTTCCTGCTTGCCTAGCCCAGAGCCAGAGAGAACGTCCCCACAGAATGAACTGCAGCCACACCTTCTTAAACACAATCTGAATCCCAGCTTGGGGAAGGGGTCCCCCTTCTCAGCATGCCCCTTCCTTCATAGTCTTCCTCAGCCTTAGGTGATTCTGTAGAGTTCACTTTACTCCTTTCCAGATAATCTCGGAGGGAGGTAATAATTATTTCAGGAGTGGTTCTCAAGGGGGGCCATTCTGCCGACCAAAGAGGGCATTGGCAACACCTGGACACATTTTCAGTTGTCACAGCTGGAGGAAGAGAGAATGCTACTAGTATCTAAAGCAGAGAGGCCAAGGATGCTGCTAAAAATCCTATAGTGGGGCTCCTGGGTGGCGCGGTCAGTTAAGCCTCCAATTTTGGGTTTCTATTCAGGTCATGATCTCCAGGTGGTAAGATCCAGCCCTGCATCAGGCTCTGCACTCAGTGTGGAGTCTGCTTTCTCTCCCTCTGCCCCTCCCATTCATGCTCCCTTTCTCTAAAATAAATAAATAAATCTTAAAAAAAAAAAAAAATCCTACAGTGCACAGGACATTCCCTCAAAATTCAGAATTATCTAACCCAAAATACCAAATGCTGAAGCTGAGAAAGCCTGCTTCACGGCAAACTTTCCTTGATGAAATTCCTGTGTGGTTTCTTTCTTCTCATTGTACTCTGATTGATAAAGAGAGTGAAAAAGAAATGAAGACAGGAAAATTAAATTAGACCTTGGTAGCTTTCATCACCGGGCTTTTGTCTTAGCAGCTCTATGTTGTCTAAGGAACCCTGCTGTTTATTATTATTTGATATTGCCAATGAAATCAGGAAAAACACAAATGCTGGAGACTGGAAAGAGAAATCTGGGGAAATTTTAAAAATTTAGTTTGGCATGGAATTTCTTATTGATTAATAGGTCACACAAACTTCACATACTCCAACAGCTACACCCTGCCAAAGACAGGGAACAGTGGGTAAGAACATCATGAGACAGCAACTCATGTACTCATTAACAAAGAGAATTTAACATGAAATACTAGAAAATAATAAATTCAAGAAATCTAAATGTAATTCAAAATCACCTCCTATTAGAGTGGGAGAGGCCTTAAAAGACCACAAATCCAATTGTACCCAAACTAGGAGGAAAATTTGAGTCATCTGGGGATTTTCTGAAGAATATAGCATCATGGAACCCATCACAAAATGATAAAATTAGAGCTTCTGGGAAGCCATAGAGTCTCACTCCTTCATGTTAGGCCCACTGCTGGCCTTTATGAAAGGCGCCCTCTGCATCAGGCATATGACTTGGCAGGTGAAAAATCTGGGTTTTAGTCCTTCTATCACCTCAGCCAAATTTACTTGTGCAGTGCACAACCTGTATAACTGTACATGGGTGACGTAATGTGCAAAATGAAAAAAATTGAGACCCACTCAATTTCATTCTTTTGCTAATTTATCTTCTGACCCATTCATTCACTCAACCATCATTTATTGAGCATTTGGTATGCCAAGCTCTGTGGAAATAAGATAAATAAGACATGGCCCCTGTCCTTAGGGAATGTGCAGTGCATCTGGAAGATAACTTTAACACAATGCTTTTGTTTATGTTATTGCATTTGATCTTCCAACAACATGGAGAGGTAGGTAATAGTAGTAATACCCTTGTTATACTGGTTGAGAATCAGAGGATGAGAGAAATGTTAATCACTAGATGACTCCAATGCCTAACTGTGGGTTTGATTTTATCACAGTAAACTGTCAGCTCTTTGAGGGTTGTGATTTGTCTCTCTTGTTCAGTTCCCTACTCCCAGAAGGAGGACAGTGTCTCGCTCATAGCAGACAATGGCTGAATAAGTGAAGGAATGAAGGAATGAACACATTTTATAGAACCTATGCAGTCAAGCCAACCAAACCATTTTCTGATTTAGGAGAAAAGCCAAAAGCAATGCAGTTTTGTAAATTTCAACAAAAAGCCCATAAAACCCACTAGCTTTAATAATGCAAACTTATTTGTCAGGAAATGTGAGCATTTCCTTTCCAAACCTGTACTTTTATAGTTAAGACATATTTTTTTGCTTCACTGTCAGTAAAGGAATTTTCTTACCAATGCACAAGCCAGTTTATGGTCTGTTTCTTTTTATGTGGATGGTTTAAAAAAAAAAAATCTCATCATTTTGTGCCATTCTAGTGGTCCAGAGTAAACTGTCCAAATCAAATGTGGACAGTCTGAACATCACGTTAGTGATGCCTCACAGAGTCACAAATACTAGAGCTGGCAGAAATCAAAAAGTACATGTGCCAGTCTCCTATTCTTACATGTGCAAGGAACTGCCAGGCAGGTTGGTTAAGGAAATCACTGAATACCACGTGGCAAGTTGGTGTCAGGGCTGGACTGGATCACTTCTCTCAGGGAAGGTTCATTTCCTCTATTGAGGTGTTCACAAATACAATTTCAGTGTTGGGTATCAGTGGCACAAATCCATAGCAGTGTGCTTCCATGGAACATGGGAGAAGGAGAAATATGGCTCTAATTCATCTGCCCTATCTAGAGCCCCTAGTCTTACCACCCAGTTCTGGGAGGAATGCATGGGACTTGAAGCTGAGTGTATCATGGGAGATTTTGGTGCAGAACCAACTGCCTCAAAAGTTAGTGGCTTAAAACAAGAAACATGAATTTAGCGCATGGTTCTAGGAGTTGGCAACTTGGACTGGATTCTGCTGGGAGGTTCTTCTGGTCTCAATTCACAAGGGCATCAGCAGTCAGCTGCTGGCTAAGAGGAAGCTCCATTTCTGAAGCTGGCTGGGATTCCAGCTAGAGTGATGGGAAGGATTGGGGCACATGCCTATTATCCTCTGGCAAGCTCGCTGGGCTTGTAAACATGGCAGTGGCAACATTATGACAAAGAGAAGAAGCACACATCTGGGCTGAAACTGGCACACCACCCCTTCCACAGCTTCCCATCGTGTGGCAGACCACAAGGCTAGCCTACATTTAAGGAACAAAAGAACAGAGGTCAGTGGGAGGAGCTTACAGTCACACTGCAAAGGCATGGAAATGGGGCTGGAAAGAAAGTGTGACCATTTGGGGCACCTGGGTGGCTCTGTGGGTTAAGCATCTGCCTTTGGCTCAGGTCATGATCCCAGAGTCCTGGGATCAAGCCCCACGTCAGGCTCCCTGCTCAGCAGGGAACCTGCTTCTCCCTCTGCCTTTGATGCTTCCCCTGCTTGTGTGGATCTGTGCACTCTCTTTCTCTCTGTCAAATAAATAAAATCTTAAAAAAAAAAAAAAGAATGTGTGACAGTTTTTGTCGTCGCTCACCCACCCCTCCAGAGTCGAGCATGCTCTCTCCTGCAGGACTCTCAGCCAATCTGTGAGGACACTCATTTGCACCTTTGTTAGGAATAAGCTCATGTCCAAATTAGGAACTATTCAGAGGACAGGTTATTTAGAATGGAGAGGGTCCCCAACCCAATGGGGGAAGCAGGCATGCAGAATCGTCTTACATAGCTATGTTGTCAACATGAAGTCCATACAGTAGTTAAGTGTGTGGGTCCTAGAGTCAGCCTGCCCCGGTTTGAATCTAGAG
Source organism: Mustela nigripes (assembly GCF_022355385.1). Lineage (NCBI taxonomy): Eukaryota > Metazoa > Chordata > Mammalia > Carnivora > Mustelidae > Mustela > Mustela nigripes. The sequence continues at coordinate 50,301,494 of NC_081558.1, forward strand.
TGAGATGCACCAGCTATGTGACCCCACCCTAATTACTTAATCCCTCTAGACCTCAATTTCCCTGTTTGCAAAATGCAATGACCACAGCAGTATCATTAAATAATGATACTGCTATATGTAACACAGGCTTCACATATAGAAGGAGATATGATTAGTATGATTATAACAAAACAATGAGAGAAGTACTTTCCCTCCATGCTCCCAGCATTTTTAAAAAGATTTTATTTATTTATTTAAGAGAGAGAGTGCATGAGCTGGAGAAAGGGCAGAGGGAGAGGGAGAAAAAGATACCCTGGTGAGTGCAGAGGCCAATGTGGGGCTCAATCCCAGTACCCTGAGATCATGGCCTGAGCCAAAGACAGATGCTTATCCAACTGAGCACCCAGGTGTCCCAACACCCCCAGCACTCACTTTTGTGCATTTTGGTTTTTGTAAGTCCAGGTTCAGGCAAAATATAAAATATATATATATATATGTATGTATGTATGTGTATATATATATATATATATATATATATATATATCTTTGTGGCTATATTGGCCACAAATGGAAGAGCTCCAGGGAGAGGAGAGGAGAGGAGAGGTCAGCGGCCCAGCCAGGGGAGCAGTCAAATATCCCAACCAAAGAAGATAGAAGAGAAGGTAGCATCCCACCTCTCTTCCTTGCAGCAACCCTGGAGGTAGCAGGAGCACCCAAGAAGATCTAAGTGGAAACAGGGGGCCTCGACCCTAAGCTCTGTGGCTTCCAAACTCTCAGGAAAGGGCCCGGGGATATCCAGTATCCCAGAGGCTCATGGGGATCATGACAGCCAGAAGCAATGCTCAAGGTGGGGGGGGGGGGGGGAGCTTCCCACAGCCTCCAGACCTTGTGAATTCCGTGGGCTTCTCACACAGCCCCAGGGATGGGGAAAGGCCCTGAAACATAAACCAGACTGAATTTCCTGCGCTTTCTAACAAGAGGGAAAAGGGTAAAGCAAGATTTATTTGTCTTAGAAGCACAGAGAAATGTGGATTGTTTCTTGCCCTGCCACTTTACGATAGTGGCCCATGGGTTCAACTCACCATCCCACAGAGCACAAGCTCAGCTAACAAACCCTCTGGCCAGAGCAGGGGCTGAGGCCTGCGGTGAGGCTCCAAGGCATCTGGGTGACCATGGCTGTGCCATGTCCAACAAAAGAAGAGAAAGTCACACCCTGTACATTCAATAGCCCTACTTCTGGGGCAGCCTTCTCAGGCCAGCACGGAGACAGAGGAGCTAGGGAGCAACTGAGGGGTCCCACAGAAGATGTGGGTTTAGGGATGAGTAAGTGTAAACCTTAGCTCTATCACTTGCCCATATCTGCCTCCTCTCTGTGCCTCAGTTTCCTCTTCTGTTCAGTCAAGACGGTATCTACCTTGCAGGACCATCATGAGAACTAAATACGATCCTGTATATAAAGAACTTGGCGCATACGGGCCTGTGATAAATATTACCAACCTCGCCAGTAGTTTATAGGCTCTCTCTAAGTAGAAGTGGTGTTTCAGTGCTGATCTCAGCAGACAGAGATCTCTGTCCTTTAAACTCTCCCCACAGAGAATGAGAGTCATCCCTGTCATGACTTTTCCTCCTTGGCTTCTGGACCCATCTTCTTAATCAATAGAGTTCTTCAGCACGTGTGTTCTCAGGCCTGGTTGTTCAAGGTGCTCAGTAACTGGGCACCCAGTTTATTCACCCATTTATTCAAAAAGGCTGACTTTTCTGTCCAGGATTTAAAGTTCCACTGTCCCACAACCAGATAGAAAACTTTGGGGATCATTGCCACCAACTTCACAGGGTTGTTGTGATGGTCAAAAGATATGACATCCAGGATAAGTTTGGCATTACTGTCCTTGGTAGATCAGAATTTCCCCATAAATAGGAGCTACTGTTATCAATTATTAATGATTAATATATAATATAATCAATATTATGTCATTATTCGTATCCATTGCTCCCTCCATCCCTTCCCTTTTGTACCCCCCCCCATTATTAACTTCACGTCCTGGTGTTCTGTACATATAGAGGCATCCCAGGTACACAGAGGTCAGGTGAGATTGACCCACAGCCCCTTGGACCTCAGTTTCCTTACCTAAAAATAAAGATGATAAATTGTTGGAAACATTCGTCATGGGAGTGCTTAGCACAGCACTTAGAACATGTTCCTCATCGGCTTCTTAATGGTCTTTTTAAAATAATTTCAACTCCCCCACCAGGTAATGCATGCCATGACCCTCTTATTCACTCATAAGCAAGCCCTCCTCTGTGGGCCATGCTTCTGTGACTCCCTCTTGCCCTTTTATTTGCCCTCCCATTATAAAAACATGCTTGGTTGCCAGATAAAACCCAAGCACCACACTCGATCTATTGCAAGCCTGGCAGAATCCAGGCCAGCCATGGAGCAGGATGGGAGGTGCTGAGATACTCGAGGACAGCTCTGGAGACAGCAGCTAGGGACCCATTCCAGCCCAGAGCAAGGCCAGGAGCCACTACTTGGGAAGGTACGTACCCAAGAAAAGGAAAACAGATGCACTAACTTGGAAATAATCATTTCTAGAAAAGTCTCAGGCTCATGTGACTTCTTTTTTTTTTTTTTTTCCCAAAGCATCTTTCTGGCCTGGGGCACTTTTCCAAGCCCTTGAAGACATGTCTAAGTTCCTCTTTGCTTACTGGCTTCTAACAGCATTTCATTCGATTCTCCCAAAATCACCAGTGTGATTTTTCTTTAACTGTAGCTCTGATTTTTGTTTCCCAGGCTTGAGTATGAATTAAGCACCCTTCCACACCTGGGCCAATCAGCTCCTTGACTCTCCTCCCTCAAGTAGCAGGCCCTTCTGCTGATAAGCAGGTCTGGGGCTCTCTGCCAAGGGAGGAGAAGCTTTTCACAAGAACTAAATTAAGGCACAACATTCTTTTTCAAAATAAGAAAATCCTCATTAACAAAATGCACACCCTACATTTTAATTTTCACTGTTAGTTGTGAATTTGTTTGTGTTAATTGCTCAATAAAATGAAGTACAGTATGTCACAGGATGTGACTCTCTTCCTTCCCAGGCTTGTAACAACTAATTATTCCATTTGGTATTAAAACCACAGCCTCTGCACTCAAGATTCTGAGACCTCAAAAACCCACCAGACTAAGCTAATATAAGACACTGGCATCCACTAGATTCAGTTCCTGAAATTGCATGTTTATTTATGAAGGATAATTAAATATTTTAACAATTACATTGTGTTTTTTCCATATACTTCAAATGCTTTACAAGCACTAATTCTTGTAATCCTTGTAATAACCCTATGATTCCCCATATTATGATTCCCCATATTTTGCAGATGAGGAAAGTAAAGCACAAAGAAACGGAGTTACTTGTCCAGATCACAAAGCTACTCAGTGGTAGAACAGGTTGTAAATGCAGGCAGCCTGACTAGTGTCTATCTGCATGACACTACATTGGTACTAGCCTGATTAGTGTCTATCTTCCATGACACTACATTGGTACTAGAACTTTCCACCACACTTGGAAAATGTGAAGGCCACCAGGACACATGATGAAATCCACCATCTCAAAATACTGAGTTTCAGTGACCCCTGTTGGCCACTCTAAGTCGGCATGACCTCAGAGTCCAGTTTGTCTTTGAACGTTGCAGGTAGGTCCCATTTGTTCTTCATCTTGCCTGAGTCTCTTCACCTCTCTAAATCTCAGCCTGCTGCCATGAGGATTAAAAGGGTAACACTCACAAAGCCTTAAAAGCAGTGCTTGGCACACTCTTGAGTTCAATAAATATTAGCCCCTGTTACTGTTACTATTTTGCAGACGAGAAATGCCAAGGGCTCTCCCAAAACAAAGCCACCTTGCCAGCTGCCTCAGGAGAATTCTCCTAGAGCAGGTGTGCATTCGTTTTGCCATGTGCCCTTCCTGCCCTGCCTGCTGGGGGATCTGCGCACTCTAAGAGCACATCAGGGCTCCGCCCCCTCCCCAGGAAACCCTGAAACCCACCGGAAATGAAGGGCTCTGGAATTCCAGCGGTGCCCCAAAAGCATGTTGCCAGGCAGCTCCTCATGAAAGCGCACGGTTTGCCATCACCTGTGAGGCCTGGGGTGTGGAATCCCTGATTGTTTATTTGGAGGTAGCTCCCACGTGGTGATGGCTGGAGAAAGTAAATGGAACCAACAAGGGAGAGATGGCCACGAAGGCAAACGCACAGCCAGCAATCGATCTGATTAATCGGTCGGAAAGCCAGGCACCAAACTCAAGTGGGTTTGCTGCCAGTTTAAAGCATTTATCTTAAAGGCTGAGATGCATTGGGTCTTTGGAGAGAACAAGTTTGCATTTCAAAGATGCCTTGAGGAGGAGTGGTACCCCAACCTGCAAACAAGGTCTTTGAAGGTTTGTAATTCCTCAGCATCTAGTGAAACAGTGGCTCCATAAAGGCAGCTTAACTCTGTCAGGGGGTTTGCTGTGTGAGACAGGGCATCTTTTCATGTTTCCCACGAGACACCCCGGGAGTTTCTCCACCCACACGTTTGAGGCAGGCATAGGGATCATCCCACCAGGAAATCAGGATGTAAGGGCAAGACAGAGCAGTCACCTTTCCCTCCCGTTTCTCCAGGGCTAACTTAGCCTTAGACACAAGGCAGTGCCTAGGGCCCACAGCGATACTTTTAGAGGAACCTGAACATGTTTAATTCCTTTTAAAAGAAAAAGATAAAAATGAACTTTTAGGTTGTTGAAATGTTTTACTACAAGATATATATATAGATAGATAGATCTTTATACTGACATAGTTGGAATAAGTGTTTATATTTGTTTTTGTTTTTTGTTTTTTTTAATGGAGGAGGGGGCCAGTGAAGGCCAAATGGACATATAAGAATGATGGTTATAAAGGAGAATGCTTTCAGTTTTAGAATGTTAAAGTGGGGTGTCTGGGTGGCTCTGTCGGTAATGCGTTTGCCTTCAGCTCAGGTCATGATTCCAGGGTCTTGGGATGGAGCCCATGTCAGGCTCCCAGCTCAGCAGGGAGCCTGCTTGTCCCTCTCCTTCTGCCACTTCCATTTGTGTACTCCCCGCCCTCACCATCAAATAAATAAATAAAATCTTTTAAAAAGAAACAAATAAAAAATAAAATGCTAAAGTGAACAGAAAGCAGTGGCTACTCAGGACCAAAGCACCTGCACTGTGTGATGCCCACAGCCACCCCAGAGACTCTGGTCCCCCAAGGTGCACATAGCTAAACGATAAGAATTCAGAGAACTCCTAGCTGTGTTTGACCACCTCCTTCTTTTGGAGGTCTCCTGAAGCACACACTGTCAGAATACCATCTGTATCCTATGGGCTCCTGCTGGCCTCTAACCACATTGCAGGAGTTTTTTTTTCTAGAACTGTGGACCGTCAAGCTGCCAGTATACCCAGCAGGCCAGAGGTTCTGAAGAATTAAAACTCCGGGGGCAGCCTTCCTACAGGAACCCTCGGGAGTTAGTGTATAAATGCCCCAAACCTCTTGCCCCTCAGAGGGGATCATTGTGAAGTTTGTGTTTGGCACTAGTTCCCAACTGAGCTTCAGTCATGCATGCCCATTGCTGGTTTTAGCAGTGCACCCAAGGGATTAATATTCAAACTATATGAAGAACTCATACAACTCAGTAGCAAAAAACCAAACCAATTAAAAAATGGGCAGAGGATCTGGATACATATTCCCCCCCATAAAAAAGCACACAGTTGGCCAACAGGAGCATGAAAAGACACTCAGTTATCACCATTTAGTAGGGAAATGCCAATCGAAACCATAATGAGGTTATCACCTCACACTTGTCAAAATGGCTATTATCCAAAAGACAAGAAATAATAGTGTTGACAAGGATTTGGAGAAAAGAGAACCCTCATGCACTATCAGTGGGAATGTAAATTAGTGCAGCCACTGTGGAAAACAGTACAGAGGTTCCTTAAAATATTAAAAATAGAACCACCATATGATCTAGCAGTTCCACTTCTGGGTATTTATCCAAAGAAAATGAAGATACTAACTCAAAAAGATACCTGCGCCCCCACATTCATTGTGCATTATTTACAATAGCCAAGAGATGGAAGCAACTGAAGTGTCCATTGATGGGTGACTGGATAAAGAAAACATGGTAAACACACACTCACACACACAGACGGTATTATTCAGTCATAAAAAAAACTGGGCACCTGGGTAGCTCAATCAGTCAAGTGTCTCTCTTCGGCTCACTGTCCTGGGATTAACCACATCAGGCTCCCTGCTTAGCAGGGAGTCTGCTTCTCCTGCTCATGCACTCTCTCCCTTTTTTTCTTTCTCCCTCAAAAATAATAAATAAATAGATAATAGAATATAAATAGAGTGCCTTTACCTTCTGGAGGGGAGCAGAGTATGGGGTCTCATGGAGCAGAATGACATCATCCAAGGCCTGGGATCTTAGAATTGAGCATGTTAGCGGATCTGTCACCCTCATCTCATGTCAAAGATGCCTTAGCAGGGCACCGGGCTGGCTCAGTCGGAAGAACATGCTACTCTTGATCTTGTGTTGTAAGTTCGAGCCCCATGTTGGGTGTAGAGATTACTCAAAAAAAAAAAAAAAAAAAGTTCTAATTAAAAAAAAAAAAAGATGACTTAACACTCCTAAGATAAACATCCTGTTCTTTGCAACCACAAAAGCTTCACAAGTACTCAACATCTAAACAAGAGGGCATTCAAATATCTTCCTGAGGAAAAGTCACCACCTCACTTAGGAGAAAATCCACTTTCCTTCCTCCCTTATGACTGTGGTGGGCAGCTGACCCCTTGCATGGTGCACTTCTAAATTGATTATATTTTCTTATGTTCTATATTCTTGACACTCTGGCATTGGAAGCCTTTATCCAGATGAGGATACATCTCCCAGGGCTCACTATTTGCTGGGGCAGCAAACAACTCTCCGTAAGTGTAAGTGCCTTAAAGGTGCCTGTCAACTTAAAGCCAAGCCTACACTCCCAACCATGTCCTTTATCAAATTCTCACACATCACGTCAGTATTCCCCCTGCCGCAAACCACCCAGAGCCAGCTACTCCATAACAAGGGACCACCGCTATACTATCTAGTCCTCAGCTTATTTAGAGTACCTATCTTGTGTCTCCCTGTTGCTTCCAGTGAAAACCCGAGTAATCTGAATCTTTCCCTCCTCCTGCCTCCTGACAGACCTGGGTGTCCTCCCGTGTGACTCCACATAGCTTGCTGAGCCTCGTGTTTCTAGACATCTGTGACACACATCTCCTTCTTGACACCATGCGCACATCCGTGCCACACCTGATCCCTAGCACAATTTTTAGAACAATCCCATCCAGGGTCAACCTCTATAACTGAGAACTGGCCCAAGCACCTGACAACATTGAGCCAAGCTAGGAAAACCCCCACACTCATGTGGATTTTTCCTTTTTAAAGCTTATTTTCCAAAAGATTTCCTTCCCTTAAAGACCAATTTACTGAGATGGTATTTTTTTTCCCTTCATTCATTTTTCTCCTGTCCACCCACTTCCCACATGTATTTCCTTGACTTAGAGAATTTTGGAAGAAAACACACCCTGCTTAAAGTCAACAGCTTTTCCCTTACCTTGTAAAAAGTTTAATTAATTGTCATGATTATGCTAGATGTCCCTAAGGGGGGAAGGAAGGAACAGGCATTCTGTCTTGAGAGTAGCAAGGAAGATGAAAGAGAAGCTCTCAGATGCTCCCAAGAGTTGCAACACCCAGAGGTGACGGGACATCAGTAGAATCCAGCCTCTAGACCAACTTACTGGACCCAACCCATAGACCCAACCTCAGGCCCCAAACTTGGCAGCAGAGTCCCTAGACTCCATTGGACCAGTGAGCTGGGACTTTGGACTTTACCGAAGAGTAACCAGCATGGACCAGTACTTGGGAGTTACCCAAGACCCTTCTACCATTCTGGACCTTAGAAAGACCCCAGGGTAGAAGCCACAATAATCACGAGATAAAACATACCTATATCTAGTGCAGTGGAAGTTTGGAGGGTAATTTAGGTTAACTAAATAAAAGAGAAACTTGATGGGGCATTCCAAAAGGACAGAAGAGCTGTGGCAGGCAAGATAAAGGCTGTCACAAAGACATCCATGCTGTAATGCCCAGAACCTGTGTGTATGCTATGTTAAGTGGCAAAAGGGACTTGGCAGATGTGATTAAATTGAAGCTCTTGAGAGAGAGAGTATGATGGACCTAATGGTGCCCCTCCTCAAAATTCTTATGTTGAACCCTTTACCCTCAGTGTGTGTGTATTTAGAGAAAGAACCTATAAGGAGAAATTAAGGTTAAATCAGGCAGGGCCCTGATGTGATAGGATTAGTGCCTGTACGAAAACAGCGGGAGGAAGTTTCCATCCTCTTTACAATGTGAGGACGTAGCAAGAAAGGGGCCATCGGCAAGCCAAGAAGAGCACTCTCATCAGGAACCTGATGGGCCGGCACCTTGCTCTGATTTCCAGCTTCCAGAACTGTTAGAAAATAAACGTCCATTGCTTGTACCACCAGTCTGTGATATTTAGTGATAGCAGCTGGAACAGACTAAAGCAAGGAGAGTGTCCTGGATTCTCGAGATGGGCCCCGCGTAACACAAGGGTTCTTCCACATGATAGAGGAAGTAAGAGGGTCAGAACCGGAGAAGGAAGCAGCAGTCAGAGAGATGGGATTGTTGGCTTTGAGGATGGAAAGAAGCTGTGAGCCAAGGGACGTGGCAGTCTCTAGATGCTGCAAAAGGTAAGGCTAGAGATTCCCTCCCACAGCTTCCAGAGAGGACTCCAGGCAGCCAACTTCTTGATTTTAGCCCAATGAGGCCCATTTTGGACTTCTGACCTCCAGAACTGAAAGATGATAATCCTGTATCATTTTAAGCCATTGAGGCTATAAGTAATTTGTTACAAAAGCCATAGGAAATTGAGAGAGGAGCCAGACTGAAAGAGCTCTTAGTGGCCAGACATGAAACAATTTGAACAACAACAACAACAAAAATATGTGGCACGGTCATGGATTACAAGGCAAAGTATAAAATAAATATATGAATTGTAGGAATCCATACTGATATAAACTGAATAGATAAATAAATAAATAAGAAGGGGAAAAAAATCTTCCTTTACAGAATGATTCCACATAATGGAAGTCCAAAATTCTCCCTCCAGGAGGTGGGCCTTAACCAGCTCCTTCTGGTAAGTGAGGGCTCCATTCACTGACCAGCTTCCAAAGAATGCCCTATGGAAAGGGAAAAAAGAGAGGCCTGGTAATGTTACTCTCCCGGGATGTTCAAGCCTGACTTCACACTAAGCGATCATTCTTGCAACAGTGTCATGAGAAATGGCACACAAAACTAAATTGAGGGGAATCCTAACAAAATATCTGACCAGTACTCCTCAAAACTGTCAATGTCATCAGAAACAAGAAAAGGCAGAGAAACTCCAACCAGAGGAGATTGAGGAGTCACCACGGCTGAATGCAGTGTGGTAATCTAGGTAATCCTAGAACACAAGTAGGCCTTCTTGAAAAATCAGCAACATCTGTGAAGAAAGTCTGCAGCTTCATGAATGAGGGGAGGGGAGGGGAGGGGAGAGAGGAGGGAAATGTGTTATTTTATCAAACCTGAGTCTGTGGTTTCAAACCTCTGCCAGCTACATAAACAATAAGAATGAGAATGAATTCTAGTTGACTTTAAAGTACCTCTTACAAGCTAACACAGAGAGAAAGCTATAGACACAGATATGTAAGTTTGCAAGTTGTTTTTCTCTACCTGAGGGGCAGTTCATTAACATTTAAAATTACCTAATCAGGAATCCACACCCCAGGGTGGGTGGGGCAGTCAGCCTCTGATGGATTCCAATCAGAGATCCACACTCTAGAAGCAAGGCTAGCTCAAGCACTTCCGAGGCTTCTGTTTCAATCTGCTCTAGAGGATCATTAATTAGCAGATGAGATGTTAGAAAAACACCTTCACTGATTAAATGAGCGGAGCACAGGGTATGTGGAAGGCTAGAAACACCATGATGCAGCTCCTCCATCCTTGGTAAACACAGGAGGAGCTTCTGTGGAGCCAGGCAGCTGAATGGTGTCTTGCGTCTGCAGTCCCATCCGTTCTGCCTGTCTCCCGCCTTTGTCTTCTGGTCATTCTTGTCTGTTGCTGGATCTGATTAGAAAACTTCGCTCCCCCGTGATCCTTTCATGTGCGGACTTGTCAAAACGCACAGAAACACAGTAGGTTGCTAGGAGCTCCCAGGACAGTGGAGGGCTGTTTTCATGGCCTCTGGCTCCGTAGCAAGTGTGGCAGAGTTGAGAGGGGACATAATAAACCCCCCGGAAGTGAGGCAGGGATAGGGAGACCTAGAGCCTTCTCTTGCCTCCAGTAACTGAATACTCCAGATAGTCACGGAGCAGGAAATTGAATGGTCAGATCAGCAGGGATGGGAGGGAGAGAGAAGAGAACGGGAGTAACGCTGGAGATGGAGAAAGAAGAAAGAGAGTAAGGAGACGGGGGAGGAGGAGAGGGGGGAAATGAAGGAGGGAAGGAAGGACCCAGACGGGATGCAGAGGATGAGCCTGGGTTTGGAATGTGAGGGGACCGGGAGAGGAGCGAGTTGAAAGGGGTATTGACATGCCCACAGACTCCCCGACCAAGGGACGACTCCCTGACCAAGGGAGCCTGCCTCCTGTCTGCTGAGCAGCTTTCCTACCCTCTGCTCCCTGCGGCTGCCTCCAGCTTTGTTTCCCAGGTACTTCCGGCTGCAGGAGGGAACATTCAGGCCCATGGTAAGTCACTCTAGGCAGGAGCGCTAAGACTGACCAATGTTAATAGAGAGGAGCTTAATGGGGTAAAAAGGGCACAGTCCTGTCCCTACCAAGCCCTACAGTAGGGAGGGAGATGGAGCCCCCAGCAAAGGCACAAGGGAGTCCTCAATCTCAGGGCCTGAGGTATGCAGGCCCCCCCACTCCTTTAGGAGCGTAATAAAGTCTTAGACCTACCAGGGCCCTTCCTGCCTAGGCCACTGAGCACCTGACAGCTTAACAGCAGAGGGGAGACTAGCTACCTCCTTCTAGCACCTGGGTTCTCTCCTCCCCCAGAAAGCCTTCCTAGAATGCCTTTCCTTAGTAAAATTTCCTCCAGGGCTTTCATGCAATGTGTCTTCTATGCTGTTTACATAAAACACTTTCAGGCACTGAAAAAAGCACAGGGGATTTAGAAATAATAGCCAAAGACTACTACTACTAACAACAGTAATAGGTGATATGCTGTATATTAAGCACTTGCCACATTTCACAACAAGCCCTGTTCACAGACTGTCAATTTTCTAAACCCTAGGAACCTAAGAATTATAAAAATCCCCCTATTAGTACTGAGGAAAACTAAGGAAACTGAGGCACCCACATGTCAAGGATCTTTCCCAAGGTCACAACTAATGGGTAATGCAGCCATGATTCAGACTCTGAATCAGATTCAAGCTCAATGGCTCACTCTCCCTGTTACCTGGGACAAGGGACTTCGGCTCTCTACACCTGGGTTTCCTCCCTGGTCATGTGTGGGTACTCACTCCATCCACCCAACAGGACTGTAAGGAATCACAAAAACTAACAGGCATGTTGGGTCGACAGGCTGGGATGGAACAGCCACTTAATAAAAAGTTGTTGAATAAATAAATAAACATGTCATGTCTATTAGCTACCAGAATTTCCTTGTTGACGTCTCTGAAGTCTTCTCACCCATGTTAATTTTTCCAGTCCTCATTGCTGTGGGTGGCACTGGTCAGGGTGCTGTTCAGCACACATTTCCCCAGTGGCCATCGTCATGCTATGTCTTTGGGGGAAGTGAGTCCTAACCTCCAAGTCCACGTGTTTGGGGCTGCAGGGGAGAGAAGCATCCCTCTAGTCCCAACTCAGACTCTAGGCCAAACAGAGTCCTCTCTTGGGATTTTTCCGGCAAAATCTAGAGAGGGCAAGCCTTCTGCTCTGACTAGGGAGTTCTCAGGATGAGAGCAAGGGTCTACTGGCAGCTATCTCCCCATGGTGCAGAAGGAACCTGCACTCAGAAAGAGAAGATGAAGCCCTCGTGCAGAGAGAGGCCGAGGTGACCCCCGCCAGCCTGTGTGAGTGTTCTGTCCCAGCCATCACTGAAGCCAGCCCCATCCCTACTCTTGTAGTTTGGTTTCTTGAGCCAACATAGTCCCCTCTTTGAGCTAGTGTAAGTTGCATTCCTGTTATTTCCAAATGAAAGAGAGTCAGTTAATGCAATTGCTGAGCTCACCATTCATTCACTTCTTCACTCATCCAACAGGTTCACTGGGTGCTAAAATTAAGCCACACACTGTGGACACCGCACAGACACCAGAAGAGACACAGTGAAAGAAGAAAGGAAAGGACACGGGCAGGGTTTCTGCTGAGTGCAAGAGCACACGCTGGGCGCATGCATATGTAATGCCTCACTTAAGTATGACGAGAATTCTGCCAAGTAGGTGTTCTTGTTCCAATCTCATAGGTAATAAAACTGAAGCACAAAGAATGTGTTCACTATTGGGATAACAACAATTTTTATCATGAATTGAGTGTTTACTACACAGCAGGTGTTGTGCTAAATGCTATTTATGGATTCACTCTATTTCAACTGAGTCTAAGGTGCCGTCACTTGTAAGAGACATTAACCAAAATTTTTAAAAAGAAGTTAGACACTTGTTAAGGATGAATTGTGTGTTCCCCAACTTCAGATACCAAAGCTCTAACCTCAAAAGGTGACATTAGTTGGAACTAAGGTGACTACAGATGTAATCAGTGAAGTTAACATGAGGTCACACTGTGATGGGGCTCTGATCCAATATCACTGGTCTCCCAAAAAGAAGAATCCAATATGACGGTCTAAGGTGGGATGCTACAAGCCTACGAACTCCCAGAAGCTAGGAGAGACTCCCAGAACAGATCCTTCCCTACAGCTTTCAGGGGGAGTATGGCCTCGCCATTACCTTGATCTTGGATCTTGAGCCTCCAGAACCATGATAGAATAAATCTCCGTTGTTTCAGTCACTCAAGTTTTTGGACTTTCTTACAACAGCCCTAAAACTAATACCACATTGTTGATGGAAAGATGCTCTTGAATTGTAAGTTGTCCAATCATGAAATAAAATGTCAATTGTCCAATCATGAAATAAGGTAGTTTGGTTTTTGCAACAAACTTATAAGCTATCCCCATTTTACAGATGGAGAAAATGAAGTACTAGATGTCTTATCCAAGATTCACGCTATATACTGGTGGAGCCAGGACTGAATGCAATGCTGAGTTTTTAACAGTGTCCTGTGCTACCTAGCAGAGGCCCCCATAGACACACACACACACACACACACACACACACACATCCCTCTAGATTTATACTTGGGCCCTCCACTCACAGACCATTTAGAACTATTGACGAAGTTACACCTCCAAAGAGGGATGGCCATTTTCCCAAGAGGGCTGTTCCCTAACTACTCCTTTTCTAACTTCAGTGGCCAAAACCAATTTACACTTTGCTTTGCTCAGACCAGAGTTGTGTCTGGCAGTCTACATGCTTCCTCAAATGGTGAAGATTTCCAGGCCATTCCTTGGTAGAATTCTAGCCATGATCTATTAGATCAGCAAGGAGGGCTCCTCAAGGGACCCAGCAGGAATGCTGACAGAGGCCACAGCTTGCCCCCTCTGCACAATGAGTGGACACAACGTCCCCAAAAGGTTTCTGAAGGCTCCCAGAGGGCTTAGGGTCCATTTGTGTCATGGTCTGGCAGCCTGTTAAATTCTAGCATGCCTTCTATCCCCTTCATCACATTTCCCGTGCTCTTGTAGTTCTCAAATGTATGTTGAGGAAAGGGCATTTGTAACAGTCCTCAGAGATACTCTAGTGAGGAATAGGGAAAATGTAAGGACAAACAATGCCAGAATTTTTAAGAGTTTATCATAAAGTGCCATGGCTCCAAGCGTACAAGTCAGGTCAGAAACTGTCTGTCACCGGAAGGAAGGTGAGCTTGGCTTGCTATGTTCCCCTCCATATCCCTGGAGCATGGCCTAGAGCTTTGCACACAGCAAGCACTCAATAAACCTCACTGAATTGACAAAGAAAGAGGGATCAAGTCTGTAAGAAAATAGAAGTCCAAAGAGAGAAGCAGGAGACAGAAACAAGCATTCATGAAGCACTTGCTACACCATAGGGAATTTCCAGGCAGCTTCCCTACTTCTAGGGTGATCAACCATTCTAGCTGTACTCTACTGATTGGATTCCCAGGATGCAGGATGTTCAGAGCCAAAATCAGGAAACCCCAGGTGAACCGGGGCACGTAGGTCATTCTACTTATATTATCTCATTTAAACCTCACAACAATCCTATGACATAAGGAGTTCCAATTTACAGATGAAGAAACCGAGACTCAGAAAAGTAAACTCTTGCCTAAAGCTATATGGAAGGCTGGCCATTTTGGCATGATTTAAATCAAGATAGGTTTGATTCAAGAGACCAAGCTTACCCAACCAGATGATGACATGAAATCCAACTGACTTCATGACTTCTTCAAAGATCATCCCAGCTTCCAACTACTACAAGGGACATTAAATCCTGGCTTGCCAAACTTTGAGAGAGAACTTGCTAGAATAGAATAGAGTCAGGTTCCAACCTGGCACCCTGCAAGTCTTCAATAAATGCCTGTTGAACGAATGAATGCTCAGTTGGGAAATCTGGGTCTATCTCCTTCCTCCCTGCACTCTACCAGCTGCACTCTAACCTGTTCTCTTGGGACTCAGTTTCCCTAAAGTTTTCTGAAATGGAAAAATCTGGAGCCAGCCTTCAAATGTGGTTGGCTCTGGGCAAGGACAAAAGAGAGTTCCAAAAAGAAAGAATGTCACAAACCAAGGCAGGAAGAAGAGACAGCCGGAGCATGTTCAGGAGGTGTGAGTAAAAAAGAGAATCTGTATCAGAGCAACGGGCATAAATGGCAGAAGATTCCAGATGTCAGGGGGATGGACATGATTCCCTGAGGCACAGGAGGAGAGTATTAGACCCCTACTTCTTTACTTTTTTCTCATTATTTAAATTTTTTTCTTTTTGTCTACCTTTTAATGAAAATAGCATTACTGAAGCATACAATTTATAAGTTACCTAAAAATACTGGAAGTTCTCAGGGCTTTTACAGCTGAAGCACAGTTAAAAACAAACAAACAAAAAAACAACCTGGGAATCACTGCATTTGTCTAAGGGGAGTTTAATATTTTTTAAAAGCAAGGAAAATTGAATGGCCAAAGTTTGTATAAGCACTTCCTATTTTTTTAGCTTTGTACTCCCCAAAAATCCATTGTACTTTTTCTCCAACTACCCAGTTACTTAGTTTGCTACAGTGTCTTTTTTTTTTTTTAATTTTATTTATTTATCAGAGAGAGAGAGGGGAGAGAGCGAGCACAGGCAGACAGAATGGCAGGCAGAGGCAGAGGGAGAAGCAGGCTCCCCGCCGAGCAAGGAGCCCCATGTGGGACTCGATTCCAGGATGCTGGGATCATGACCTGAGCCAAAGGCAGCTGCTTAACCAACGGAGCCACCCAGGCGTCCCGCTACAGTGTCTTAAGTCGAACTAGCCACAGATTTGTGTTGGGGTTTAATTTGAAGGGTACTAGGCTAGCTTCAACTGGCCCAAAATATTACCCAACCCGAGTGCCAAGGGGACTGAAATTTTCAGCATTTATGATTCTTTTGTGTACAAACCCGTTAAAAGATATTAAAATAAATTGTTATTTAGAACATGCTGTGTGCCAGATGTGTGTTAGCCCCTGGAATATAAAAGAGAAAGAGAGAATGAAGAGAAAGTAGGGAAACAGATTTCACTGTTTACGGGGGACACAGGCATGTGAATAATATCACAACAATTCGATGCAATAAGTCCCTGATATGTAGTGGGTTTTCAGAAAATAGCATTGACTGAGTGAGTAGATGAAAAATTAGAATAAAGGGAAATAAGAAATGTTCTGAACTCCCAGAGGAGCGGTGCCTGGCTTGGCCTGGGCAGAGCAGGAGTGATTCATGAAGTCGATGGCTGCAGGTGATCCATGAAGAATGACTCTAAAATGCAGAGGTGATCGTGGGACTTCAGGCAGGGGGAACTGTCAATCATCTGGCCAAAACCTTCATTCCTGTCATTGTAGCAGGAGGAGAGGCTAGGACAGGACCAGTTAGGATTGACTGCTGGGACATGTTGGAGGACAGATGTTGTCGCCTGACTCTAGAGAGATGGAGAACAGAGACACCAAAGTGGCAAACCTGGGGTGGGGTAGGGGCAGCTTTTTGAGACTCTCCTGAGAGGGAAGGATGGGGAAAGTAGATCGATCCAGGAAGGTAGAACAAATCGGAGGCTTTGCATTCAGCTTTGACAACTACCATATCGAACCACTAGATGTCACCAAATGCAAAACCCGATGGAGACTCTAGAGAACAAAGCCAGGAATTTTAATCTTTAAGAAATCCTCAGCTCAGCCCTCAGAAAGCCTTTTTTTTTTTTTTTAAGATTTATTTATTTATTTATTTGACAGACAGAGATCACAAGTAGGCAGAGAGGCAGGCAGAGAGAGGAAGGGAAACAGGCTCCCCGCTGAGCAGAGAGCCTGATGCAGGGTTCGATCCCAGCACCCCAGGATCATGACCTGAGCCAAAGGTAGATGCTTAACCCACTGAGCCACCCAGGCGCCCCTAGCCCTATGAAAGTCTTAAAGCTAAGGAATGCTACACCCAGACCACTGTAGATCAAGGAGGACTGATTTTCATAAATGTGGCCAAAGGAGAAGCCACAACCTATGTCCTAGCATTTCCCTCTCAGGCACACAGCATCTCAGTGAGCCCTCAGGACAGTCCAGAGGGGACGGGACAGTCCATTCACCCCAGTTTACAGGTGAGAACACTACGGAAAGCCTGCCAGTCTCCAACCTACTCAAGTTCCCATAGCTAGGAAGTGGCTGAACTAGGACTGAACCCAAGTCTCTCTGACCTTGCATCCGTGCTTATTCACCTGTAGCATGACATACTGCCTGAGACGCGACAGGCTGTCATCAGACCTGAGTCTCAAAAGGCACACGGGAGCAATTCTTTGATTCATTGGCTCCACGATTCTAATATAATTCTCTTTCCTTGATTTTACAACAGCTAATTGCAACACCTAAGAGAGTGGAACGGTAGCCTGATTTACCCCAGATAGAACTGTTTTTAAACTTTTGACAAATATTATAATGTTGTACTTCATTTGGGAGGATGAGCAAGGTGGTGTGTGTTTTTGAGCAGCCTATTTCGTGTCTCAGTGCCGTTTGGTGTGGGATAGCACTCATGTGAGGGTATTTGTCTGACTCAGAAAATGCATGAAAATGTAGACTGACAGAGCGGGTGGCATATTAAGAAGCCGAGGGACAACGATAATTTGCCATTGAGTGTGGTCCTGCCTCTCCTCGAAGAGAAACTGGAAGATCCCAGCATCAAGGAGCCTTTGGTGTGCTCATTTCCTCCCTCGAACGTTTCATGGGAGCCACAGAACTAGCCAGTGCATGCCCTTGCCATTACGACCACCTGCCACAGTGGAGAAGAACTTTAAGCGAATAATCATGGTACAGTGCATCCAGGGCTATACTGGAGACACAAAGTGCTAGTGGAGGGGGAAAGAGGACAGAGAGGAGAGAAAGGGCGTAAGGAAAAATAACTTCACAAACCACTGGATCTAGATTTAAAAGATGCAGAGAAATTCAGGTACAGAAGGGAATGCCAATCAACAGGAAGGGCAGGTGCAAAGGCACAGGGTCACAAGGGCATGAAGAGTTCACAGGATGGCAAGGGTTCTGTGTGCCTAGTGGATTGGCAGACTTGGGGAGAGTGGGAAGCTGGAACAGAAGGAGACTAGAGGAGGAGGCAAGGGCTAGATTTGGTACACTAGTCACTAAGCACTTGAGGTGGGGCTGGTCCAAACTGAGATGTGCCACATGTACAAAAGACAAAGTGGATTTTGAAGATTCAGTCAGAACAAAGAAAGTAAAACAATTTATTATTTTTATGCAGTTTATTTGTAGAAATGATATTTGGGATATATTGAGCTAAATAAAATGTATTAACAGTAATGTCACCGGCTTATTTTTACTATTTTAATGTGCCTGCTAGAAAATTAAGGTGATAAGTCTACTAGACATTATAAGTCTACTGGACAGTGCTGGCCCATTCAAGCATGAGAACATTGAGTGGCATCATAAGGCACATGGGGCTCATGTCTAGCAGGAGACAGTCATCAGATGTTGTCCAGCAGAGAAGAAATTCAGTACAATGGATGAGGGTTTAGAAACACCCCGAGTGGGTGTAGATGGGCCTGGTAAAGCTATGTGTTGTGCAGGCATTCAGGGCCATTACAATTTTCTAAATCAGAAATCTTTAGGTCTGAACAAAACAGAAAAAGGAAACTTGGGAGAGCCATTTAGGAGGAAGGAAAATACCTGGCAGGCCCAATTCAGATTACTACGCTGCAAAAAGACAGTCCTTTGGGGAGGAAATTCCAACGCCTTACCAAATCACAAAATCAAACTCCCTAGCTGATGTAAAAGCTAGAAACACAAAGCTGAAAGGATCGCTTTCAGGACACAAGAAAATACAGTAGGAATGCTTAAGAGAAAGACTTACTCCTCTTTCCTTGTTAAGGATCCAAGAGAAAAATCCAACCTCATTAGGGTCCAGACAGCAGTACTCAACAGTGTGCTCTTTTATGCATCCCTTCGAGGCTGTGGACAGGAAAGACTGTTGCCATGGAAACAGGCCCCGCCGGGAAGCAGAGCGGGGGCAAACACAGACAGTCTCACAGCCTCTTGTGTCCACAAAGCTGACCAGTTGGTAAATATTACACCAGGCACATACCAGAGACACAAAGCAAACAGTAAGTCATCCCAACACTGTGCTGGAATCGTTCCACGAGGAAATGTTGAACTTGGAAACTGGGTGGTTTGGTTCCCATGTAACAAAGGACCATCTCCTGATAAGCACAGGGCTGACAATGGGACGTCTCAACATTCTGCCATAGTCATCATGAGAATCGTGCAGCATGGAGCCTTCCCAGACTACAGGCACCAGGGGCAAAAGAGATAACCAGTTATTCTGGAGAGAAGTAGAAAATCAGTGGGCAAGTTACCTCCCCCTTTCTAGCAGTCTCAATCATCTTTACCTTTAACATGGGTCTTATCTACATGTCACAGGGTCATTGTGAACATTCAACGATGAGGTCAAATAGGTTAATAATTGTGTAGCTGATATACAGTAAATGCTTAATAAAAGTTAGTTTCAGTTCCCACTAAGGTGTATCCATGTAATGTGTGGCCTCTAGAACTAAAAATATTCTAGGCATAATCAGAACACCAGATATAACCATAGGACTATCACCTCCCTCTTTTTAGGCACAATGTTTCTGTCAAGTAAGCCTAGAGCTGCTTTGACTTTCTCAGTACCTATCACTGAATAAAACTACACTGACTTTTCTTCCTTTTTATTTTTTACATTGACTAGAGCTAAACCACATTTCCTACATTTTTTTTTACCAATGTACTGACAAACTGGATTCAAGTTCTGGACTTGTCAACCACCCCAGTTAATCCCATTTTATCATATTGAGGCTGTAGCTCTAGTGTAGCAAGATGTTTTGAAAGCTGTCGTCTGTCCTCAGAGACCTTCCTGTCTGGAGCTGCATTGTCCAAAATGTGATCTCTTAACCCCCTGAACTAGAATTAGCTGAGGTGATTGTTTAAAATGCAGGTTCTAAGTGGTAAACGAATTTTATCTATACTAACAAAATTGGATAGTATCTTTGAAAAGAGTAAAATAAAATGTAGTTTCCTAGGCCCCATCCTAGACTTAATCCATTATGAACATCTGGAAGTGGGGCTCAGAAAACCACATTCTGGCACATTTCTCAGGTGATATTCATGACCAATAGAGTTTGAAAATCAATTCTTCTTCCATTCTTTTTGCATTTCATAAATGAGTTCTTGGGCCATCTATCTTGGAATCTCCTGGAAGCTTGCTAAAACTGTGGTTTGTGAATATCACCTACATGTAAGGAATCTTAATCTCTGGACCCAGGAACCAGCAGATATAAAAAGATATAACAAGATCTCCAGGTGATTCTTCCCGACACCAACAGTTGAGAACCACTGGCCTGACGAATTTTCAAGCAGTATGCTTAAGAACTGTCTGGAGAGCTTGTTAAAACCCAGATAAGATGAGGCGCCTGGGTGGCTCAGTGGGTTAAACCTCTGCCTTCGGCTCAGGTCAAGATCTCAGGGACCTGGGATCGAGCCCCCCATCGGGCTCTCTGCTCAACAGGGAGCCTGCTTCCTTCTCTCTTTCTCTGCCTGCCTCTCTGCTTACTTGTGATCTCTCCTTCTGTCAAATAAATAAATAAAATCTTAAAAAAAAAAAAAAAACCAGATAGATATCTGAACCCACTTCTGGAGAATCCCAGTTCAACAGGTCTGAAGAGTGACCCAAGAATTTATATTTCTAACCATCTTCCAAGTGCTACTGATGCTGCCAATACACAGACCACACCCTGATTAACACTATGTAAAACAGGTATTATTCTATATATTTAAAAATATACCTATCCGTAGGGACACCCAAGAGGCTTAGTCAGTTAAGCGTCTGACTTCGGCTCGGGTCATGATCTCAGGGTCCTGAGATCGAGCCACATTTCAGTCTCCCCACTCAGTGGGGAGTCTGCTTGCTCCTCTCCCTCTATGCCTCCCCCTGCTCATGCTCTGTCTCAAATAAATAAATGAAATGAAATAAATACATAGACATATATATGTGTGGATCTGTGTGGATATATACGTGTGTGTGTGTGTGTGTATGTATATATATATATATATATATATATATATATATATATATATATATATTATATATGTAGAGAGAGAGAGTCTGCACAAATTCTATTGAAACAAAATTGCCATGCCTTTGTTCTCAGTTGTTAATGCCTTTTAAATCTCTTTTAATCTAGAAAAACAGCCACCATGGATGTTTGGGGTTGTGTGTTAAATATACATCATACACATCACTTGATCATTTTAATCATTTTAAAGTATACAATTCAGTGGGTGTTTAGTACATTCACAGTGTTGTGTACTAGTTACCACTATCTAGTTCCAGAACTATTTTTTAAAGATTTTATTTATTTATTTTGCAGACAGAGAGACCACAAGCAGAGGGAGTGGCAGAGAGAAAGAGAGAAGCAGACTCCCTACTGAGCATTGAGCCCCGATTCAGGGCTCAATCCCAGGACCCTGGGATCATAACCTGAGCCGAAGGCAGATATTTAACTGACTGAGCCACCTGGGCACCCCAAGAACGGTTTTATCTCTACAAAAGGAAACCCCATATTCATCAAATGATCACTTCCCAACCCCACATCCCTTGAGTCCCTGATGGCAACTAATCTACTTGTTGTCTCTACGTATTTGTCTATTATGGACATTTCATATAAATGGAATCACACAATATGTGACATTTTGTGCAGGCTTCTTTGATTTAGCAGAACATTTTCAAGGTTCATCCATGTTACAGCATGTATAAGTAGTTTATTCCTTATTTTGGCTGAGTAATATTGCATTGTATGGATATACCACATCTTTATCCATTCATCAGAGGGTGGATATTTCTATTGTTTCTATCTTTTGACTAGTATGCATAGTGCTGCTATTAATACATATGTACAAGTTTTTGTTTGAACATCTGTTTGAACATCTGTTATCAATTCTTTTGAACATCTGTTATCAATTGTCAGATAATTATGTTTGAACATCTGTTATCAATTATCAGATAATTATCTGTTATTAATTCTTTTGAGTATATACGTATAAGTAAAACTGCTGGATCATATGATAATTCTATGTTTAACTTACTGAGGAACTGCCAAATTGTTTTCCATAGAGTATACCATTTTCCATTCCATCCAGCAAGTATAAAAGCTCCAATTTCTCCACATCCTCACCAACATTTATTTTTCTCTTTTTTGGTTTTGTTTTGTTTTGTTATGGCCAACCTACTGAGTACAAATTGCTATCTCACTATTATTTTGATATGGCATTTCCCAAACAACTAATGACATTGAGCATCTTCTCATGTGCTTACAACCTTTCATGTATTTTCTTTGGAAAAATGCCTATTCAATCCTTTGCCTGTATTTTAATTGGGCTGTCTTTTTATTATTGAGTTATAAAAGTTATTTATATATTCTTGATACTAGACCCTAACCAGATACATGTTTTTGTTTTTTTTTTTAGAGAGGGAGGGCGGGTTCCACACCCAGTGCAGACCCTGACGCAAGGATGGATCGCACAGCCATGAGATCATTACTTGAGCAGAGATCAAAAGTCAGATGCTTAACCAAATAAGCCACCCAGGTACCCCCAGATACATGATTATTAAATATTTTATCCCATTGTGTTGGCTGACTTTTTATTCTCTTGATAGACCATACCATTTTGAAGATCAATTAAATTTTAAGGTGATAGGAGCACTACAGAAGTTAGTAACAGACAAGGGTTTGGAATGTATTCAGTCAAAAGCTCTCCAAAGAAACAGAAGACCAGAGAGCTACAGTGGCTGTTCCAAGGTCTTGTGGAACCTTACCAGTATTGGAAGGTACTTAGGAAATATTCAGTTCACTCCCCCAAACCCAAAATGCACATGCAAACACATGCACACACATATGATACCATTTTATGTCTGAGATATTAACATCCAACATGCATACGCAAACACACAAACACACATATAGAGTCATTTTCTGTCTGGGATATTAGGGGCACTACAATATACCCACAAAATATTGCCTCTTCTCAGAAGTCAAGATGTAATAAATCTACAGTGTTTAATGCGTTCAGTGTTAAACGTTCAGCACTGGACAATTTTCCCTGAAAATTCTGGGGTCAGAGCTTGTAAAGAAAAGGTAAAATAAGTACTCACTGGGAATCTGGGATGACTTTATATTGAACACTTCTTATAATCAAAAACCATTTTTGTTTTTATAAATTTGTTACCTACTGGGGAAATGGGCTAATACCCATAAAGCAGACATATCAAATGCAAATAACCACAAGGGCCAAACATGTAGTATAAAATGTTGAACCCAAAGGAGTAAAAGGCAAAAGAGCTGAGCTGCTTATTGCACAGCCAAAGGAAACTCCTGCCTTGTTGTGTTGCCTCTTAAAACACTAGGCATACCAAATAAAACAGCAGGATGAAACATTTGCATTGACTATGACAGCCCTCACCCAAGCCACCAGTTTATGATTCCTATATAAAACGTTCCTTTCCTCATTTTGAAATAGACTAAGTATCCTGGTACCTGATACTCTTAAATCCAAAAACTCAAAGATGAAGAAAACAAAGGAAAAAATGATCAAATACTGAATGAGTGTCTACTGGTGTCTGGGGTTGGTCTATTTACTAATCTCAAAGGTGCAGAAGCGGGGAAAGGGTAGAATCAGAGAGTACAATGCTAAAATGCTTAGCACAGTATCATCAACCTCAGAGGAGCAACAACTGCTAAAATTATGTGTTCCTTCATTCTGTATTTCTTTCTCAAAAGGACTGTGAGGAAGCCTCCAACAATGATTATAACCAAGTTAGTAAAATAAGTACAGGAATAGTAAATCTAGACAAAGGAAAAGAGGGAAAAGGAAATATGAAACACAGTAGTTTAGATAACATAAAATCTATGAGTAGCATTGAATTTGGCTGTGAGTTTCCTGGCAGGCAGGGAGTGGGTGAAGGAAACACTTCATAATTTTTAGCATCAGGACTAGTGATTCTTCATGAATCTTTAAGAAAGAAAAGGTCTTTCTTACTGGCAAATTCCCAAGAACATGCTTAAATAGTTAAAATGCTTCCTAATGATTTAAACATAAGGATTTGATAAGTGCTGCTAAAAACTGCCAGTCCACCATCAATGCTTTCCCCTAATATTTTGCAGTAGTGAAGTCGAGGCAAAACAGACACACACAACAGAACTGCATGTTGCAGCTAAGAAAGGAACACATTCTGGGAGTCTCGTGGGAGGATTTGTAGGGCTCACATGTTCAGCCACACATACCCATCCCCAGTAGGGTCATCCTCAAACATCAAGAGCAGTCATCTTGACTCTGGGAGTGAAATAACTCCAGAGTCTTAGGTAGCTTTCCAGGAAAGGAAAATAAAATGGATAGTCTCCAAGTCAAAAAGAAGAGAAAGGGAGAAGGGAAGGAAGGAAGGAAGGACAAAAGAAAAGAAGGAAGGAAGGACAGAGGGAGAGAAAGAGAGAGAGAGAGAGAGAGAGAGAGAGAGGGAAAACAACTCCTTTTTTTAGAGAGGAAGAACTATGGCTGAGACATAGAAAAAATAAATCCCTGCAAATGATCCAGTTATATGTTTCCCAGTGAGATGATGTCCCCTGAAGCAATAGGTTTTTCTGTAGCCAAAGCTTGGTGAACTAGCAAAGGAAGAGGCTTTCTCCAGAGGGAACTGCTGACTCTTAGTTAATAAATCCAACCAACCCTGGAAGGTTGTCACACAAATGTACGTGGAAGTGGAAAAGAGCAAGAGTGAAGGTTTAGCAGCAAGAAGTGATCGTAGGCAAGCAGAGTTCTCCATTCTGTGTCTGCTTTCTCACTCCTGGCTTAGAGTTGGCAGCTCATAAAGTTTAAGGGATTAACCATTGCATTTATCAAGGGTCCTTTATCAGAGGCAACAGAAAAGATTCAATTAGCTTAAGCATACAAGGAATTTCCTGATGGATAGAAATCAGAGGAAAACTGGGAGAAACAAAAAGGACCCAGGAAGCCAGAAACCAGGGCACCTATGAGCATCCAGGTGCAAGCAGTCAGGCCCCGTCTTCTTAGGACACAGGATTCGTGCTCAACCCAATGATGTATGCCCTTGCATCGTCACTCAGCTAGAGTGAAAATGCTGGGTGGGAGAGTCCGGGTCAAACATCCATCCTCTGGCCAGTGAAGGCAGATCACCTTGACCCAGGGCTCTCTATGGGTGATGATAGGGGGGATTTTCCCCTCAGTAGACAGTTGGTAGAGTCTGGAGATATTTTGAGGCATCTAGGTTGTCACAACTAGGGATGCTGTTAAATGTCCTACAAGGCACAGGAAAGCCCCTTATGACAAAGAATCCTCCTGCCCCAAAAGTCAATAGTGTCAAAGTTGAAAAGCTCTGATCTTGACTACTGGCCCCAACAGGAATATAAAAGGGATATTCTCTTAACAGAAGGTTGAGGTAGGTAGAGGACATGACCACTGACTCTTCCACCCAAATTCCCCTGAATCTCTTTGGCCAATTCTCTTCCCCCACCCCTCAAGCTTTGCTTCTTCTACCTCCTACCTGCATCTTCCTTCAAAGAACAATCCTTGGGCTGCTGGAAACCATTTGTAAATTAGACACCTGGGAGTGCCTGGGAATTTATATCTCTCACGGGTGACTTTTAAAGGGGGCTGGTGGGAAGGAAACCCCAGCTCTCTTGCCTCAATCAGATGCCATCTACAGTCCAGAACTGCCCCCAGGATCAGGCTAAGGGTAGGACTTTGTTGAGAATGCACATTTGTTTGGCCTGTCCTCCTGCCCCAGGCCTGACTTCCCACTCCCTTAATGGGTTCTCCTTGGAGCACTTTCTTAATAACTCACTTATCCTCAGATCCCCTCTCAGGGTCTGCTAAAAGGGGAACCTGCCCTAAGGTTAGGTGCTATTACCAAAAGAAATGAGGGTGGGGGAGATTGCTAGACAGCCCAAAACAACACTGATTCACTACAGTGATGCAAACTTTTCCTGGGCTTCCACCACTCCCCTCACTACAGGACAGATTACTGAGTGGCCCAGGGGTTAAATGCAGGGGCTTTGCAGTCAAGCCTGCCTTTGAACTCTGGTTCTACTACTATCACTTTGGGTGAATCACTTTGGGTGAATCAGTTTTCTCTTTTCATCTGTAAAATGGGCATAACGTTAAGACCCACCTCACAGGATGGTCTTGAAGATTAATAGGAAAGAACAAGAAGTGTTTATTCTGGTATGGAGCCCTTTATGAATACTCACCAAATGCAGATTTCTATAATCCCTAATAACTGAAGAATCTTTTATTCACTGAAAATGAGTCCTGTCAATTAATTACAGAACAAATTCATCTTTCAGTGTGAATCTAGAAATTGAGGATCTGTAGAAAGGTGAATAAGACAAAACTTGTAAAGCAGTGAGTATCTTCAGCTCACTGTTTTTATTTTAAAAGCACATGGTAGCCTTTTACAAATCAATACTAATAGGAAAGACAGAGAGAAAGACGAAGAAAGTACCCCAAACTAGATGGCATTTCACCTAGGGTGGTTTGCAGACCATCTGTGATTAGAATTATGCCTTCACAAGCAAAAGCATAGATTTAGGCTCCAATGTACTTTCTTTCTTTTTTTTTTTTAGGTTTGGAATGGCCTTTCTTTTTATTCATTCATTTATTTATTTATTTATTTATTTATTTATTATTTTCAGCATAACAGTACTCATTATTTTTGCACCACACCCAGTGCTCCATGCAATCCGTGCCCTCTATAATACCCACCACCTCCAATGTACTTTCTAATCATTAACAGGCTGATGTGTTGTCATCATTACTCATATGTACAGCAAAATCACCACTGTGGCAGAACATCAGACCTAATCCACATGGATGGCTGGAGAGGCAGCCAACCCACCCAGGTAGGGAGAGAAGATTATTTAGAGAGTCTCATCACAAAAATGAGACAGGGGAAGGCACAGGAGAAACTAAAACATGGAATCCTGGTGAGCTGGATTGTTAGTTCCTTGTGTAAATTACAAGCAGCTCAAAGTGCAAGGTTTAGACAAATGCCTTATGAGTGAAATATAAGAGATTACTGGTCTGTAGATAACCAAATTAGATGTTTGCAAGCAGCATCGAACAGCAAAGGAGAATAAGCAATCTTCACAGATCTGCAAGCAAAGTCTTTCCAGTGTATTAAAACCAAAGGGTATTAATAGCGATAGAGTGGGGACAGAAAACTGGAAACTCAGGGTGGGCTGGGAAGAAGAGCTCAAACAACTCTTATTTCTCTGCCTTCTCTGCTGCCTGTCTGGAAGTGACATTAGGGCCTCTCAGTGAAGTTAAGGAGATACATTCTTCTGAGGCCAAGGAACTTCCTAATACCTAGCCACTAGCCACATGTGGCTATTTAAATTTAAGTGATCCAAAATTAAATAAAATTTAAAAATCAGCTCTTCTGTTCTATTGGCTTCTCTTTTTAAAGTTTTAAGTAATCTCTACACACAAGAGGGGCTCAAACTCACAACCCGGAGATGTAGAGTCTATACTCTACAGACTGAGCCAGCCAAGCCCTCCCAACCCCCATCCCCCTACTCCATTCACTGGCTTCTAATCCCAGCTTGCAGTGACTTATTGAGATAAGTCACATCCCACCCACACCCCGACCTCAGAATCCCCTTAGGTAACTAAGAGGAGCTGACAGGGTTTGTGAGATCTCTTATAGCTCATCTGCTATCTTTTCTGAAGTCTGTTCTTGGAAGAACTCAGGAGGAACCATCTTTTAAGGGATGGATAGAGCTTATATACCTCACCATTCGAAAGCCATGTCTATCTTCAGAGTAGAACTTGTTGCCTCTCTCAGCTCTTAGGGCTCCACCTCAGCTGCAGCCATGGCCTCCTGGGCAGTCCATATCCAGTGACGGAGTGAGGTGCGACAGGAAAGCCCGGCCATTTCTATACTACATGAGACACTCCAATAGGCAGTGCTCACCCCTGAGTAACCCTGGGTTGAGGGGACTTTGTGGAGCCTGCAGGGCAGTTCAGCTTCTCCCTCTGCCCAATCCCACTTGCTCCCTATCCTTTACTGTTGACTCCTAACAAACATCATGTGCACCAATAAACATCTCAGGGGTTGTTTCCAGAAAACCCACTTTGTATCAACATGGTGTATCAAGGGGCTGGGCCAGTCTGGACAAGTAGAATGAAGAGATTGTATAGAAGTTTGATGATATAATGATAGCAATTAATACCAATTGTAATAGCTGCTCCACAAACCCCCCACCTCCAAACCCACTTAGGTTTCTATGTCTCTTCTCCCAGCATCAAAGGTGTAAAAAGATATAGAGACAGGGTGTGATAGGCTCTGTCTGTCTCTCTCTTACACACACACACACACACACACACACACACAATGTAAAGTAGGACTTTCTCTGACTTAGCACTTAAAATGTACTAAGAACTTTACATCTATTCAATGTTTAAGCTTCACAACAAATGTGGAAAGCAAGGCTCAGATAGTTGAAATCACTTTCCCAAGGTCACAAAGCAAGTAAGTGTCAGAGTAAGGATTTATACACAGGTAAGCTCCCATATCTGTGTTCTTGTCTCTGGACTCAGAGGCATCAAGGATCTCCACCAGAGCTTAGTCCAAGTAAACATGCTAACCCCAACCAGCACCCCCCTGTCCCAGCCATACTGCAAAGCAGGAGATTAAGGGTGTTACTGGAAAAGACAGAGGAAGAGAAAGAGGGGGAGGGAAAAAGGGAAAAGGAAAGAGACAAGGAGGGAAAGACAGACAGAGATGGCTGGAGTTGCCAGTCAGTTGTCCCTACAAGTAAGGGAAGAACAATGTCTGGTTTCCCAAGCTGATACCTGCTCAGGAAATGGCTAAGTCTCTCCTTGTGGCAGGGAGAACAGAGATGGGAGAGAGAGATAGTGACTGGGACTCCTGCTGGTGAGGAGCACACCAGTCCCCGCTAGAAGCACTTTTGACCCGAGTTGACTCATTTAATGCCCACAACAGTCTAGGAAATATGTACTTTCTAATCCCCATTTTGCAGGTGAGAAAAGTAAGGTACAGAAGGGTTAAATGATTTGCCCACAGTCACACAGTTAGCCAGTGTTCCCTGGAGTTTACTCGTGAACCAGTTAATCACCTTAAGTTTCTGTGATTGGTAATTATCATCATAGCACACAGTCCAGCCATGTTAGCACATGGAGGAACGAAAGGATTCTTGTATTAGAAGTTAGATGACCTGCTTTCTGGTTTCACCTCTGTTCCTATTAAATTCTGGTCTTGTACAGATCATTCCTATCTCTCATCCTACATTTCCCATTTATAAAATGAAATGATTATTATAAATGATGAGTTCATGTAGTAGTAGTAGTAGTAGAAACAGCAGAAATATTAAAGTAGTAAAGTAGAAACAGTAACTATAATAACAAAAAGTAATAACAGAAGCTGTGGTAATAGAAGCAGTATTATATTATTATATTATTGTGTATTATTGGTGGCAATGAAAGTAGTAATTGAGGTAGCAATAATAGAAAGAGTAGTAGAAGTCATAGCAGTAATAGAAGAAAGAGAAAAAAAGGAAGAAGAAGAGGGAGAAAAAGAAATAGTAGTAGTAGTAATAAAAGAAATACTACTACTAGAAGAAACCAGTGTGTAGAATAGTAGTAATAGAGACTAGTGTAGCAATAGAAACTAGTGTAGAATAGTAGTAATAGAGAAGTAAGAGTTAGTAGTAACAGAAATATAACAGAAGAAGTCATAATAATAGAAGTAGCAATAGTAATGAAAGAAGTAACATTAGTTATAGAAATAGTAGGCAGTAGTATTAGGATAGTCCCTGAGGAAGAAGAAGAAAGGTGGAGGAGGAGGGATAGATCTTCACTAGTGATCTCCCATGTGCCAAGTGTGCCATGCATATTCACTTCTCACATCTCTCTTATTAGATGGCTACCTTTGTGATGTTCATTTACAGATGGGAAAACTGATATTTGGAGATGTCAACCAGGGCAAGGTGGAGGTAGATTCAGGACAGTAGTACGTGCCCCCATCTGGCCAGGGTGCCTGTATGCCCCTCCCCTCCGTACACTGTTCCAGAGCTTTTCAGCTTTCACAGTCCTCATTCCTAAAGTCTTGTTACATCTAATGATCTGAACCCCCTGTCCTCTGAATTAGAAGGAAACTTAAGGCTAATTTCCTTCAGATAAGGTTCTTTATAAATATTTTCCATGGAATGCCCTCTTTGCTTTGTTTGAAAGATCAGCGTGAGACTGGTTGTCACCCAATATTATGTTGACATTTCCTTTTTAAAGAACATAACATACATTCTTGGGCTGGATTCAAACATTCTTACATTTTGGGATTTTTTTTTATACTATTTATGGAAAAACACAATCATTGGTAATGCTGGTGGAAGCCCTGAGTTCTTTCTTCCTCTATAATGAAGGGGATAAAATGTCAGCCTTCTATAATTCTAGAGTTCCTCGTGTCTCCATCCCCAGCCCTCAGGACTGGCACAAAGCTTCAAAGCAATCATAATTGAGAATATAATTGAGCACCTAGTATATTATGGGTGCTGAGTAAAGCATTTTATCTACATTTGTTTCTATTGTCACCATAACCTCATGAGAGAGGGTGTTACCATCAGCCCCATTTTACAGATGGTATAACCAAAGCTCCCAAGAATTAAGAAAATCTCCCAAGTAAATGACAGAGGAGAGATCTGAAACACAGATCTGCTTGAATCCAAATTAGGACTCCCAGACTGACTAGGAGTAAATAAATAAACAGCTAAGGGGATTTAAGTAACTGCAGAAGGACTGAACACTTATTCAGCAAGTGACCCACAAAAAAAACCATCCTGAAAGGCCACTGGCAGTACTCACCTAAGTAAGATGGAGCAGAAAGTCTCTGTGAATATCTTTACAGTCATTCATTCATTCATTGTTTGTTCAACAAATATATGCTGATCATCTGGAACACAGAGCAAAGCCCTAGGAACAGGGAATACAATGGGAATCAAGATAGACACAATTCCTGCCCTCCTAGGAGCTCACAGTTGAGGAGCAGGCAGCAAGTCAATAAATAATTACAATGGAAGAAATGAAATGTTTAGGTTAACTCAAGGGAAACCTAGTAATCTGCAAGGTACCCTGATATAGCCTAGGGGGAGAGAGAGTATAGTCAAGGAAGGTTTTCTGAAGGGGGTGACATTAAACTGCTATTAGAAGGACAAACACTGGGGCGCCTGGGTGGTTCAGTGGGTTAAAGCCTCTGACTTTGGCTCAGGTCATGTTCCCAGGGCCTGGGATCAAGCCCCATATCAGGCTCTCTGCTCAGCAGGGAGCCTGCTTCCTCCTCTCTGCATGCCTCCCTGCCTAATTATGATCTGTCTGTCAAATAAATAAATAAATAAAATCTTAGAAAAAAAAAAAAAAAGAAGGACAAACATGGGTTCAGTCGGTTCAGTTGGTTAAACATCTGACTCTTGATTTTGACTCAGGTCATCTCAGGGTAATAAGATCGAGCCCCATGTCAGGTTCCATGCTGAGCCTGGAGGCTGCTAGAGATTCTCTCTCTTCCTTTACCCCTCCCCCACCCCATCCCACCCCACTGCCCCTGCATGCATATATACTCTCTCTCTCTAAAAGAAGAAGAACAACAACAACAAGAACAATAACAAACAGTAGTCAGGTGACTGAGGTTGGCTATGGAAACAGTAGAAAGAATAGGCAGAGAGAATATATCAGTACTTACTGAGCAACTGCATCTGTTAGAATTCTTTTGATTATCAACAACAGAAAACACAATCCAAAGTCTTAACTAATAAGGGAATTAATTATTTCACATATGGGGAAGTTCAGAGGATACAGACTGAGTTAATTCAGTAGCTCAATGATGTCATAAAGTACGAGATTTTTCCCCACACTTTTGCTCTGCCATTGTCTTGCTACACAGTTCCTGGTGTCTCACACAGAAATAATATCCATCAGAAGAAAAGGGGCCTTTCTAGCCTTGTTTTTATTCCTAAAAGACCCCCTCCCCCAGAAGATTTCTCTTCACACATCATTGAATAGAAATTTGTGACATGCCCCTTATAATTAGGCCAAAATTTTATTTTAAAAAGAGAGGAGAAAGAGAATTGCTTGGACTGAATCCACCATGGGGAATGGAAAAAGTGTCACCACGCATGACCCATAACTCTATGGAAAGGGCAAATGTAAACTATTAGAGGTTCTGCCTGCCAGGAAAAGTGGGGGTGGGTGAGAAATGGATATGGGTCATTGCTGCCATGGCAATGTGTCTGGCATACAGTAGGGGCTCCATAAATGTCTTCTGAATGAGGAAAAGGAAAAAACCAAGTTGGGATGGTTACAAGAGGTGGAGCAATATAGTGGCTATGGATACATATTCAACACAACTCCTTGAGCTGCAAGAAATAGACATCCAGTTCAACCTAGTTTCAGAGAAGAATAAATTATATTTATTGGTTTACATAATTGACAAATCTGAGATTGTACTGGCTTCAGGATATGGATGGATCTAAGTATTCAAGTAATATTTTCAGAAGTCTATCTCAATTTCTCCCTCGACTAAGCTTTTTTTTTTTTTCAGCATAACAGTATTATTATTTTTTCACCACACCCAGTGCTCTATGCAATCCGTGCCCTCTATAATACCCACCACCTGGTACCCCGACCTCCCACCCCCCCGCCACTTCAAACCCCTCAGATTGTTTTTCAGAGTCCATAGTCTTTCAGGGTTCAGCTCCCCTTCCAATTTACCCCAAACCCCTTCTCTCTAACTCCCCATGTCCTCCATGCTTTTTGTTATGCTCCACAAATAAGTGAAACCATATGATAATTGACTCTCTCTGCTTGACTTATTTCACTCAGCATAATCTCTTCCAGTCCCGTCCATGTTGCTACAAAAGTTGGGTACTCGTCCTTTCTGATGGAGGCATAATACTCCATAGTGTTTATGGACCACATCTTCCTTATCCATTCATCTGTTGAAGGGCATCTTGGTTCTTCCCACAGTTTGGCCACCGTGGCCATTGCTGCTATAAACATTGGGGTATCATCACTAGCCATCAGGGAGATTCAAATTAAAACTACATTGAGATATCACCTTACACCAGTTAGAATGGCCAAAATTAGCAAGACAGGAAACAACATGTGTTGGAGAGGATGTGGAAAAAGGGGAACCCTCTTCCACTGTTGGTGGGAATGTAAGTTGGTGCAGCCTCTTTGGAGAACAGTGTGGAGATTCCTCAAGAAATTAAAAATAGAACTTCCCTATGACCCTGCCATTGCACTCCTGGGTATTTACCCCAAAGATACAGATGTAGTGAAAAGAAGGGCCATCGACTAAGCTTTTTGCAAGATGGACAACAGGAGCTACAAGCCCAAATGCTCCCAGCTCGATAGTCTCATGAGAAAAGGGGCTTCCCCCCCCCCCTTCTTTCAACACCAGACCCTGATCTGACATTCAGTGTGACTGGCTCAGATCACATGTCCGTACCTGTCTCAATTCGTGTGGTTGTAAGGGCCTGATTGGTTGGCTCTGGGTCACATGGACATCAGGTATGAGTCACATGTCCACCCCATGGGCAAGGGAAGGAAGAAGAGGGCACTTACTCAGAATTAAAGACCAGAAGGAGACACGGAAGCAGAGAAGGCACAGGACAAGGAAAGGAATGGAGGTTTGTGACTTGGACCCCTTTCCATGGTTACCTCACAGCTTCTACCTGCTTTCTCTTGGGTAAATAGGAAATGAACAGTCTGTACATTTCAATACTCTCCTCTTCCTGCTAAACAACAGAAATTACTTCCAAGAAACATTCCAAACCAAAAGCAGGGTGGGTATATGGGAAAAGAAGTTCATGTTTAATTAATGGAAACAGACAGTCTTCAAATGATCTCAGTGGTAAAACCTCATTTAACATAGGTTTAGAAAGGGAACACTCTGGAGATTATCAATAGAGTTTTGTTTTTCATGGCTACAGAGAAAATAAAGCATAATTGGTGTCATTTGGTTAAAATTTGGCAATTTACTCGCTGAAAGAATTGTTCAGATGGGAAAGGGTAGGGCCAGGGCCAGGGCAGAATGAGAAGGGCAAGCAGATCTTAACAATTCACAGCCTAAGTAACAATCCAGGCTGCCTATCCATTTGGGAAAGAAGTTGGATTGAGCATGTGAGTGGTTTCTATGTAATCTAGAACCCACAATACATATGCTAATTTTAAAATTAGTGCAAAAATTAGATTTCCAAAATGGGACCCTTCTGCGTGAGCCTGTTGGAAGCCAACATCACAGCCCTCTAAAGTGATCACATGACAAACATGAGCACACATTGCAATGTAGGTTTGGTTGAGATATATACCATAGGCCTTTGCCCTTGCTTTTCTCCCCACCTGGAATGCCCTTCCCTTTGGTTCATGTTTGCTCTTCAGATATCAATATAAAGGTCATCTTATCAGAGGGTCCTGACCCATAACCTACTTCTCATGGTCCTATTTAAATTCTCAACATCTGATATGTATATGTCTCATGATATGTCTGTGGTTTGTTGGGATAGTCACAGATTCATTTATGTTCTGGCTCAAGGATAGATATAGACAGGGCCCCTGCCTATTTGGGTTGTCAGTATATGGCCCATGCCTCCACCAGACACTGGCACAAGACTGGCACTCAAATACATTTTTTAAAGATTTTATTTATTTATTTGACAGAGAGAGACACAGCAAGAGAGGGAACACAAGCAGGGAGAGTGAGGGAGGGAGAAGTAGGCTTTCCGCCGAGCAAGGAGCCTGGCATGGGACTCAATCCCAGGACTCTGGGATCATGACCCGAGCTGAAGCCAGACCCTTAACAACTGAGACACCCAAGTGGCCTGGCACTCAAATATTTGTTAAAAGGATGAAATAGTTATCTCTGGTCCCTTCCCCCAAAACTTAGTCCAGATAAGGGCCATAACAGACCCCCTCCTACTCTATCCTTGCATGCCTCCAAACCCTTGCAGAGTTTTCTTCCAGTGGAATCATGCCTTTCCCCATTATTATACCCACATATAACCTAATGAACCGCATTCATTCTTCATGGTCTCAGCTAGTGTCACCTTCTTTCTGTAGCTTGCCTCAACCCCTACCTTAGCCCATGACAGAGTCAATTCTGTTCCTCCCCCACCCTACCATGAGGGTTCCTGCTCCTCTCTGACCTCACTGCAGAAGATGAGGTTATAAAAAGAGAAACAACTCAGACTCAGACTGTTTGAATCCTGGTTCCAATACTAGCTGGCTATGGTGTTCAGGAAATATTTAGCTTTCCTGAGCCTCAGTCTCCTCATCTGAAAAATAGAGATCCTAATAGCATTAACTAACAAAATCCCTGGAAAAACTAAATGAGATCACATACATAAACAATATCCAGCTCCAGAACCTCACATCACTGTTTTAAAGTTCTAGCAATAATCACAACTATTTGTGGATCTGTGTATACCATAGGTTGTGAAATCTTCAGGGGAGGGATGACACACTGCTATTCTTTGTATTCTTTTGTCCTACATGTTGCCTTAAACATAGTAGTTGCTCAATTAATATTTGTCCAACTAAATTGAATACTATTCCAACATGACCCAGGCCTTCAGGTGGCTTTTATACCCCTTTCTCCTTGACCTGCAGGTATCTAGAGAAAGCAAACCCATATGCCTCATGTGTTAAGCAAAACTTTAAGAAAAAACATCACCAGCCTGAGAAAATAGTCATTCCCCACATTCCCACACCAAACAGAATTGTTTTCAATCAACTGTCTAGTCTGCACTCTACCCTTCTAATCCATGTTTATTAGTGTGAGCAATCAAGAGGTTACTAAGAGTAATTGCATGGAACAAGCAGGAAGTAACATTTGGTTGGTAGCTGAGTGTCTGGTCTTGAAATGGGTGCCTCTTCACATACAGTTCTCAAATGGAGGTCTGTTTCCCCCAACAGTTGTTCAGAAAACACAAGACTTACTATCCTAAACTTCTGCTGCCTAAAATTGCCAACACTTCCCTTATTCAACCTCAGAGATGGTGCCAACTTCAAGATCCCGCCCACAGGGCCACAGAGGAGCCAGACATGCCAACAAAATATTATTTGCTTCCCTGGTTTCTGGTGCATTCGACAGGAGCCTTTAGCTCCCAAAGTCCCAAGACTGCAAATTCCTGTCCCAACCCATAACTTCACTACTTACCCTGGCACCAATCATTTTCTCAGACACATAAGGTGGCTCCAGCACCTCATTCCAAGTTCTGACTGTGCTTTCTTTTTTCCAACATTGTGAATGTGCTTCTTTTTTAAAACATATTTTTCTTGGAAAGATCTGTATGTCCTATTACCGTCTTTCATACTTTGCCGGAGCATAATACACCCCTTGAAAAGTCAACCACAACAGATTAAAAGGTTTTAATGCGTACATTTAAACAAAGACAATGAAAAATGCTATATTATTCAAAGATGGTACTGGTATTGAGAGGGGAGGGCAGTCGTGGAAGTGAGGTCACAGATATGCCATCTGGGACCATTCTTCATTCAGCAAGTTGTCATTTACTTGGAATATTTCCTCCATTCCATAGATTTTAGGCATGCTTTCTTGTTCAATGGGAAAATGGAAGGAATAGGTCATTGAGACCTTTCATTTTTCTCATTCTTGTCATATAAACATGAAGAAACTGCCCTCTCTAAAAATG
The DNA here is from genome assembly GCF_022355385.1 of Mustela nigripes. Lineage (NCBI taxonomy): Eukaryota > Metazoa > Chordata > Mammalia > Carnivora > Mustelidae > Mustela > Mustela nigripes. The sequence goes on from NC_081558.1 coordinate 50,338,106, forward strand.
CTGCTAAGTTAGGGCAGCCCAGGGGTATTTCAAGCCTGCATTCTGGCCTTTCTAGAACTGTTTTATGTGGCTTCCTGTTCTCACATCTGATGAAAATAGTTCTTTCCATGGCAACACCACATAGAGAGATATGGTAGGGTTTTGTTTTGGTTTTTGGTTTTTTTTTTTTTTAAGCAAATATTGTTTTTCTTGAAACTGAACAGAATTCTCCTTTTTCTCTCACTCTACAAATACACCAGTGTTAGCAGGCTCGCTTTAGGGCATATGAGGACACCTTAGCCATCTTTACCAAGGGATTGCAGTTCTTTCCCTAGTCCCCCACAGGACATTAATCCTTTACACTTATAAATAGTTTTTAACTTTGAGTGCTGAAGTCCAAGTTCTTAGTTTGATGTTCAAGGCCATTTTCACAATTGGCCCTGCCTGCTTCTACATTTTCATATCCTAATACTGCCTACATTTTATATTACATGCTAACAATACGGAGGTGATAATCTGGAATCCAAATGCACCTGAACTTTCACGACGACCCTGCCATTATATCACAGCCAAGTTCAACGTATCACTTCATCCCAAAACACACATACTTACATGCACATAAACATAAATACATAGACACTCCAATCTGTTCCCTACAGCATTTAAACAATAAAGCCAAATTACATTGAAAGTCTGTACAGAAAGATTGAAAAAAGGATTACTATGCATTATTTGGCCCTTAAAATTCCTTTCAAAATAACTCCCTCTCATAAATCCTTTCCCCATTATAACTGTTAACAATATCTCTACTTTATGCAAAAACTGTTCTCCAATTAAGGTTAATTCCTTCTCCTTACCCCAAACTCAGCTCAAATATCTACTGAACAAAATAAGAGCCAGGCAGCTAGCTGAGAGGTTTCAGTGAAGCCAGATCTTAGACAAACCCTGATAACCCAGCAGGCTTGATGAGTCCCAGAATGAAAGAGTTGGGTGCTTGCTGATGCCTAATTCACTCACTATATAGAGAGTTTACAAATGATCCGCACAGCTCTGAATCCCTGAGTGTACATGCTGCTACCCTTTCCTGGAATGCCCTTCCCACATTGCCTATCTGATAAACCCCTTAAGGCTTTAAGGACCCAAGTCAAGAATCCCCACTGATGATAAATCTTGGTTATTCTGGACATGTTTCCTTTCATTTGGAAAAATGAAAGTCCAAAACTGACCACTCTGACTTACCACTGTTACACGATCCTGGGTTCTATACTTGCTGGCACATCCCTTTGCCCTATTATACCATAAATTCCTTAAAGGGGAAGTCTTCCTATCTGAGTCTCAGCTCAGCATAGTGCCTGGTACATAGCATAAAAGTCAGTAAATGTTTGCCAGATGGAATTTTATTTTTACCACACACCTGAGAGTTAGGTAGAGTGGGTATACGTATTAACAGGTGTCACTGGGGAAACTCCTTTTCCTTTCTGAACCACAGGTTGTGTTGTATGTATGTTCTAACAGCTTTCTGTACATTAACTCATTCAATCATCATGAGAATCCTATGAAGTAAATTTAATATCGTCATCTGTATTTTTCAGATATTGAAATTTAAATTTCCCTTCAGTAGATTTTATTGTTGTTTTCTACCCAGAGGTGTTATCCCTGTAGATGAATTTTATGCTCAGGCATGGCTGTGTGACTTGCTTGGTCCTATGAAAAGTAAGAAGTGATGTGTGTCATTTCCAACGCTTTAAGAACCAGCACAAAGTTTGCCTCATCTCTTTTCCCTGTGCCCTATGAGCAGCTTTTGCTCAATCACTCTGGGTCCTAGAGTAAAGATGATATGGAACAGAAGTGCAGTTGGCCTATATAGCCATACAGCACATCAATAAATAAAACTTGATTCTTAGAACCCACTGAGATTTGAGGGTCATTTGATTACCTCAGAATAACCTAGCTTAAGCTATTAATGAAGTCCACAAACCCATCTTTTTTCAATGTTCTCATGGTAGTGAATGAGATTAACATCCATCTATCCACACAAGCCATGAATCTGGAATTCATCTCTGGCACCTCCTCTCCAAAAGAATAAAATTAAAATCTTTTAAAATTTCTAGGTCCTGCCAATGAACCTTCCTAAATCTCCCTGGAATGGAGTTGCCGCCAGTGCTCTCTTCACTCTTCATCTGCAATATCACCATCTTAGGCCAAGCCACCATCATCTATCTCTCCCCTTGTCAGCTTAAATGATATATCTGATATATCTGAATTCCCCAATCCCACACATGTGCCTTTTCCTCCCTCCATTCTTTCCTCCACAAATGCTCTGTTACAGTGACAACATTGATCACATTACCATGGTGCTTAAAATCTTCAGTGCTTTCCCATTGTTCTCAGGAGATTGAGCGATATCTTTAACTTGGCATCAAGTCCCTCCATGATCTGGTTCTTGCTCAGCTCTCCAGTATCATCTTATCCTACCCTCACTTAAACTCAGTGATCCAACTACTCTGATCTTCTTTCCACTCTTAAATAAGCCCTGTTATTTTCAACCTTCAGGCCTTGCATATGCTGTTCATTCTACCTTGAGTTCTCTCTTCACTAACCACCATCATTCTCCATCTCACTACTCAATGCCACTTCCCTGGAGAAGCCTGACATGAACCCCATAGTTGAGTCAAGCTCCATAATTAAAATGGTTTCATTGGCCCACATATTTCTCCTCCATAATAAAATATATTGGCTTGCTATCTCCTTCAGTAAGAATTATATACAACCCTCTCCATTCAATTTGTTGGGTCAGAAAACTCAAGATAACAGAATACTAATATTTTTGTCAGTGTTTACAAAGGTAATTTCACATGTAATCTCATCCACTTGGACACCCTGGCCATGCAGATAAAAAGTTAAATTCAGGATTGCTCTGGACTCGAGCCCTGGACCTAAAGCAAATAAAATGAATGTGAGTACTGACAAATAGGGTTTGGACACTGGGCTCTCAAAGTTAAGTTGTCAGCTAAAATGGACCATTTGTTTTTTGGAATGTGTACAGATGGTGACCAGAATGGAGCACTGGCTGACATTTTCCCTTAGCAACTGGCCAGGGCTTTGGGCATCCCAGGGGCAATAGTCTGAGCAATTTCATATAAACAGTACCAGAGGCCCATAGTGAGGCCCCTGTGTTTTTCTAGGCCACTGATCATGACACTGGCTCTGCCACTGCTCTCACTGATGGTGGTCAGAGAGAAAAGGACTGGACCAGCTGACAAGAGATGCTCTGTGACTGGCAAAACTCTGTTATTTCACAGAGTTCTAACCTGCGTTCTAGAAAAAAAGCCTCACTGACATTCACAGGACAAGGGAGTCCAAGTATGAACAGCATGGTATAGTAAAAAGAAACCAAGTCTCGCTCATTCTCTTGGGTTCAAATCCCAGCATAGCCTCTTACTAGTGATGTAGAATTGGGCATGTCACTGCATTGCTCTTCATTTGTCAAATGGGGAGCAGAGGAGATATAATTCTTTCCATCTCTGGAGGATTAAATGATACAATGCTTATGAAGCACCTAGCATAGAGTAAGTACTCAACAAACATCCACGTGTTCTCTCAATCATTGATCCTTCCTTCAAGTATGTTCAGAGTCAAATCCTCAGCTTTTATCTTAGTAACCTAAGAGTGATTCTCAACCTCATACTCTCATCCTCGCTTTAATGGAAAGGACAAAATATTTTATTGCCTTTGGAAGTATGACATTGGGGGTAAACTTTGAAAACCAATGGAACATTATTATATTATGATATGACATTATATATAAATACTAAGAAATCTCTCTCCTTCTGTTGCAGAAGCAGCACTATCAATGTCTGCCTCTTCTTGGGTGCCTCTCAGAAGCCAGGCACTGAAGTGAGGGATCTGCATCCCTGTTAGCCATGTGAGCTTGGGGAAATCATCTAGCCATGCCTCTACTGTGTTTACTGTAGAATAAGGATAATATTAACACTTCCATCATAGGGTGGTTTTGAAGATTAAGTAAAATACTCTGTTTCACTTTGAATAACTTGGGACTGTATGCATATTAAGTGTTCAGTAAATGATAGATATTGCTTTTATTCATGAGCCTTCTGGAGACAATCATGCTCTCTCCCAAGGGCAGACTATCTGCATTTCTTCCCAACTCTGTGCTTAGGGATATCACATAGATAGCTTGAAATCAGCTATAGTGGACATATTTAAAACCGAAAACACTACAAATAATAGCAGAAAACACTACAAATAATGGCTGCTTATTTTCAGATTTAGTTATTATCTATTTACCAGCATGCCACTCCAATCATTCTTTATATTTTACTCATGAAGGACATGATGCTTCTTGAGGGGTAAAGTGACTTACCCAAGACCACACAGTCATTAAACAGCAGAACTGAGGGTTAAATCAGCTCCATCTGAGACCAATTCCCATGACTTTGGGTTTTGTTTTGTTTTTTTTTCCATAATAAATGTGCTGACATTTAAAGTAAAGGAAGAGGAAACAATACTGATTTTTAACAGGTTCCTTATACATCATGAGGGCCTTAAAATCAAAATACCTATCATTTTTAAATTATCAAACATCTTTTATGGCATTTACTTTTATTCTCTCACAGCACTTCACAAGTATTAATTCATTAAGTCCCAATAACAGCTTATTAGATCACTTTTATTGTCATCCCCACTTTACAGATGAGGTAACTGAGGCAGTGGTAAGCAAAGTAACTTGTTCCCGGTCATGCAGCAAAATTGCAGCATGATTCAAATGCAGCAGATTGAAATGCAAATACACTGTTATCTGTGTTCTTAGCTACAATGCTAAGCTGTACTTCTATGTTAAGAAGAAGCCTCTGTTTCATGCTTCAGCACAAAATCTGCTCCACTCCTTTGCCTTTGCTCTGGGAACTTAGTAACTTTTTTTTTTACTCCTTGAATCACAGAGAAAATATTTATGGATGTCCTACAATCGCACCATGGGGGCAGAAGTCATTTTGCACAAAGGCCTAGCCTGTGAAATTAGGCTCCGCTTTGGAGCAATCCCTCGTGCTGCTGAGAATTGGTGACTGGAGGCCCTGAGAGGGCAGCCTGAGGTGGTACATCAGAAAGATCTATATTACCTTTTTAACTTTTCATTATAGAAATTTTCAAACATTTGCAAAACAAAAGAAATGGATAATTTTTTATTCAAGGACTGGTTTTTTTTTTTTTCCCTAGTGAACAAGTAAAGGGTGTTGGACTCCCACATTTAGGATGTAAATGAGGCAAGTCCATATATGTTACAATTCCAATCACTTCTCTACAATCCCGCTGCTGTGACCTTAGCCCAAACTGATGGTATCACTTCCTGGAAAACTGTGGCAGACTCCTGACGGGTCTCCTTGCTTCCGTCCTAAACTTTATTCTCTATAAAGCAACCACAGTGAACCTCATAAAGTATAAATTACATTAGGTAACATCTCTGGTGAAGCCCCCCAGTGGCTTCCCATCACATAAAAACCAAACCCAAACTTGCCATGACCAAGAAGACCCTGAAAGCAGTGCACAAACTACGTCCTCAACTTCTTCCTACTATCTCCAGCCAATGTGCTTTCCTGCGGTTGCTCAGATAGGCCAAATTATATTTAACCTCTTGGACTTTGCTCATGCTGTTCCCCCACCTTGAATTTTTTTCTTCCCAAATGGTAATATGGCTGCCCCTTTGCCATCACTCCAGGCTCAACTCAATATCACTTCCTCAGAAAGCCTCCCTTGATTGCCCTGTTTAAAGCACTATTCTGGCATGCTCTGTTCACGTTTTATTTCCTTCATAACCCCTGTAACTAGTCTAGATGCATTTCTTTATTTAATTGTTATTGTCTCTTTCTCTTAGCTAAAATGTAAATTGGATGAGAACAGGGACTCTGTCAAGTGCCTGAAACAGTGCCCAGAACTTTTCAGGTGTTGAGACAGTATTTGTTGAGTAAACTAATAATAAGTGATGAAAATGAATTATGCAATGATGATGACAGCCACACAGAGTCGGACAGTCTTGGAGTTCTTTCTTGAATAAGAGGGTTGTTGGAAAAATGTCCTGAGGTGACAGAAATGAATAGAGGAAGAGATTTCCAGAACTGAATGACATTCCATCAAAGGTCCTCAGAAAAACGAAGTGATTTCGAAGACCAAGAAGTACCTATCATTCTGCCTGTATCTTCAGATTGGCAAGAGGTTATGAAAGACAGATACTCCTTCTAGTCAGGCCTTTGTGTAATTGTGGTGAGACTTGGAACTTGCTTCTAACCAAATGAGTATGTCAAAGGCAGTGGGGCCTCACACCTCTATTGCACTGCATTATATAAGACTCCATCTGAGCATACCTGAGTGGGAAAGGTTCTCTCTCTACTGCTGGTTGCCACGTTGTGAGAACACCTATGGAGAGGACCATCTGGCAAGCAGCTTCAGGTGGCTTCTGGAGCTCAGTGGCCCCAGTTGAAAACCAGTGAGAAAAATGGAACCCCAGAGCTACAATCATTGCAGCTGAGTTCTGCCAACAACCTATAGGAAGTCATAAGTGGTTATTTCCACAGTTGAGCCTCTGATGAGGCCACAGCCCTACCTAATACCTGGATTTCTGGCTGATAAGACTCTGAGCAGAGGATCCAGCTAAGCTGTGCCCAAACTCCAAACCACAGAAACAATGAAATAACTAAAATTTATGTTGTTTAAGTCACTAAGTTTGTGGTAAATTATTACATAGCAACAGAAAACTAATAGAGAGGAGATTAAAGTCATTCATTCATTTCCAGAAAGACCCCTTCACTAAAGATATCTATACTAAGGCCAGGTCAGAAGCAATAGAATTTATAGAGCCCTGTAATCAAGAAAATAAAGAATCTGATGTTTTTATTTGCCATTCAGAGACAATTAAGGTTTGTTAACCAATGGTCAATATGGTTGTGATATCAGCATTAAGCTCAGCGAAATGTCCCTTTGGACTTGTCTTCTGGAGAGCCAGGAGAAAAAAGAGTCAAGAATACATGCAATACTCCAGAGCCAGGCCTGGGGGAGAAAGTCTCAAGGGATACAGTGTATAGGTCTGAGAAGAGAAAATTAACAGACTAAGCCCCTGGGACCTGTACAACATTGATCCCTAGATGTAAAGAGGGTTTAGCAATAAAGGAGCCACCAATGGCCCCAGTGTAGCAGTTCCCTTCTCATTCATTTCTCTCTGTCTCTCTCTGGGGCCCAGCTATAAACATCTTTGAACCATTAATTTACTCAAGCAGGACTTAAAGGGCATGCTGGAACACCCATAACCTTGATCTCCTGGCACTCTAGTCCACTAATTGAGCTGGGCCTACTGGGAGTTTATGATGATGCTGGACAGTACTAGCCCTGGGTTGAATTCTGAGAGTGAGCTGAGTTTTAGGTCCAACCACTTCCCAAACTCCTGGGTAAGCTGCATAACAGATCAGTTATGGTCCCAAAGGGAACACCTTTGTCCCTCACAAGTTGTTAAAGTCAGTGCCTTGTGATGGTTGCCACCAGACACAAAACACATCTTTGTATTAAGGAGAGCACATGTTGGGATGAGCCCTAGGTGTTATATACAACTAATGAATCACTGAACACTGCAACAAAAACATATGATGTACTACATGTTGGCTAACTAAACATAATGAAAAATTTTTTTTAAAAATGAAGCGTAAGTACAAGGTGTTGAACATATGTTAAATAAATAAATAAATAAACCACCAAAGAATATTGTTAAGGGATCTTATACTTCCTGGAATATCTTTTCATATCAACTAGTGATCTCCATCTAAAACACAGAGTACTTTTCTCCTGAAGATTATGGCCCAGGGACTAGGCTCTGACTGCTGTGTCTGGTTTGCATACTCCAGCCCCTCACACCCTGGTTTTTCTTGTCTAGGAGCAAGGAGACAGGAAACATGGGTGAAGTTGCAACAGAGCAAGAGAAGGATTGAGGAGCTGTCTGTGAAGAAAAATGGAGTGTAGAGTCAAGAGGGAAATAAATGGGAATAAAGGAACAAAGGTGATGGAATGGGATTGGCATGGAATCAAGAGAGAGCAGGCTAGGCCAAGCTTAGGCAAGATTGTCACTAATGAATATTGGCTTGCCTTCGGTAAAATCTATTTCCTTTAGGTAGTGGGTCACAAAGTATGGTTCCTATAGGAACAGCATCAGCGTTGTCCAGAATTTGTTGAAAGTACAAATTCTTGGGCCCTGCCCCAGACCTACTGCATCAGAAATTCTGGGAGTAGAGCCTAGCAATCTGTATTAACAAGCTTCCCAGGTAATTATGATAAGGTAAATCTTGAGAACCACTGTTACTGGGCATCCAGTGCCTTCACATTGTCTCCAGGTTTCAAATCACTCATCTAGACCATAACTGGTCTTTGTCTATATTCTTCTCACCTCCCGTCATGGAATTGTATGAGCCCTATTGGCTAGGCCTTCCCATTACTGCTCTCCCAGCACTAAGCCGCCTAATTCATACTCATTCATTTCACATCATCACAAGAGGTGTTAAGTGTTGTCATAGATTGAACTACTGGTCCCAATAGTTCTTCACTTTTCCTTGTATTGGGTACCCTCTGCCATGAAACCATGCAGTTTCCCCCTACCACACACACACACACACACACACACGACAGTATAACCCTATCCCTTTTCTTTAGGCTTGCTCACAGATTTTCTCTGGACAATAGGATGTTAGCAGACACAATGCATGTAGGGGCTTGAAATGGGTTTGTGCAGTTGAGCTTACCCTCTGACAGCTCTGCCATCCCCATGAAATGAGCTTTCTCAGGAACACACCATCCCCTCAGCCTATTCCCAGAAAGAAACCATGAGGAGCAGAGTCAAACCAGTGACCTAAGCCAATGCACAGATCTATGAGCAAAATAAATACTCATTGTTGTACACCATAAGATTCTGGGTTTATTTGTTACCCACTGATAGCTAACCTGTACATTGGGCATCAGTGGATTTGGGTGCTATGGTAGACTGTGGTACAGAAGCAGATGATCCTCTTTCCCATGTATCATCAGAAAGTCAATAGCAGTCTAAGGCGACATCACAATGTCTACATCATTCACTTCATTTCATCATGTAGGCATCTTACCATTTCAAATCATCACAAGAAGAAGAGTAAGTACAATAAAAGATAACGAGAGAAAAAGAGACCACAGTCACATACCTTTTATTACTTTAATTGTTCTCCTGTATTATGAATTCTTATTGTAAATCTCTTACTGTGCCTAATTCATAAATTAAATTTATCACAAGTATGTATGTATATATAGGAAAAAACATAGTATTGAACCCTACATCTGCTATCTCCAGTTTCAGGAATCCACTGGGGGTCTTAGAACATATGCCCCGCAGATAAGGGGAGACTGCTATATATTTTAAGGGGCATTACTTTGGGGGTGGGAAGCTCTCTGCTTCTCCAACACTTACTGTGAACAGGGCTATGACACTACTGGGTCAGACAATGAGAGAGACACAGAGGACAGTGTGTTCCGAAACAAGATAGAAAGGACCGACAAGAACAAGTTTGAATGGACAAGAGACAGCAGATTAGAAGAGAAGGAAGTAGTCAGCATTAAGTATCATGTTGTCTCCTCACTGTCTCCCACTCCTGAGGCCTCCAGAGGGAATCTGCAAGTCTCAGCTCCAGGCAAACCTATCTTCACTCATTCTTGCTTCTGATTCTGCTGTCCTGCCGGCTGCCTCTCACTCAGCAAGCTGGAGAGGCAGCAGCGCCAGGAGGAGAAGCAGCATCCTCTCGGTGGGAGGCAGTTGAGGACTGTTTGCCTTGAGTGAATTATTCACTCTGGAAGCCAAGTACTCCCACCCAGACTCTCACACTGCAATTAATTATCCCCAGAGTGCTCTCCTAGGTGGGGTCATGGCAGCGAAATGCCACCCAGGCTTTGCCCTCGGAGCTGCCTGGGAACTGAGACCGTAAGAGAGGCAGCTGTGTACGGTGCTAGCTACCATCGGCAGCTCCAACCATGCAGGGAAAACCGGGGTTACCCTGGTCGTGGGCACGCAGCTTCCCTCAGTGGTGGGTGACACTTGCTATAGGCATGACAGCAGCATTTGTTCTATGTGTCAAATCCTGTCACAAGGGGAAATAATTTAATGAGCACTTTCTGGGTACTCAGCAGTAGGGATCTGGCAGTTCTCAGCACTGAATGGCAGCTTCTGTTGTGAAGTACCCTCTCTTCTCAGCCCCAGTGAATTCTGGTGGGTGGCACCACACCTGTATCGTGCCATCCCTCCCCCACACATGGATGTGGGCTGGGCCCAGCTTCTCACACAGAAAGGGAGGGAGAAGCTCGTGCCCCAACCTGGGCACTTGGTTTACGCCAGACATTGTACCAAATGGTTTACATAAATCACCTTAATTCACCTGAGGTGGTCTCCTCATCCCCATTTTGCAGATAAGAATAGTAAAACTCAGGGAGTCAAGACCCCACAGTTGTTGAGTGGACAGCCAGGACTAGAATCCAGCCTTAGAAGCCAACATTTGCTTTTCTTGCTGAAACACACTATAGGATCTTATTTATTTTTATTAACTGTCACCTTATTATTAACTTCCTGAGGATAAAGACTCAGTCTGTTCTCTCCCTGGGCTCTGTTTCCTGGCAGTGTGTCATCCAGTCTTCTCAATGTTAATGTTATCCTCATTTACAGATGAAAAAGTAAAGCTCAGAGAGGTTAAGGAACTTGCCTAAGATCACACAACTAACAAGTGGTAGAGCCAAGATTTGAGCACACGTCGGACTGCAGAATCTGAATCCTTCATCAGGGGCCGAAATGCTTAGGTTATGTCTATCTATACATTATAGCCCAATCATGCCAGATGAGAAGCAATAACCAGTCAGGAAAAGAGCTCTCTGAAGAACATAGACTTCTCAAAGCCACAGGAGACACCCAAGACCTCTTTGAGACATATGACCTTGCTAACATCTGCATCCATGGCAACACTGAAGCTTTAAAAATACTTTGGTAACCAACTCTTCCCCCTCACACAACTGCCCTGACCCAGCCTCTGGAGCTCACCTTTGGAAACACCAAGAATGAAAACAATGACAACAGTGGATCTGAATGAACATTTATAAAAGCAAGTCACTTCTTGGATGAGAAACAATATTAAAAATGTATTCCAAAGGGTCACATTTCCCCAGCCTGAAAATATCCAAAAATGGAGATAAGAGAGATAAGTTGGAAGAAACAGAAAGAACATGTTCTATGATAGTTTTCCCTCATTAATTCTAATTCTTCATGAGCTCAGAGAGACACAGGAGGAGTTTCCATGTGGATGTATAAGGGGCTCCCTATCCGAGCTCATATCCTAATAAGCCATGTTTTATTTCTAAAAACCTATTTCTTCTGTTTGGTTTGGGTTGGTTTTACCTGCTAGCATCTGTCCTCTATTCTGGAAACATCATCCTAATGTTCCTAGAGGGGAACTATCATCTCCCACTTGTGTTCCAAGGTTTAAGAGAGGAGAACTCTAGTCTCAGTCCCAAGGACATCTGATGTACATAACCCGGATCTCACCAGTGGGCATGTTTTGTTCAGGACCTGCTCACAGCTCAGTCTGGGCCACTCAAAGAGAGTCAGAGACTTCTGGGGCAACTACTAAGAAGGGTAGCCCTCCCCTCCCCCCAGGTCTGCAGCTGCAGGAGGGGTTATGGGAAGGCTGTGACAAGGACCCTGCCTGAGAGGGAAGCTAGGTGGGGTGTGGGGACACTGACTCCTGACCTCTTTTGCAAGAGGAACATGTATAACCTCAGTTTTCACTGTGTGGCCAGATTGGTGCTGTAACACAGTCTGGTTCTTTGAAAATGGCTACCAAGAAATTGTAATACTAACTAATATAATATTAATGAGTAGAATCCAGGAGAGAGGCCCAAATGGCCACTCCCTATATCCCAAGGCACTGGACTGGGAGTATATTAATCATGAACCTCCTAGGTCCCATACTCTGGGCCAACACTTTTCTTATTTTGAGGGCAACGATACTTGCTTCTATCCAAGTGGTCCTTCTTCCTGGAATACATCTCTCTGCTCATTTCTATTGTGTGTACTCCTACCCACCTTGCAAAGCCCAGCTCCTCCTGCAGAGTTAGGAGTTGTCTCCTCAGGGGTCCCACAGCACCAGCCCACATCTCTGTGGACACCTCTACCATACTTTCTTGTTTTGTATTTGCCCACACGGTGATTTTTTTTTTATTACCAAATTAAGAGATGCCCAATGTTTTTTAAAAAAATCCTAATACTACATGAAGGAATGAGATAAAAATGAGATTTTAAAAATGAGATAAATTCTAGGGTCTCTCCTGGAAGTAAACCTCATGAACACTTGTGAATCCATTCAGACACTTTTGATTGCACTACAATAAAAGGTCTATCTCAGGACACACGAACTCTCCTAGGACAGGGATTCCGCTTCACTCGTTCTGCTAGTGGTACGGTGGGTGAGGCCATTTGGCCTGGCTTCCAGCCCTGGCTCAAACATCTACTAGTTTGTGATTTGGGACAAGTTAGTTCAACTCTCTACATGTCGCTTTCCTCATCTGTAAAGTGGGACTTACAGCTGTCATCTATCTCACTGCATTCTTGTGAGCATTGAGTTAATAAATTTAAAGCACTTAGAATAGGGCTGGCACATGGTGAGTGCTGTGTAAATGTAAGCCAGTTCTACAGCTGATCTCTGTCTCCAGTGCCTAGCCCTAAACAAAAAGTTCTGAGTAAAGATGCATTTCGCTGCAGTATAGACACAGGTAGATGGACTCTAGTCATTCGGCACATTGTTCCTCAGTGAGGTTTCTGGCACTTTCTCACTGACATTTCCTCCCCTTCCTAGGATCTATCCTCATCACCACCACTATTTATTGAGTTTGGATTATGGGTCAGGGCATATCTTATCTCATCTTACCCTCCCAATATTCCTATTTTAAAAAGTACTCATCAGCGTTTGAAATAGCATTATTCACTAGGGCCAAAACATGGAAGCAACCCAAAATGTGGAAAAACTTTGTTGAAGTTCCCACAACTAGTTAAAGGCATTGAACTCAAGCCTGTCTGACACCTAAAGACACTGTCTACCCAGTGTGTCTGGTGCATTTTAAGTGTCTAATAACTATTTGTTGGATGGACAAGATAATAGAAAGCTATCATGATGATATCCTTAATTTTCCCTTCTGCTATGTTTAATCATGGCTTCCTGGAGACAGAGATGAACAATGATAATCAAGGAAGAGCAAGAAAGATGTTAGTGTTATCCTTGTTCACTCCAGGGACCCGCAAACCCCAAAGCAAGTGAAATCCTTGGACCTGCCAGTCCAACAGAATTTCCTGAGACCACTCACACCACACTGTGGACAACACACCGTGGAGTGAGGGCAGTGAGGGGCAGTCCCTCCCCAGTACATCAGCCACATGGTTTCTTAAAAGCAGTGAGGATCAAAAAAGATGAAGGGGTATCTGGATGGTTCTGTCGCTTGAGCATTCAACTCTTGGCTTCAGCTCAGGTCATGATCATGGGGTCATGGGATCGAGCACTGTGACGGGTTCCACACTCACCAGGAAGTCTGCTTGAGATTCTCTCTCCCTCTCCCTCTACTCCTTCCCTCATCCCTCTCTCAAATAAATAAATTAAAAAAAAAAAAAAGATGGAGATAGTCCACAGAGTTTTGGGGAAAGAAATGATGAAGAAAGTAAGGCCTAAGACATAGGGATTAATTCAATGCCCTCTAGCCCACTGGTGGTATATAGCAGGGACCAGAACCAGACCTCACATTCCACATCCACAGACTCAGCAACAGGAAGACAGAGGAGGCCTGGAACCCTCAATATACACCATGTCAAACTGGTCAGCTATGAATAGTTATGTGGTCTTGAGTCTCTTGGACTCAGTTTCTCCACTGATAAAATGCAAACATCAATTCTTTTATTTGGATCAGTAATAAAACCTTAAGGGGAAAAAAAAAACCAAAATTAAGGAGGCAAAATACAGCCAATGCAATAGAAAAAGTAGGCATAAAAAAAATAATTCACAAAAGAGGAAACAGAGCCAAGAAAAAAAAAAAAAGATATATGAATTGATGTTCAATATTGTTAGTGATCAAGGAAACACAAATCAAAGCCATAATAGGAGACAAATTTTTTTATGCCTGTTAGCCTGGAAAAAAAAAAAAATCTTAAATCTGGCCATTCCAAACACTGCATGGGATAGACTCTAAGGCTGTCTCATGCATTGCCAGTAAGTGTGCAAATTGGTGCAACCGTTCGGAAAAACTGAGACACAAGATTGTTCAAAGGCCACACTGTTAACAAGAGCAGAACGTTGGCAACCACCCAAACACTCATGAGTAGAAGAGTGAATGAATAAACTGTGGGATATTCCCACGGTGCAATCTTCCAGAGCCTTCACTTCGGATAAACTGCACAGAAGTGCACAATGTGACTGGGTCTCAGCAAGGTATCACACTGAAACTGTGCCAAGTATGATAAGTAGCCTTTTACATAAAGTGAAAACTACTAAAGTAGACACATATATCTTTATAATATGCACAGATACAATACAATTATATAGAGGAAAGCCAGAGAGTGGTAGCAATGGGGTTCAGGACTGGGTGGCAAGGATGAAACAGGAGAGGGAGCTATACGCCTAGATGTGCGTCGGTGTCAATGTCTGAGCCTTCGCGCTAAGTCCAGGGTCACGAGTGTTCATGGCATTATTAAAATATGTCATTATTAAAATATGTCATTAAAATATGTCATTCTGAGCGTGGGTCATGAACCCAGAGTCACTGTCTGCCCATTTAATTCTGTGAACCTCGAGAGCAAGGGTGACGACAAGGATTCCTTCTTGGCGGAGTTGCAGTGAGGGTTCCGAATGTGCGGCCCAGCTGCTGGGCTCCCGCGCAGCAACGTTCAGCTCCTGGGATGTGCCGGTTCTCGGTGCACGTGGCACAAACACAGCGTGGAGGGAGCTAAAGAAAACCAAATTCCTTTCCTTCGGACTCCCTCTGCCTCACCCTGCTCCACTAGTTTTGTGAATCAATGCGATCTCTCCGCCCTCTGGGCATCTCAGATCAGGGTGGATCTTCCCAATCTTCAGCCAACCCATTCTTGGAAGAGCAACCTCCTCAGAGCGCTGGCACGTGCTTGCCCTACCTTCCCTTGAGAAGGAACTCTCAGACTCGGGTCTCTGGCCCTGTCCTCCTGAAGGATTTCACGTGGCCCAGGCTTTGGTTTAAAGGAAAAACTGGCTTTCGGCAGAGGGTGGGGTGGGGGGTACCTTGTTGACACTGCTCTCTCCCCTGGCTGTAGGTAGGAGTTTTCTTTTTCCTCCCACACAACACAAGGAACAGAGAAGTCATTTAAGCCTTATAAATACTGGCAGGCTCAAAAAGCAAGTCGCCAGTCTTAAAAACAAGTCTCTGTTTCCTTTGGCTAATCTGCAAATCCAGTCATATTTTCAGATAAGAAGGTAAACAGAGGGTGGAGGAGATTAAGGAGGCCTGTCTTGGGCTAGTATCTTTATGGAGAGACTTCGAGAAGAAACCTTACTGGAGTCTTTCCCTTTCAGGGAAAAGAATAGTAGCCAAAGCCAGAATAGCCCCCAGACCTAGGAGGGTGGGAGAAGTAGGCACTTCTCTCTGGACCTTCAAGAAAAAACCAGACCACCAGTGTATAGGGTGCCACACATCCTTGCACCAGATCCCAGTCTCTGGATTTAGAGGCAAGGAACAGGGTAGCAAAGGAAGTTGGTAGAGTCCGTAGTCTGTAGAGCTGCCTCTCTGTAGAGCTGCCTCTGTTTACTACTTAGGTGGAATGGCTGCCTGGAGAAGTAACAAGTTGGCCATCTCTTTAAAAAAAAAAAAAAAAAAAAAATCCATACCCAGCATCCAAGGATGCTGAGGAACATTCTCCAGATGGCAGAACCAGCTCAGAAGGTTGAAGCTGGGAAGGGAAGGAAGACAGGACGGAAACCCTCTGAAACGAAACGCAGAAGTCAGCATAACTAAAGAGGTAAGAAGTTCATGGGTTCATGGCTTCCATAAGAATTCTCAAAGAAGGGGCACCTGGGTGGCTCAGTGGGTTAAGCCGCTGCCTTTGGCTCAGGTCATGATCCCAGAGTCCTGGGATCGAGTCCCGCATCAGGCTCTCTGCTCAGCAGGGAGCCTGCTTCCCCCCCCCCCCCCCCACCCTCCCAGCCCCCCTCCCTACTTGTGATTTCTCTCTCTGTCAAATAAATAAATAAAATCTTTTAAAAAAAAAAAAAGAATTCTCAAAGAAACATGTGACCTGAACCAACAGATTAGATGATCTTTAAGGGATCTAGGGTCCCTTACATCTCTGAATCCAGACTAGGGCACATATTCTATAAGACTTGAAGTTGTTCTCTAAGTAGCACGTGGGTTGCATGCAGGCAAGGAGTTCTGTGTATTTCCTTCACTGCATTGCACCACCAGCATCTATAGCAGTGGCTGGTACATACTCGGGAAACATCTGTTGATTAATGTGTGTGAATGAACCCTAGTCATAGCCTCTACTTCTTTTTCTTAGTGACTCCTGCGCAAATGAGATCTCATCTGGCTGGCAGTGGGAATGGCTGGGCCTCAGCAAATGCTCATCTTTGGACCTTATCTGTACAGAGTCTCCCCCATAATTCTAGTGATAATCTCATCTGTAATCTAATGTCAGCTCCTGATTACTCAGTCTGATGGGGCAATCCTGAGATGCTCCCCCACCACGTTGCTATCCTAGAGAGAAAGGTGTTCACTGTGGCCTTGGACACCAGCTTCATAAAAGCCTTCTGTGGCCCTTGACTTCAAGCCTTTCCGTGTTGCTGGTACCTCGACCTCATTGTGTTGACTTCAGTCTCTAAGGTAAACAGAGCTTTAGAGGGGAAATGTTTGGACCTAGAGATTCCTGTTTGCTCCAAGTTTGGACTAATGGCCGGAATAATGAGCATTTCCATTCATTTCCTTTTAAAGTACCGCTGATAATGTAGATAAGTGGACAGTCCCAAACCAATCCTATTGGTTAGTTACCAAAAATTGTTTCCGAAATACAATTGATACTTCCCACCCCTGTGGAATTTTGCCTAGAGGAAATGCCAAGAATTGCACCTCTATAGAGGTCCCAAGATCTTGAGGGGAAAAACAAGGGGAGAAGGGGAAAAAATGGTAAGGTTAGAAAGGAAGAGAGTGTGACAAACAGCAGTGGCTAATCTGAATTTTGTGCCACCCGGCACAAAATTCAGCCTTTTAAGTGCATTAGCTCATTAAGCCCTTTTGACAGCCCTGTGAGATTTTATTTATCCCATTTTATTTTTTTAAGGATTTATTTATTTATTTATTTATTTGTGAGAGAGAGAGAGCGCGCGAGCGAGCCTGGGTATGTGAGTGCAGGGTGGAGTGGTGGGGAGGGATAAAGGGAAAGGGAGAAAGAATCTCAAGCAGACTCAGTGCAGTGAGTGCAAGCCAGATGTGGGGCTCCATCTCATGACCCTGACATTATGACCTGAGCTGAAATCAAGAGTCGGATGCTTAACTGACTGAGCCACTCAGGTGTCCCTATTGGTCCCATTTTAAAGAGGGGAAAACCGAGGCCCAGAGATTTGTCCAAGATCACACAGCTGAGGTGTGACTGAGCTGGGATTTATACTAAAACCTGTGCTTAATGACTGGTTTGCACTGCTTCTCTTTATGTCACAGCTCTGTTCCTTTTTCTCTCTCCCATGTATTATCCTTCACCACCAATGTGGGGATGGTAGGAGTTAAACTGTGACTCGGGCCTGGGAAGAAGAGAAATCAAGCCTGTGAAACAAGGAATTCATGGTGGTTCTATCTGGGTGGGTTGTAGATTGTAAAAGCTAGAGATGGAGGAGGAACTTTGTAGGCAGGCCCGTGAACTTGACCAAGGCCAGGGCAGGGTTTGAAGTGGAAGAAGAACGTGGCCAGGACTATGTGCTGGAAACAGCACAATGATTGTGGCGTGCCAACCCTCATGGGCCCCAAGCAAGACAGTGCTGCATTAAGGAAGCCGTCTGGCCCATCACATTCCCGGAAGGGGCGAACCTGGCAAACCTCAACCTCGTAACCCAGTCTGGGAAGCTGGCCCCTGCTGGGTTTGGCAAGGAGGCATTTATGAGCTCAGCAGGAGAGAATGCAGAGTGTCACTGATTTCGAGAGGAAAAGAATCTGCTGCACCAAGATGACAGCTGGGCCATTGCACAGAAGGGCTTGGCAGTATGTCTCGCTACCTTTGTTTCTGACACGTGTGGTATCACATCCAAACTAGAGTCAGGCTCACCCTTGGCACATGTGGGCTTAAAGCTCTGAAAATTATTTCTGTGGATCTTGTTACTCCAAGTGTGGTCCAGAGACTGGCCATGACAGCATCACCTGGGAGCTCATCAGAAAAGCAGAATCTCAGGCTCCACCCCAGCCAGCCGAGTCAGAATCTTTAAAGTCTGAAAAGGTCTGTCCTAGATTCTGCTCTGACCTGGGATCAGAATCTCTGAAGCCACATTTCTCAAATCTGCCTGACATAGAGGCTCCCTCAAGTGAATCAGATACAGGCTGAAGTTTGAGAACCAATAGAGAAAACCTTTGAAATGTCAATAAGGACATCAATGGGACATGTAAGCGACATCTTTGAGGTGCCTTCCCCAACCCAGAAAATCCCCTCTGAGGCAGCATGAAAAATATCATCCGCTGATTTGCAGTCCATCTACTTCTAAAAAAGGATTCGTGACAGATTATGAACAGAGCAGGTGGTCAGCAAAGCAGCCTCACAGAAAGGACTGCAGGGAAACTCCACAAACCCATAACCCACGAAGCCCCTTTCCCCACATTCGGGGTATTACAAAGCCTTAAATCCCACTGCTGGGTTATTCCCCTGCTTCCTTTTAAAATTACAAGTTCCCTTGGAAGAAAAGACCTACTTACATTCAGACTAAATTGTTGATGACTTATCGAAACCTGCTTTCCTGACAGCAATCTGTCAGCAAGCCCCAGCATTCTACCTCCAAAGAAAATCTCCAATGTTCTACTTCGCTCTACCTTGGTGGGGGGCATTATGTCTCATTTGCATGGCTGCCAAGAACTTCCCAGCCGGTCTCTCTGTTCCTACTTCTGTCCCCTCTGATCTCTGTTCCACCTGGCTCTCAAAGCAGTCACCGAGTGGTGGAAATCTCATCAGGTCATATCCCAGCCTAAAGTCAAAAACTGCCTCTATCAGTTTCCTTTGGCTTCTGTAACAAATTACCACAACCATGGTGGCTTAAAACAACAAACATTTATTATCTCACAGCTCTGGAGACCAGAAGTCCAGAATCTGGAGCACTGGGTTAAAATTGGCACATCAGCAGGGCCATACTATCCCTGGAGGTTCTAGAGGACCATCTGTTCTTTGCCTCTTCCAGCTCAGCCCAGAGGCTGCAAGGCTTCAGCTTCTGGCCGCATCGCTCCATCCTCTGCCTCCATGGTCATACTGCCTTGTCCTCCTGTCTGTCCACTCTTCCACTGCCTCCCTCTTTATAGGCATACATGTGATGGTACCTAGGACCCACCTGGATAGTCCAGGATAATCTCCCCATCTCAAGATTCTGATTTAATCTCATCTGTAAAATTTGTTTGGACAGTTCCTGGATGAAAATGCGTCTATCTCTGGGGGTCTTTAATCCACTGCACTTGATAAAATCTGAAGTCTGTACGGTAGCCCCTAAGGTCCCATGTGACCTTGATGAAGTTCTAGAACCTACGTGAGGTTCGGTGGGCTGAGGTCCGGAGTCAATGACCAAGAAAGAATTCTTGAGACATCTTTGGTGCAAAATGGTGGTTTATTACAGCACAGGGACAGGAAGAGCTGCTGGGCCGGGCATGTGAGCAGGAAGAGCTGCTAGGCCGGGCATGTGAGGAGTAGCTGGTTATATACAAAGGGGTTGGGTAGGTGAGGACAAAGGGGTGTTCAGAAGGGCTATTGGGGTAAAGAAGACTGTCAGGATATTGAAGGCCTGGTTACTATCAAGCCAAGGCTGCTTTCCCTCTAATGAGGCACTAACATAAAGACAATTGGGAGTCTCCTGGTGGAATGTCACATTCCTGCTATCAAGCGTCCCTGTTAGTGAGATTTAGGTTTAGAAGAAATTTAACTTTATTTACTTTTCCTTCTGCCTCAACCTCCTTCAGTTTTTATGGAGGGGAGGGCGACATTAGGGCTTGAGGAACTGAGTTATGTGCTTCTGGAAATTGGGCTATTGATAAGGTAACTTCTTTGTTTGTAGATCTCTAGGACATTTGTAAACCAAGGGAGACTCTGTCTTGCAGGATTGTGATCTCTGCAAGTTAACTATTTGTTTCTTATGGCGGTCAGGGGTGCCAGAGGAATATAGCAGGTGGAGAGGGGGTACAAGGTGGCAGCTTTTGCTTTGTCTTCAGCCAGCCTCCTGCTCCCTCATCAACCTGGCCTCTACCCCACTTTTGGACCCTATTCTATTCCCCTTTCTTCCTTTTCTAGCCTTCCCCTCCAGTCTGCTTTTAGATCTTCAAGTATGTTCCTGCCACAGAGCCTTTGCTCCTGCTATTTCTTTTGCATGCGGTGCTACTGCTCTTGGCCTCTCTGGCTGAATGAATGGATGAAATAATGAATGAATGTCTTATTCCTAAAAACTTCAGAAACAAGATAGTGGGAAAGTAGAAACAGAAGCCTGGGTAGAAATTAACCGCACTTACCTTTCAATTTGGCCCAGAAAGTCATTTGGCTAAATATGCTTCCACCTCACCTTTTCCCAGTTGCCAAACACCTCAAAATAGCTCTAGTTCTTAGGCACCTGGAGGGTCCCCAGAAAGGATTTGTTTCAGGTAGTTGTAGTCAATTTGAAAAGTTGGAACTGGGTATCGATAGGACTAATGCCACATGGAAACACATCCCGTCTCTACTCGTTCTTGAAGAAATAGGACAGTCCAAGGTATACAAAGCAATTTTGACTTCCAGCAACAATTTTGATGGTGTTTCTTCTTCCAGTAGTCAGTGAATGCTCATTGTTGATTTTAGTGGCAAGTTTACAAAGGCCCCTGCTAATGGCTACATCCTATGCCTGCCAGGGGTTAAATGACCTTTAATTATCTCCTGACTCTGAGAGAAGATCTATCATTAAATGGAATTTCTTGCACGCTATTATGATGAACATGTAAATTGAAGTTCTCTCTGCCCCAGGGAGAAGGAGCCTGAGTTCTATACAGTTATATAAATCAACAACGGCCATTACTTTACAGGGAGTAGGTGGTCTAGAGTGATCAACACACTTCCTTCCAGTTTTCCCATGTCTTATCCCACAAGCACTTTAAATCCTGAATCCCAGGAAACCCCTTAGTCTCAGATACACTGGAAATGCTGATTGCCCTAATGGTTGATAACAGGACTATCCCTAACATTTGAGGGAGCCAGGGCAAAAGGGTTGAAGTGGAGGCCCATGAGATATATATCTAAATATACAGAAGTTATAAATCAAGCTAACACACTGCCTAACAAAAATATATTCTTCTCCCCTACCATGACAAAAGTCTTCAAAACAACCTGGAAGCCTGGTTTGAGTTCCAAGCTTTTGGACTCCCCTCTGGCTTCTGATCTGTCTCTGCCTTCTCTTCCCACTCTTAGCTCTGCCCCACACCCCAAGGGGTCTTACCCATTTAAGTGCAGATATTCAAACTCTATCCACACCCCATTAGCAACCACCTCCTGGGGCCTAGGGGTAAACTGTCACAAAGTCCATTTCTGGAGGAGAATGGCCTGAGGACAGAGTGGGCAGCAGCAGGAGTCACCACTCTCTAGAGTCCCCATGAAGTTAGAAACAATAGGGTAATTGCCAATTTCCAAATACACCACCAGGTCCTTGTGGGCAGAGGTTAGAGTTGTTCAACCCAGAGAGATAAAAGTCTGAAAAAAGTGTTAAAGATACCCTGAGACTAGAAAGAACTGAGGTCCTCACTAGAGAACACAAAATTATAGTACAGCAGAGTAAAGAAGTCATGTAGCAAAGAGCACTCTCTCTTACCTAGAGGTTGATAAGAAAATCGTCTGCCAGGGGCTTCCGGGTGGCTCAGTGGGTTAGGCCTCTGCCTTCTGCTCAGAGCATGACCTCAGGGTCCTGGGTTTGAACCCCACATTGGGCTCTCTGCTGAACAGAGAGCTTTCCCCTTCTCTGCCTTCTTCTGCTTCCCCCTCTCTCTGCCTGCCTCTCTGCCTACTTGTGATATCTCTCTCTGTCAAATAAATAAATAAAATCCTTTTAAAAAAAAAAAGAAAAAAAGAAAATTGTCTGCCAGAGAGAGGAGACTGGGAGCTTGAATGTCATCCTCCAGAGTCCATGCTAATGCAGGATTTCTGCTTTCCTTCAGGGGATTTACTTTGATAGATGGTGCAGATTATGGTCCCAGTCTCAGTAGCTTATAAGTACCGCAGGCTGCAAAAGACTCATCTGCTCTTGCAGCCAAGGTCACCTGAGTGTAGTGAGTACCCGGCAGCCGGTGTTACCTAATGAACAGCGCGGAGGTGATATGATGATATGAGATGGAGAAAAAGATCAGGATGTCTTGGTTAGAAGCATCACATCAGATCAGGGCTTTAGGTAATACCCCTGCAATTTACTAACAGTGACACCATAGGTGAGTTACTTCACATATTTAAGCCTTGGCTTTAATTTCTAAGCATAATTGGGATCTAAATATTATACGTGGGGGTAACTGGGTGGCACAGTTGGTTAAACATAGACCTTCAGCTCAGGTCATGATCCCAGGGTCCTGAGATCCAGCCCCATATTGGGCTCCCTGCTCAGCCGGGAACCTGCTTCTCCCTCTCCCTCTCCCTCTGTCCCTCACCATCTGCTCCTACCCCTGTTTGTCCTTTCTCTCTTGTTCATGCTCTCAAATAAATAAATAAATTTTTAAATAAATAAATAATATGGAAATAAATACTACATGTGACTGGTATGCAGAATAATTGAGATAACGCATATAAGGAATTCAACCAGTATTTGTAACATTTTAAGTATTCCAAAATCCTGCTTCTTCATGGGAGGAGAAATGCTGGTCGTGGTGGTGCTGATGGCAGTTGCAGAACTGCACTAGCAGGGTAGTAATACTACTTGGTGTCAAGAAGAAGTAATACCATCGTA
Source organism: Mustela nigripes (assembly GCF_022355385.1). Lineage (NCBI taxonomy): Eukaryota > Metazoa > Chordata > Mammalia > Carnivora > Mustelidae > Mustela > Mustela nigripes. Next base: position 50,361,319 of record NC_081558.1, read on the forward strand.
TACCAATATGGGATACAGGCAGATTTGCTGGATTCTGAGACTCGTGGTTCTCGAGTCTAGAAAGGAGAGTCTTTGATGATAACGAAGACATCAGGTAAAAGAATCCCTTTGAATAACGAGATGATGCATGGACGAGACCCGTGGTAACTGCAGAATACCAACAAGAACTGACAGCGAGACACATGGAAACATGACTCACTCGTGCCTTCATTGAGAATACAGGGCACAAACTCAGCAAGTGCCAGTGAGCACGGAGTCATCCCCAGCCATGTGGGGGACACCAAGGGCAGCGGCTGAGGGAGCTCACCGCTGTTCTCATACTTGCGCAGACTCAAGCTGAGTCATCACAGCAACTGAGTAATATCTCAACTGATAGAAGACGGATCACTCACGGGCAAGTCTGAATCATCACCACGAGCAACTATCCTCATCCCCGGCCAAACTTAGGTAATACTCAATGCGTACATGAATCATGTCTAAATTAAGCACAAAGATTTCCAAATTATCTCAACATGATCTAACATCTGGGCAGGAGATATTTATTATGGAGCTGGAGGAGGGGCCAGAAAGAGAGAAAAAATAGAGAGAAGGCTATGTTCTCTAAGAAAACTATTTTCTTTTGAAATATACAACTATTTTTGCAAAAATGACTTACTCACTTTATTTTTTTAATCACCGAAAAGGAAAGAAAGTGTGTGTAATGGATTACTTTACACTAAATAAAGACATCACGTGGACATCGGGCTTTCTAATTTGGTTTTATATGATTCTAACTGCATTTAAAACGTACGTGCGAGCATAAGATTGATTTGTTTCTCGGGTGGATTGCCTAAGCTCATTCTACAGTTAGAAATAACTTCCCGCAAAGCTTTCTCATGCCTTCTGGGATGCAGGAACATAGTTTGCCCCATGATGCTCTCTGACCTGATCACCCCAAGTTCTTGCTCTTTTTCCCATGGGCTATGAGGCTCACTGCAGAGCTCTTGATTCTTTGGGAGTACACTAGGAAGGTCCAAAGGCTCCCTTTGGCCTGACTTCTCAATGTCTTTTGTTACAGGTTTTCCACTTCCTAGACACATGAGGGGAAATGTTCATGATTATTACTGCAAGGTTCAACTCCTGGCTCTGCCACTTCACTTTATGTGACTACAGACAAGCTGTTTATCCTTTTTGAGCCTCAACTTCCTCATCTGTGAAATGGGGATACTTAAGGGTCCCTAACTCAGGAAAGATTAAGTATGACTGTCTTTGTAAAGGATTTGGCTCAGTGGCTGGCTACATGGCAAGAGCTCTACAGATTTTAGCTCTTACTCTTCCTAATGGATGAGTGTTTGGGGTTCTGTATTTAGACACCCAGGAAGTGAAGCCACTGGGATCTGATGTTTTAGGTAATAGAAAACTGGGCTCTCCAGCCAAACTGAACTTCTTTTGCCTCAGGGCCGGTACTTTTCCTATCATAATGCTCCCCATTCATTGCCTTTTGTTGTAATTGCTTATTTAACATCTGCTTTTCCTAGGAGAATAGATTCTGTGAATCTTTTTTTTCACTGCTGCATGCCTCACAGGCAGCAGAGCCCTTGGTACAGAAAAAGACATTCAATAGGTATTCATTGAATGACTGAAAGACTGAACAGCTAGAACCACAGACCAGAGGACTGAATGACCAACTCAGGGATTCAGTGAATGAAGGAACGAACGCATGAATGAGGGGTTCAGATTGGTCATATACATTCAGCTGGATATGAAAATATTATCTTAGCATGACAATAGACAAGACTACTAAATACAAGATTTTAACTTGGAAAAGGAGGGTCTTCAGGGGGATATATAATACTTGTTTTCTAGTATTTAGAGTTCAGTTCTTTTCCCATCCCCATCAATGATAGGATGGGTGATAATATCCTATTGGAAAGCATTACTCATTCCGCACTCACATGGCCCTTAAACTGCACATCCCTCCCACCCTCCATCATGATCCAGAATCTGCTTGACAGTTTCAGGCCTCAGTGTGTCTATCTATGTCAGATGACATCATGGCCCAACCATGTGTCTTGGGCTGTGAGAACAACTTGGGAAATCAACAGGAAGCCCCAGATCTTTCAATGCCTAATTTCTGATAACTAAGAATTTTTCCTGAAATCTCCCACCCACCCCTGTCTTCTTGGTGAGCTCATCTAGTCTTTCCAGAAAGGCCGATCAGTGACAAGGCATTGCTGGACTTTGTCAGGGGGATTTGGTGTCTTCATACCTTGTTCATCCGCCACAGGACACACTCATCTTTCAAGCGTTCTGGAATTCTGCCCATGAATGTCTGAACATTCTGCTGCAATCCCAAAGGACCTCTTAGAATGTACATGTTTAGCCACAGAATATCCAAACTCTTTTTAAATTAAAACCTGCCTCAAATGAACATACTTAAAATGACCGTGGAGCGGTATTTCGACTATCCTATCCTCCTCTTAAGAATCCGGTGGCTGTAACAAAATAAATGGAACACTCAGTTAATTCCATTTTCCTTGTGTAAGTGATGGGGGGAAAAGCTCCCATTTCCAGGGTGATGAAATCCTTAAAGGTCACTAGGAAGATTTTCTAAGAGAACCAAGCATGGTGGCTACTTGCCTGGAAACTAGTAAATAATAATTACACAGCTACTGCCTCTTTTCCACTCCAGACAAGAAACTGTGTACTTTCTATACATGAGCACGTTTAATCTCCCTGTGGGGACTAGGATATTGGTATTACTGCTTCCATTTTATAGATAGGTAAGTGAGGTTCCCAGTAGGTGCGCATGGAGGGATTGGAACCAAATGTGCCTTCCTTCAAAGCTGATGCTCCTACCTCTCCACAAGTTGCAACACAGCTCCTGAGATAAGGGAAAGCATGACTGATGACCAAGCAGAATGGAATAATGGAATAACTTAGGCAGAATAAAATAGTACCTAAAGTCTAGGGGAGAGAAGACCTTGTGAATACATGACCAACAGTTTTCTATTAGATCAACTGTCATCATGTGAGAAAGGGAGAGCCCTTTAAATAGATTGCAGAAGCTGGAAAGAACAGGTAGGTGACAGCCCTAGGAAGGCAGATGTCAGCCAAAGTAACACAGAACCTTCTAATAATGAGAAATGTCCCAAACTGCTAGATCGGTCTGGTGAGAATGAATTCTTGAACACGGAAAGTGTCCAAGCAGTGGGTAGATGCCACAGCAGTAGGTGGTGTACCTTTGAGGTCCTGGCCCTCTGTCTGCTTTGGGTAGATGCCCACTAATTATCAGAGAAATTTACCCCTGCCTGTACCTCCTCACCATCTGCCACAAGCATGCAAGCAAAACAATGTGTGCAGAAACAGTCTCATGCAAGTTTCATTTCTCTGAGGCTAGAGAAGGAATGGTGGGGAACTGTTACTCTGAATCTCTTTGTGACAGACAAGGAAGAATTGGGGCGACATTGGAAGGGAGAGAAATCTTCTAGATGAAGGAAACTAGGGTATTCCTTTGTGCCAAGTAATGGGTCACATGCTTCAAACATGCTCTCTAAGTGTGGGGCCACCCCTGCAAGTATGGCTAATCATTTCCATTTTATGGCTAAAATAGTCTAAGAGAAAATTTAATTTGCCCATGGCCACAAAGCTAACAAGTAGTATAACCAGGGCTCAAACCCAGATATGTCTAACTTCAAAACCCTCACTCTTTGCTCAATAGTTTGCTGCCAAACCCAGTGAAGGAGATCGGTCAGGGTGCTGAGAGAAGGTGCTTAGGACAGGTGGATTTTGATGGGTAGAAGAGGAGTAAGAAGGCAGCAGCATGAAGTAAAACACAGGAGTGTAGATCAGAATGCACTGCTCAGACAGGCAATTTAATCACTGAGCAAAGGCAGGTAACAGAAAGGAAATGGATCAAGCCAGACATCACCTCCTTCATAATGCATTCTACTTTTAGAATTGAACCCAAGCCACAGAACTGGTTCCAAACTACAAGAGATACAAGTTCATAAATAGGACCTCAGACTTTCAATCTAAACAAAACCCACATATGTCAGCTTTGCCCCTAAAGGTAATATATAGAAGCCACTTCCCTGTGATTTCAATACCCAATGGGGAGATGTTACCAGGTAAAGCAAGTTCATAAGGCTTTGGATAATTAAAATGCCAAGATGGAAAAAGGAATGAAAAATGTGATAATGAAAGAAGATGATGATGATGACTTTAACTGTTAATTTTTATCTTCGGTCTCCTGGGAAACAGCAGTGCTACAATGCTCCCATCAATCCCTGGCTAGTCAACCCTAATGAGTTGAACAGGCCTGATTTTCCCCCATTTTATTCCAAAGTAGAATTTTATTCTAAATGGTTCCCATAATTAGGTTGTTGAGGGACACCTACAATTAGACCACAAGTGTTAAGTGTCTGTGTATGTGTAGTGAGGGGGGCAGCGGTTTATTTCTATTATAGTGATCCAGATCCTACACTCTAAGAATTAAATATGATCAGCACATGATGCCAAGGCTGGGGCTTGCTGGGACTTCAGTTGGTTCCCTGTACTTCTCATCACTACCATCTCTGCTGTCTGACACATATGGGTCCAAATTCCTGCTCTGTGACGAGCTATGTGACCTTGGGACCATTATTTAATATCCATAAGGATCAGTCTGCTGTTCTGTAAAATGAGAATAGTTTTATTCTTGCCTCAGGAAGATGCTGGGAGGATGCAATAAAATTGCCGCTGGAAAGAGCCAGGCAATCATGTTGGCTGTAGATCAGAAGTGGCACTTGGTACAAATTATCCTGAGCATGTCCTTTGAAATTGGCAATCCTCCCTTGGATAGGCCACTGTCAACCCACCACTCAACCTGTCCAAGCTAGTCCACCCTTCCCCGACCCCCTTCCCCCCCCTTCCCCACAGATCAAGACCATTCTTACAGTAGGAACTTAGAGCTGCAATATTACCCCTTTATCCTATTTAAGATATTTTCTCTTTAGTGAGCCATAGCAACATCTCACTCCCAGTGGGCCATGTAGAACACATGTATTTTCGTACATCTTGGCTGCAAAGTACATGCAGGTCAGCAAATTACAATGATTCAAGAGGGTCTACCTCAGCAAATTGCTTCAAGTTCCCCAGTGTCTCACATTCAAGCCTCATCCCCAAAGATGCAAGACTAGTTTCATGACAGCTGGAATCCTGGCATGGGAACAGAACATTTGGAAGGGCCATCAAGCTTAAGCCAAACTTTGCACATAACCCCATATTCACTCCTCACAGTGATCCCCACTTTGACACAGAATAAGACCAAGGCAAGGGGAGTTGTATATCCAAAGTCACTTACAATGTCTGAAGGAATCCATGGTTGTCAGCAGACCTACCCTAGGGAAGGTTCCTAAATTTCTGTCTTGTTTCTCCAAGTACCTCTAACTGGTTTTCTTGTTCTAATTAATGGGCCAAATCCCAAATCATTTCAACTACTTCACATGCAAAAAGCAGAAAAACTACATGAGAAACACACAGGGCCTTCTATCTCACCAATCCAGCAAAGGCCACACTGAGATCATCTCTAAAACCCACTTTGCTTCTGTATGGGTCAGGGCCCTGGCTAGAAACACTTGAAGGAGTAATCGAGGGAAGTTTAATAAAGGCACCATCAATGAAGGCCCGTAACAGCAAGAAGCAGAGACCATCCTCCAGGCGCCATGGGAGAGAGCTGTTCCCAGGATCACAGTTGCTGAAGCTAGAGGTAGAAGAGCATGACTACCACCTCCAAGATTCAGGCCAGTAGGGAAGAAGAGGAAAGATTAAATATACTCACCCTGATCTCCTACCAGTGTCTCCTGTTCCCAGGAAGACAGCAAAGTGGCACCAGCAAGGAGTCCATGTGTCAGCCTACCAGGCACGAGCTGGAGTAGGAGAGCAAAGAGTGGATCAGGAGGGAAACACAGAAAACATCCAGAACAATCCCAAAAGGTAAGAAACCCTGTCTTCCCTTCTGGTCCAAGCTAAGTCCTTACTGTAAAGCCAGGCAGCTCATGAGAGATCCCATCTGGTTTGGATCCTAACTAAGGAGCAGCTCTTTATACTCTTGTTCACCTGGCAAAGAAGGGAATGGGGTCCACTGCACCATCAAGTGGGATATATATCTGATACTCAGAAAAAATTGATCACTTGCTCCTAGTAAATAATAATACATTTGTGTTGTAGGTGGCCTTAGACATGATGGCCAGCTGCAACATTTTGACATAGCTAGAATCAAAATATTGGGCTCTGGACTCCTGAGCCAATGCTCCTTCACGATGGATAGATTCTCCTTATGTCCTTCATAGTCCCTGTCAGAGCCAGCCTATAAGGCAGAAGAATGCTTGGGTCCAACAACCACATTTTGTTTCTATCCAGATGTTTTGGCCTTATAGGCAAAGCCTTTTGTGACTCCAAAAATCTGGAGAAAATTAGATAGTTATTCTAAAATTAAAGTTACTGTAAGAACGACAGGAAAGAAACCAAAAAAATGTAAGTTGTGAACAATTCACATATACATGGTATGAATGATGGCCCCAGTTGATACAAATTAAAACATATAAGTTCTTTGGGACATATTTGTATCAATTAATATACATTAAAATATACTATTTGGCTCAGGGATTATTTGTATCAGTTAATATACATCAAAATATATTAGGTGATTCATGGTTTATTCACATATACCTACTATTAAGTGTCGAGTATTTTAATGAATAAAATATGACTAAAAAGTCATAACCAAATAGAAGCCATCACTCATATTTGCATATTAAAACAACCATGCTACACCTATTACAATGTAACACAAAAGCATCATCATCAGGAGCCATGATTATTGGAGATTTCCCAAAGTGCCTGACATGAAACCAAAAAATCTGGGTTCAAGTTTTGCTTGGCTTATTTCTAGCTTTGTGACTTTGGGTAAATAGCTTATCCTTCCAGTGCTGTGCCTCAAACAGTAGACCGGACATGTAGTTATTGGTTCTCAGACCCTCAGTCTTTCCACCTGATGATGAGAAGTTGTTAGTTACCAGGCAAGTATCTATTAAGACCTTTTGGGTGTCCTGGCTGTGAATTAAATGGTAAATCAGGTACTGTCATCCCCCACTGCTTAGAACTCTATAACTGCTCTAATATGGTAGCCACTGGCCATAAGTAACTAGTAAGCATTTGCAATGTGGTTGATCTCAGCAGAGGTGTAGTGCAAGTGTAAGGCACACACCAGATTTCAAAGAGATAATATACAAAAAAAAGAAGAAGAAGAAGAAGAACATAAAACATCTCAGTAATGGTGTATATCAATCACAGGAAGAAATGACCAATTTGAGATATACTGGATAACAAAAATATATTATAAATAGTTCACCTGTTTCCTTTTACTTTTTTAAATGTGGCTATTAGAAATTTTTAAATGACATATTTGGCACACATTATGTCTCAGCTGGGAAGTACTCATTTATAATTCCCCAGTGCTCTCAGGAAAGAATTTAGCCTCCGTAGCAGAGTCCAATGTGATCTAGTCACTGTCTATTTCTCGGATCACCTTATGCATTCTCCCTGTCCATCATTACCCTCAGACATAGAAAGCCTGTACCCACCTTAATGTCTTTGCTCTCATGACTGCATCCTTCTGAAATTTCTTTCCATGGAGACTCTAGTCAGAGCTGACTCATTCTCCTCCTTCAGGTCTCAGCTCACATGATCCCTTCAAGTCAAGCCTTCACTGGACCACCTGATGTGAATGGACCACATAACCAGTGAATCTCTCCTCCATTGCTTCCTCCAAAGCACTCACTGCCATCCTCGATTACCTTATCTAATTATCTGTTCACCTATTTAATGTCTGTCTCCCTCCACTAGGATAGAAGTTGTGTAAGGACAGGAACTTTCTCTGTCTCATTCATGGTCTGTCTTAGCCCAGCTCAGGGCCTCCTGATTCACTGTAGTTCTTAGTTCAGTGTTTGTTGAATGAAGGAATAAATGAATGAACAATGAAAACAGCATGAATACAGAGTCAAAAATCCCAGTTAGGACAAACCCACTGATAATGACAATGACAACAATACTATCTTCCTTCAAGTGCTTACATTTTTCCCTGCAGTCAATCCTTAAGAATCATAGGGAGGTGGTGTGGAATAGTGGAAAGGACACAGTTTCAAGTTAAAAGTCCTAAGTGTGGGGGTGCCTGGGTGGCTCAGTGAGTTAAGCCTCTGCCTTCAGCTCAGGTCATGATCCCAGGGTCCTGGAATTGAGCCCCACATCAGACTCTCTGCTCAGCAGGGAGCCTGCTTCCCCCTCTCTCTGCCTGCCCCTTTAATATTTTTAATTTATTTTCAGCATAACAGTATTCATTGTTTTTGCACCACACCAAGTGCTCCATGCAATCTGTGCCCTCTCCAATACCCACCACCTGGTTCCCCCAACCTCCCACCCCCCACCCCTTCAAACCCCTCAGATTGTTTTTCAGAGTCCATAGTCTCTCATGGTTCACCTCCCCTTCCAATTTCCCTCAACTCCCTTCTCCTCTCCATCTCCCCTTGTCCTCTATGCTATTTGTTATGCTCCACAAATAAGTGAAACCATACGATAATTGACTCTCTCTGCTTGACTTATTTCACTCAGCATAATCTCTTCCAGTCCCGTCCATGTTGCTACAAAAGTTGGGTATTCATCCTTTCTGATGGAGGCATAATACTCCATAGTGTATATGGACCACATCTTCCTTATCCATTCATCCGTGGAAGAGCATCTTGGTTCTTTCCACAGTTTGGTACTGTGGCCATTGCCGCTATAAACATTGGGGTACAGATGGCCCTTCTTTTTACTACATCTGTATCTTTGGGGTAAATGCCCAGTAGTGCAATTGCAGGGTCATAGAGAAGCTCTATTTTTCATTTCTTGAGGAATTTTTACACTGTTTTCCAAAGTGGCTGCACCAACTTGCATTCCCACCAACAGTGTAAGAGGGCTCCCCTTTCTCCATATCCTCTCCAACACATGTTGTTTCCTGTCTTGCTAATTTTGGCCATTCTAACTGGTGTAAGGTGGTATCTCAATGTGGTTTTAATTAGAATCTCCCTGATGGCTAGTGATGATGAACATTTTTTCATGTGTCTGATAGCCATTTGTATGTCTTCATTGGAGAAGTGTCTGTTCATATCTTCGCCCATTTTTTTTTAATATGATTGTCTGTTCTGTGTGTGTGGAGTTTGAGTTCTTTATAGATCCTGGATAGCAACCTTTTGTCTGTGCTGTCATTTGCAAATATCTTCTCCCATTCCGTGGGTTGCCTCTTTGTTTTGCTGACTGTTTCCTTTGCTGTGCAGAAGCTTTTGATCTTGATGAAGTCCCAAAAGTTCATTTTTGCTTTTGTTTCCTTTGCCTTTGGAGACATATCTTGAAATAAGTTGCTGTGGCTGATATCGAAGAGGTTACTGCCTATGTTCTCCTCTAGGATTCTGATGGATTCCTGTCTCACGTTGAGGTCTTTTGTCCATTTTGAGTTTATTTTTGTGTACGGTGCAAGAAAACAGTCGAGTTTCATTCTTCTACATATAGCTGTCCAGTATTCCCAGCACCATTTATTGAAGAGACTGACTCCACCCCTAAACTACTAGAACTCATACAACAATTCAGCAACGTGGCAAGATACAAAGTCAATGTACAGAAATCAGTGGCTTTCTTATACACTAACAATGAAAATACAGAAAAGGAAATTAGAGAATCGATTTCATTTACTATAGCACCAAGAACCATAAGATACCTGGGAATAAACCTAACCAAAGAGGTAAAGGATCTGTACTCGAGGAACTACAGAACACTCCTGAAAGAAATTGAAGAAGACACAAAAAGATGGAAGATCATTCCATGCTCTTGGATTGGAAGAATAAACATTGTTAAAGTATCTATACTGCCTAGAGCAATCTATACTTTTAATGCCATTCTGATCAAAATTCCACCAGTATTTTTCAAAGAGCTGGAGCAAATAATCCTAAAATTTTTATGGAATCAGAAGAGACCCCGAATCTCTAAGGAAATGTTGAAAAACAAAAATAAAACTCGGGGCATCAGGTACCTGATTTCAAGCTTTACTACAAAGCTGTGATCACCAAGACAGCATAAAAACAGACACATAGACCAGTGGAATAGAGTAGAGAGCCCAGATATGGATCCTCAACTCTATGATTAAATAATCTTCGACAAAACAGGAAAAAAATATACAGTGGAAAAAAGACTCTCTCTTCAATGAATGAAGCTTCTAATAAGCCCTACAGCCACAAAGCAATGAGCCTTGGGAAAATCAGATCTCTCACTGTTCCAACCTAGAAAAGATAACCCATTTTCTTCCAAAGAGAAGCAAAAGTAGAATAAGGCTGTGGTATAATGGCCATATTGCCTCCATTGGCCAGAACATCCCAAATTATAATAGTCCAACGAGGTGTCCAGCCAAGACTCTGACTATAGCTCCCCTTAAACATCTGGCTCAAGAGTAGGGTTCAAAGAGTCAGCGTGAGCATCTTTAGCCAGCAAAAGAGTAAGTAGTAGAAGGGACTAGGGGGTACCTTTCTGCCCACAACAGGTTATTCTCCAGAAAAAAAAAGAGACTGAACCACCCCAAGCAGTAGCTCCTGATTCTCACATTCTGTCACAATATCTGCCTCCTTAGCTGACACAGGGCCCAAGGGCAAAAATAAGGAGGGGAAAGGGGTCATGAGTTTGGAGCTATACAGTGTCAAAGTTAGTAGAATTAGAATTATCCCATGGAACAATAATTTCTCAAGATGGGGCAAGAAGGGTGGCTGGGAAGCAAGTGAGAAATGACTTCACTGGGAAGGCTTCTGCCCAGTTTGCAAGGGATAAAGCATGTCTTTGTTACTCCTCTGGCTTCTGTTCCTATAACTCTGAAATATAAAGGCTTCTGGCATAAGATCCCAGTTCAGCACCATTGTTCCTAGGAGTTGCTACTGAATGGGCTGTTCACATGGAAACCTCCTCCAGGCCAGGCTTCTGGTGGCCACCGTTTATTTACACACCAGTTTAACGTGCAGCCCACCTTGGAAGTTTGGACATACTAGACTAAGGTGTAGCATTGCACCATCTCTTCCTAGTCCTGCCTGCCAGATCACTGCTGATTAAAAACAAGAACCCAACCTGTATTCATTTAACACACATGTTTCAAGTGTCCATCATATGCTAGGTGTTGGGGTACAGCTGGGAACAAGCAAAACAAACATCGATTATAGCAGATCCACAAAAGAAGGATCACAAACAGAAAGCCTTTTCTAGGAATGGGAAAAAGGAATCATAATTTGGGATTATTGGTCAAGATTTGGGATGGCTGGAGATGATGATGTGTTAAGAATCAAGATGGAGGAGGCTTTAAGAGGGAAAGTACCTCCAATAAGAGAGGAAGCCCTAGAATATGGCCTGCAGTTCCCCCACCCCCTCAAATTAGTCACATGAAGTACTATGAGACCCCTCCCCCTTCAGTCTCCTCTGCAACCTAGTTTTACTGAAACCCACTTGAGCCCTGGTTTCTGGCAGGGGGTACTGCCACTGTGAGTTACAGGACTGAAAACGTCATAACATTCTCCCCAGGGTAGAAAGGGGCTGGGGTTTAGTCCTTTGTCCTGGCAGAGAAGAAAATGCCTCTAAGATCCCAGGTCTGTGGAACTGGCTCAGTAGAGATGTGAATTTTCAGGCCCACAACATGGCATAGTGAGGGAAGACCTTGCTCATATTGTCTTATGAGGCTTGTTACATTAGACGTTGCCAGGCAAGTCAACCCAGAGATGTGAGACATCCATAGATAGAATCTTGCTTGTCCAGATAGCCGTTGCCCAATTTATGGAGTTTAACGAGAGTTTCCTAGTTTATGGCTTCTTGTCATCCATCATGTGTCCCCTCTCCCCTGGTAACTGCTCACTCTCACTAACTCAGATGTAAAGCCTTGACCAAGGGTTCAACAGTGGACCGGTGATCCTGAGTGTGTCCTCATCTACCAAATGCAAGTGATAATCACCACCATCATCATCACGGTGATAACACCTGACGGAATTCCAAAACTAGAAAGAAGATGTACCTCCGCGCTTATAAAATCAGGACCGTATCCTCCTCGCTGAAATGGGAGGATTTACACAAAGCAAGTTAGAAAAGGCAGATTAATAATTTACTAACATTAATTTAAAAAAAAAAAAAACCACACCTAACTCACTAACTCACTGGGCTCTCACCTCCTGTCTGGTGATTGGAGGATTTGCCCCGGTTTGGGAAAGTTAGCAGGCCCAGTCCGCCGCGCGGCTGCACACCACCTGCCTCCCCTGTCGCCCCGCACCTCCCCTAGGACAAGGCAGAAAGGGTGGGAAGGGGAACACGGCTCAGCATTTATTTTTGGACCCAGCTCACTAAAAATACCTCAGCCTTCCTGTTTGATCACTCTCCCTTTTGACCTGAATGGATCGCGGGGGCCCAGCGGCCCTCCCCACCCTCTGCCCGTTGTCCTTTAAAGGAGAAGGGCGTGGGGACGGATTCCTGCCGCCTGCTCGAGGGACAGATGTGAGCCGCCAGGGCAGGCAGGGGCCGCGGCCGCACTGACGTCAGGGCAGCGCTCGCGCCGCCGCAGCTGCCTGGACGGCCCAGGGCGCCTGGAGGGGAGGGGGGGGAGCCGCGCGCTGCCATTGGCCGGCCGAGCGCGAGCGCCCGCGAGGATTGGCTGGCGCGATTTTAGAGGGAGTCCCGCTCTCCAATTAAAGGACCCCGCGGCGCCGGGCTGCGCACAGAGCTCCCCCCGGGCCCGCGAACTTGGCCATTCAGCCAGTGCTGTCCCCGCTGCGCGCCCTCGCGCCTCTGCCTGAGAAGCCAGGCGCTGTTCCTGCACCAGAGAAGATGGCAAAGGTGGCTAAGGACCTCAAGAAAGGAGTTCAAAAGGTGAGCTGCGATCTGTCTGTACTTACCTACATTCTTCCTTTTCCCCATGTCCCTCCCCCAGGTTTCCTGGAGGCTTACCTAGACTAAGAAGGAAGCTCATTAAATTCCAAGACTTCCCAGAAAACAGAACAGTTGGGAGTACATATTTGAGCTAACAGGCACACACCCCAAAACTTACTCTTAAAAACCCTTGTGTAAAGTATTTGCAAAGCATCTTAGTTCTTCTATGATGCTAATTAAAATTTAAATAAAGTGGAACTTAAAAAAAAATAGTAATCCTATTGTCTGTAGGAAGAAAAATAACCCCTCCCTTACCCCTCCTGGGATTGAGGTGAAAGTTGAGGGGAGGGTAATATTTACTCATAAGGAAATCTCCCCTCTTGCTGTCATCCTAGTGTTTTGTTTTTCTCACACACACGTACACACATCAGTTTCTTTAGTTGGTGATGTTGGCGAGGGCAGCAGTTCCAGCACATGGGAACTAATTTCTGTCCCCAGGGTCTGCACGTTTCCCTTTCAGGAAGATCTGGCCTGGAGCCCAGAAGGTCATGGGTGATTCACTGCAGGAGGGGCCTGCAGCTGTGCCTGTAGCTCCAACACCCACTTACCTGGATGCAGTTGGGAGAGGGCACGGGCCAGAGGCTTAGAGGACAAGTGAGCTGGAAGGGAGCAGAGACACAGACAGTCTAAGCCAAGGGAGAACTGAAGCCCAGGGTTTAGAGCGGTTGCTTCCAGGAGGCAGTGGTGCATAAGGAATGCCTAAGGCACTGAAACCCTGGCCCTGCCACGTTTTAGGGGCACTGCTTTGACCAATTCACTTTTCTGTGCCTCCGTTTCCTTGTCTCCAGTTTTGGGGATGGTAGACCCTGCTTCTCTCCCAGCAGCAACAATAACAGCAGTACACTGTGGGTTAATCTCCCAAAGCAGTCATTTTAAATTCTTGCAGGGCAAAGCCCTCCTCAGACCTCTGCCATTACCTGTGGAATAGAATGAGAGACATGAAAAACAAAAACAAAAAAACAAAGGAAAGGACAGGAAAGAGGAAGAAAAGACAAAAACTCCGAACATATGTCAGAATCAAAATAAAAATGCAAGCCACATAACTTAGAAGCACAGAGTTCATGCATCTGATTTATAGCTGCACCATTACACAGCTGACCTCCCCACAATCCCACACAGTCCAGCGGACCCTTCTGAATGTGTACACCAAGTCAAACTTAATCAGGGCATCTCTCTGGAAGGTACCATGTCCCATCACATTTGCCAGACTCTTTGGAGAATCCGGGTCCTCTTTCCATCTATGGAATTCTCCTAACACTTAAGACCTCGGTAAGATACCTGTTAATTTCTACCTACTAACAAGTCATGCATACACTGCTTTTATTTCTTTATACATGTTTCTAAACTCCTTGAAGACAGACCTTTCTGGTTCATCTCCGTTCCAACACAGCATACCATACACAGCAGGACTCAATAAACGACCAGTGAACCACTGAATATCCATCCAGCTAAGACCATAGTTTTCGCAGACAGTACATTTTGTACGTGAATGTTTTTTAACTTGTGGCAGCACCAGGATATTTTTGTGTCTGAACAGCCTCCCCAAATTCAGCTGAGGTAAAAGAATTTGGGGCTAAAGGGGCCAAGCCCCACGGTCCTCTAGAAACTGAGGTGATTTGGGGTGGTTTTACTACAAGCAGATTGATAGATGATGTGTGAAGACCCAGTACATGGAAACCCTCCTCCTTCCTGAGGGCCAAAGCCACCCCTTGGAGGAAGCCTTGTTTTTATTTTTCCTTTGCATCGGTGAGTGTGATTATCCGGATTAGAGGTGGAACATGTTCCCCTTCTTGTCACCCTCTTGTGCCAACTTCCTTGGCCTGCAAAGTGTTTATTTTCCATTTAGATCCAATTACAGGCTTAGAGAAAGAATGTGGTGGGTAGAGATGAAAGGGTTTTTTTTTTTTTTTTTTTTTAACTTCTTGGGACGATGGCAATGAGGAGGACAGTCACCACTAGGTAGATGAACCAATGTCTTCAACTCAGAAAGTCAAGAGAAGGGAGCTGGGGAGAAACTCTCCTTGCTGAATGTTATAAGAGTGATTAAACACCGTGTCATACCAACAGCATGCTGAAAACCTTTTACTGCATATTTACTCTTTAAATCTGCAGCAGTTGGGGGGGGTGGCTTATAACATTTGGCTTCAGGATGCTTAATCACACTTAGGCATTTTGAAGCGATTTCATAGACTCTCACTTACAAAATGAGAACCGGTTTAAAATGGCATACAAACTGTCTCTACTGCCCCAACCCCAAGGGGAAGTAGGTTATGAGGAATCCCTAGCAGCTGGAAAGTCATAAAAAGTTCTTCAAGAGAACATAAAATCCAAAACCTGGAGTTGCTTTAGAGATCGTCTAACCAATCCCAGACGAACTGAGAGACTCACCATGGATCATATACCTAGTTACTGGCAGAACTTAGAAACAGCTACCTGCCTCCTCTCATCTGTGCTATGTTAAATGCCGCTCTTGAGCCATCACTTGTTTTTCTACTGGGAGAGAGAAGGTCTTCTAGTACAGAGAGTTCCCACAGAATAGTCAACATTCCTTGGTAATAAAGGGTCTGGAAGGCCAAATGCCATTTCTTTTGGTGGAATCAATCACTACAGTGGATTTGTTCTTCTATTGTTTATTAAGCATATTTAAGAATACTGCTACTACTATTCTTGGATCCAGAGTGAGTCTCATACCCCAGCTCTACCACTTAGTAGCTGTGTGCTCTTGTGTACTCCATAATTAATGTCTGAGTCTGTGCCCTTATCTGAGAATTAGAGAGGCAGTAGCCGCATCTACCTCCCAAGGGTTCTGTGATCATTAAATGAGATAATGCATAAAAAGGGCTCAGCCCAGAAGCTGGCAAATAGACTTAGTTTTTATTGTTGTTATTGGTATATTTTGATGGGTGTGTGAATGTTCAAAGGGGTCTTTTGGTGAAGGACACAATTTTCTTTATGAATATCTCATCTGAAGAGCAGCTAACTTTCATTCATCTGAACCAAAGCACGTTGCTCAGTTTCAATAAGCCAAACATTGATCTCATCTTCATTCTACCCCAACAGATACAAAATCTGCTTACATGGCACAGAGATTACCAGTCATTTCACTATGGAGTTATAGAATTTTAGGCTTGGAAGGGGACAGGGAGCTCTCTTCACTTTTTAGGCAAGGAAACTGAAGCCCAGAGAGGTCAAGCTCCATATTTGAGATTGCTGAGAAGATGGGCTGAAGCCAATTTAGGCTCTGCAACAATATGGGCCCGTTGATTGCTAAGAAGCCACTTGCAGGAATTTAGAAAGGACGAGAACAAAGGGATCTAAGAGCATGTCCACTGTGGACTATGCATGTGCTAGTCCACAAAGGGTTCTCTTTTCACCCCTCAACGCCATGTCAAAGGAGTATTAAATGATGATTTTAAGTGCATTGCCAGGCTCAGCTGGGCGTCTCCCCACACCCTTCTCTGCATTCCCTCCCTCTTGGCTTTCCTGTCCTCCAGCTTCATCCTCCCCTCTGTCTTCAACCCTTCCTGCCTTCACCTCCAGTTCCTGCAGCGTGTAACACTGCTGGCACGTTGCCTGAGCGAGCCGATCCAATGTAAACATGGCTCCTCAAGAATGGTCGTTGGCTCCCTCAATCTTAAAAATATATCAAGCTGTCACTTAAAAACCGTAATAGCCAAGACATTGGAGACATGCCCATAGGTGTATAAGCAACCTGGCCCAAAAGACAGGCTTGTTTTTAAAAAAAAAAGAAATTATCCAAGTCCTTCTTAAAGGGTCCCTGAAAACAAATGCTGAAGCCATTACTTTGTACATTGAAGATGCTTGTCACATTGTGCAGACATGTCTGAATATGGGGGGTTAGGGGCTGAGGATTGACTTTCATCTGGGGTGCATCCACCACCTGGGGTGATGGGAGGCAGGGAAAGACTTAATCATAGACCATCTCTAGGCTTACTCTCAGCCCTCTAGGCTCCAAGACCTTCTCCTAGCCAGGACCTATGCACAATTCCATAACCAGACAGTGGGTAAAGGTATTCCCTTCGGAAGGGCCTATGGTTTGATCTTCTCTCCATATTAATTAGCCAAAGATAACAAAGGATAAAAAGAATGGGCTGAGTCCAGCAAAAGCTGGGGATCAAGAAGGAAGGACATTGACACAGGCTCACAGGTGCATCATTCTTTCTCACCCCCATGCCCGCCACTTCTGGTGAGGAGAAGGTAAGGAGCAGAGCAGTGAGGGGATAATTCCTCCTGCAGCCCAGTGGAGTCAACAGGACTCCAGAAGAGGTATTCAATTTGACTTTGACTTTGGAAAGAATCTTTTTTTAATTTTTTCCAACTTGTACATTCGAAATAGTATGTGAATAACAAAGTAGAAATCTGGCATGATGAGTATAAACCTTGGGAGTTCTTATATCCCCAGTGTTCATCCAACACCATTTAAACATAGATGATGAGAAAAGTTTTCTGGCAGAGGTTGAGTCAGCCTAATAATTATAGGCATTTATTTATCAGTTGACTTTGGACAGGTCACTTTTCCTAGGAAGTAGCAGACCTGGGATGAGAAACATTCTTCCTTTTTCCTTCAGCCCAGTGACCTTTCCTATACACCAGACTATCTCCCGAATAACAAATAATTCCAGAAAAGCAGGCTAAAACTCTGTTCCACTAAAAGTAGAATTGTGGAACAGCTTTTCAGGACATCCAGAAGGAAGAGACAACTGTTGTTCTTTAAGTGCCTTTGTTTGGAAGTACTCCCCCCCCCCCAACACAAACACACACACACTCTTTCTGTTGCTATCAGAAAGAGAATTTGGCTGGCAGCTGCCATGATCTTGGTAGGTACAGGGCCACCAACCACTTCTACAGGAGTCTCTCAAGATTATGTTATTTCCATAACTTCACATAGGATATTTAAGATGTCCTAAACCCATTCTTGGAGCTTTGTACATATCAGTGGTCTGGATCTGCAGAAATTCTAGAAATGTTTTCTATATAGCTTTTAAAGAAAACATCAAACAAGAAATTGGGTTTCTGTGTGAACCAAGACTCTTTTCAGTGGCCAAATCCTGAACTTGGTTCCTAGGCCTAAATATCTGGTGTGGAAACTTGATGGTGGTTTCACAAGAACAGAAACAGAACTAAAACAATTACAAAGCTTTGTCAGACTTCCAGATCAACTCTTCACTCATTGTCTGCTCCTTTATATGAGAAGAAAACCCCTTTCCTTTTTTTCTCAGGAGAGACATGTCTCTTCCTTTCACCATTTGTTTGGACTCTTGTCCCCCTAAGAACTCTGCAGGAAGACTCACCCATTCTCTGCTAGCATAGACAAATTCAAGGAAAAACCAAAGAGAGGAAAGACCTCTCTTGAGTGCATGGAGGTGCTTGAAGTTTCCCACATCCCATTTTACCTCAAAGACTACCATGCAAAAATGTGAGTGTTCTCCATGTGAGTAGATTAAGACTAAGTTTACATGATCATATGATGGCAGGTTAGGAACTCAAACCCAGCCTTTCTGATCCCAAAACTTAATCTCTCTCCACTCTAAGGAAAAATAAGAAGGCTTTCCTCAGAAGTAGCAATCTGGTAGAAAGGAGCTCTGATTATCACTGTGCACTTCACTCAGAGATCAAGGTCTCTCTACACATTAATAGTCTGATTCAGAATTTGCCCAGCACTTATTACCAGGCATTTGTACCTCTCTGGTATCTCTTGGTCACTAGTAGGTATCTGCTGTCACCTACAATAAGTCAAAGCCATTTCCAGGTAGAGAACAAGGGCTTTCTAGATTTTTCCTGGTTCCTGGTTTTCTAGAAGTCTAATTGAAATCTGAAGGGAGGAGGCTGGTAGACAGACAACCTAAGGAAGCATACAACAGTATCCTAAAATTACTGAAGAAGCAGTGACCCTTGGCCAAAAATAAATAAATAAATAAATAAAAATTAAAAAAATCCTAGAGATCCCAGTCCCAGAGCTTCCAGGAAATTTTAGCCTGAGGATAAGCTTGGCCTCTGGAATGTGTATCTCTACATGCCTGGTCAGCCTGACTCATGGTCTACCCAATAACACGTGAATCAGGACCAAGCAAAACATAGCCACGCCCCCACCAGGACATGCTTTAAAAGGAAATAAGATCACTGAGGGGGAAAAAAGCAAAGGCTCCATTTGGCGAGTCACCCTTTGGAAGGACAAAGAAGTACCAGGGTCCAGCCCATGGCGGCTGTTTCAAATCCACATGATCTGTTTATGGGATTTTTTTCCTCCTTCTGTTTTAAAACATTAGATTCTTTATAAAATTAATCTTTGGACAAAAATGCAAGTGAATCTTTATTTAAAAGAGCTGAGCAGAATCTAGGGATTGGCTTCGTCAGTCCCTTTGTGCTGCAGTTGGGACGTGGGAGAGAAATAGCATATCCAGAATTTACAGGAGACATAACTGAGGGATGCACGGACTCATAGCATCTTTTATGAATGTGGGAGGAAATGGTGTGTTCTATATTCTGTCACTTCCATGCCCAGGATACTCTGATTTCATGTCAACTTCATATCTTCAAACTTCAGAACGTCAAGTGAACATTTTGGCTATGAACTTAGCTTTGGCCACAAGACTTAGAGGCCAGTTGAGAGGTAGTTAAATACGTGGCCTTTGCAAGCATGGAGATCTAGATGTGACTTATGGTTCTGCCATTTACTGGATCTGCAACCTCTGCCAAGTTGCTTTTCCTCTCTGGACCTCTGGTTCCCTGTTTGAGAAAGAGAGTTAACAATGGTTCTACATCTAAACAATAGTTGAAGAGATAAGGCACACCAAGTACCTGGATGCCTAGTACGTGCTCAAAAAATATTTCCTCTTGCTTCCTGGTATCCTCTCTCTTCAGTACAGCACGGAAGTCCCATAGGTAGTTAAGTGCTGGAGCATGGAAAACCAAGTTCAGCTTACCTACGTCATGTCACATGTGGCTTCTAAGATATCAGATTGCAAGACCTTCTCTTTGTAGCTAAACTTAGACTTAGCCATAAATACACTCAAGCTGCATCATATGTAAAATTGTGACAGTGGCAACAATTTGCTTTGGGTGGCTTGTTGCTACACTTCTAAAAAGCAGTCCTTCCCTTGCCTGAGACCAGACATTGGTCCCAACTGTGTGATCTTAGATAGGAACTTACCCTCACCAAGCCTCAGAAGTCTTGCTTGTAAATCAAGGTAATAGTCACTCATTTCTTCATTTAGCAAGTATTTATTCAGCATCTATCATGTGTCAGCCATTGTGCTGGGTGCTAGACAATGGATAAGAGAATTTTGGTCCCTTCCATGTAGACTTGAGTCAGATGAAATTCATTTTTCATAAAGGTAAGATAAGGCCAAATCCTGTCAGCGTTCTGATTCTGTGTATTTCTTGACCATCTGTATTGTGTGTGCATGTACACACAATTCTTCTTACACAGTTAATTCTTCTCTTTTGCTACCCACCCTCATATTTCTGAGCACTGCACACCTCTAAGCCACACCGAACCCCAGTCACTTTTACAGTGTAACAAAGGAATGAGTGTGATAATTCTCCCAGTATTTGCATATTTAAAAGATTTATATATTTAGTTATTTGAGAGAGAGCGTGAACAAGTAAGGAGAGGGACAAAGGGAAAGGGAGAAGCCGATTCCCTTCTGAGCAGGGAGCCCGATGTGGGCTTAGCTGAAGGCAGACACTTAACCAACTGAGCCACCCAGGTACCCCCCCAACCCCAGTTATTGCATTTTAAACAGGGTACTTAGTGATGAGCAGTCTGGGGCAGAGCAGAACTCCTGGCAGCTCCCAGGTGCTTCTGGTGACCAGCAGCCCCTTCAACTGCCTTGCAGACATGATGGTGGACACACTGTCTGTGCCCAGCCTATGTCCTCAGAGGCAGCCTAACACCCCAGGCCCTGTCCTTAATGGTGTTGATGGCAGGGGCACCAAAGGACAGAAGCACAGAGAAAGGACTCTTGGCTGACTAACACCCCATAACCCGCCCTTAAGACGACAATCTATTTGGGCTGTATGACTAAGTGGCATGTCCAGGTACTGATTCATGAGGCTGACTACCAACATAACTGGCCTAGCTGATCCATTGGCTGGAAGAAGTGGAGGGAAAGTGGAGCCCAGCCCTGCGCTCATCCTGGAGGAGAGCCGTCCACCTGCCGAGGCATTCCTGTGCTCTGCGCCCAGCCCTGGCACTGTGGCCAGCCAGTGTCCT
The DNA here is from genome assembly GCF_022355385.1 of Mustela nigripes. Classification (NCBI taxonomy): domain Eukaryota; kingdom Metazoa; phylum Chordata; class Mammalia; order Carnivora; family Mustelidae; genus Mustela; species Mustela nigripes. The sequence continues at coordinate 50,382,548 of NC_081558.1, forward strand.
TGTTAAGGGGATCTAGCCATAACAGGGGAGGGGGAAAGGGGCCAGTATTTGGAGGCTTATTTTATTTTATTTTTTTTAAAGATTTTATTTATTTATTTGACAGAGAGAAATCACAAGTAGATGGAGAGGCAGGCAGAGAGAGAGATAGAGAGAGAGAGAGAGAAGCAGGCTCTCTGCTGAGCAGAGAGCCCGATGCGGGACTCGATCCTAGGACCCTAAGATCATGACCTGAGCCGAAGGCAGCGGCTTAACCCACTGAGCCACCCAGGCGCCCCTGGAGGCTTATTTTAGAGGAAGTCAAGGGGATTTTTTTAAATCCTGTAAGCAGAGAGGGGAGATATTTTTAAGCAGGGATCTATGGACAGAATTAAGGGTATCAAGGAATGTAAATGAAGAAAAACTGCACCCTTATATATGCAGCCTCTGATTCAGCATTTCCTTCAATTATGAATGAAGACAAAAGCCCTGAAAGCTTAGCAACCCCTTGACTTTTTTTTTTTAAACCAAAAAGCTATTGTACAAGACATTTACATTAGAAAAAGATAGCTGGATATAGGCTCTGTGCCCTTGATACCAATGGAAATCTGATACTTTCCTATCCTGAGATCAATACTTTCCAGCTGAGATTGATGTCTAATGTACCACTTATACTGGCCCATGTTTGAAATAACAAGAAATCCACTGCTAAGTCTTGTTAATTAATGTAATAAAGGCATGTATATTACTAAATCATAGATCTGTTTTTACATATTGGTACTATTTCAGTAATAGTGGTTTTTTCTGTCATCTTACATATTTCATGCATTTAAAACATTATTCTGGGAAGGGATGCTTTTGTGTCAGACAACCAAAAGATCCCAAATATATTAAGACCTCTGTCAAAATAAAGCCTTAGCAGTATTCTATACACATATACATAAATAGGTCCAGCTGTAGTGGACTGAGATCTGAGGCTCTTGGAGCAGACAAACTGGGTTTAAACCCCAGCCCAGCCACTCATTTCCTATTATCTTGGACAAGCCACATTACCTCTGAGCCTCAGTTTCTTCATCATTAAAATGGGCCTGAGCGTTGTTGTCTCCAACAATGATCTGTTAAGTTCTTAGCACAGTTCTTGAGAAATAATGTTGCTTGTTAAACAGGACTTACCTCATGAGAGCTCATGAGAGCAAAATGGTAGGGAAAATAAAAACCTTACTTTGATGAAACTTATCCACTTCTAATTTGGCACACTTTAAGAAGTTAGTCTGTGCAAACATATATGCAATTATTACATGCCAGGGACTAAGGGACTAAGATGATCAGTGGAAAAGTAGAAGGAAAAGAATCTCAGAAGCTGATGGTTTCAGAAAAGGAACAGCCAGCACGACCATCAGAGAGCAAACAGTGCCTACAGACCTTGATCAGAAGTACATGTGGAACTGAGGGAGATCAGAAGAAGCAGTACTTAACCCCACCTGGGAGGTCAGAGAAGGCTTATCCAGGAGACGACATCTGAGCCGAGTGTTGAGAGACCAGGATAAATGAGCTGTTAGGAGCAGGTCACGGTCCAGCTTTATGCTTTCCAAGTCTGACACGTATAGTCTCCATCCTACCTGACTTCTAACTTGGGGAATATCCTCCATCTTGAACTGTGGAGAAGTACATTTCCATGTATCCATCCATCCCCACATACGTGTCTTTTATTTTCTCATCTGAGGACTTGCTCCTCTTGCCTCTCAACCAGAACACTTGAGAGTGATTAGGGTAGCAGGCCCTGCCAAAGTGGCACACAGAAAACTTTATGACAGTGGCTTGAGACTCTCCCTGTTCCAGCAAAGGAGATCCAGCCGACTCAAGCCCCCTGGAGTTTGAACTTTTGCAGGAAGATTTAGGTTCAGATAACTGAGAATATGCAATATCAATGGGAAGAAAGGAACACACACACACACGCACACACTATGAAATTCAGCACACTGCATGTATGAGCAGAACATGAAAATGGTCCAGAATCTCCCAGGCATGTTTGTGCACCCCAAGTTTTATTCACCCTTAGACTCTGACACCATAAATGATACTTAGAGGAAAAATCCCAACTAAGACTCTTGGATGAAATAAGTGAAAGAAAGTCAACCCTTTGAAATATGGAACTTGTTTAACGAGATCCAGAATCTTACATCAAAACAATTCCTCTTGTACAGTTCTTCAGAGTTCTCACTTGGCCTGACAATGTGGGCTCCTCGCTGCTGTGTGTTAGAGCAGGTGAAGCATAGGAAGGAAAAACACATGGGGTGATTGTTCTTGTTTTTTGCTAGCTGTATATGGTAGCATATATGTATACGGTATGTTAAAAAAAAAAATCCCAGATTATTCCCTGTCAGTTATCTGGAAAATGAAGTTATGAGGATCATGCCTATGTTTGCAAGGACCTAAAAAGAGGCGAACTTTGATGGAAAAGCTGTGTTTTCCTTGAGTCTCTCCTCCTACAGAGCCAACAGGCCTCAACAGCTCTTGGGGAGAGACGTAATAGTCACACTATCTAGAATGGTTGTTGTCACCAGCCTCCACATCCCAGGCTGGGCCCTGACAAGGAAAATCATCATACGCTTATTTGAATAATGCTTCTACTGTATATTGCAGCAATTACAATTAATTTTTAGGAGATAGAAAGGGCTCAGAGTTTCTCTCTAGTTCATTCTCCTTATTTAACAAACAAGGAAACAGGTCTAGCAAGTCAGGTGACTTGCTCAAGGTCACAGAGCTAGTTAGTGGAAAAGCTGGGGTAAAAATTTGAGGTATCATAGCATTTCAGATTCAGAAATACTTTGAAAACTTTATTCTGTTCAACCGTCCCATCCTTAGCCTTAAGCATGAGGTGAATTGGACAGGACAGCCAGATGCTCTGAGAATACCACTGACCAGCATGCGTACCTCCTGAAGAGACCTATTTTTTGAACCCCTCTAAATAGTAGAAGTTCATCCTTATCACGAGTGAAAAATCTCTCTCTCTCTCTCTGCAACTTTTTCCCATTGCTTCTGTTTCCCTAGCTGCTCAATTCAAGGATGCAATGACCACTTTTTTCTAATGTCCCAGTTCTGGTAACTGACTAAGTCCTACATATTGTTCAGGATTAAGGTCAACGCATCGTTTCCTGGGTTAGTTCCTGCCTTCTGGGAGACCTAGTGTCAGCATTTAGCTGAGTGAGATGGCCAACAGACAGCTCCCAGTTTTTGTTTTGATGTGAGTTTGGGGACTTGCCCAAGGGGACTTGAGTTTGCTAACTTCTTCATCTGAGCAACATATTTACCTCTCCTAATCGCACCCATTTGGGAAGGTCACTTCTATGCCACCAAACTAACCTGTTTCTCAGAGGAGAGCTTTTACAGTACAAAAACATGGCAAAAGAGAAGGGGATAGGCAATCCTAAAGCACTAAGAACTCCAAACCCACATCATAAATACTCATGAAAATTCAGTACTTGTCCACATGTAAAGCACCTGATTTATAAAGGGCAAAAGTCAGGAGGAGGTGATAAGAAATCAGAGAAGACTAAGAAGAAAAAGAAGAAAACTGTGACAAACAGAGGTAATATGTCTTGAGAAAGCTTTAAAAAATAATCACAAAGTTATCATAGTTTATTACTGTGTGGAATTCGAGAGCAGTAAGAAAGTAATGTAAACTTTATATCCTGGTGACGTTTCCATCTGGAAGGAATGCTCAAAAAAATAAATATGAAGGCTGGTCACCAAAACCAACTTACTTTCATTAAAAGATGCCACTAAGAAAATAAAAGACAATCCACAAAAATAGTCACAGTACATATATGTGACAAAGGATTATATCCAGAATATATAACTAACTCATTTAAATAAATTTTTAAAAAGCAGTCCCATTTAAAAAGAAAATAGCTGGAGATTTGAACAGCCATGTCACAGAAAATGTCTAAATGGCCACTAAGTGTAGGGAAAGATATTCAACCTTATTACTCATCAGAAAAGCACAAAAGCACAATAAGATAGCATTGCACGCCCAGAAGAGTAATAAAATTAAATACTGACAATAGCAAGTGTTGATAAGGACGTGGAGCAGTTAGAATTCATACATTGCCAGGAAGAATGTAAAGTGATACAGCCACTTTGCTGGGGCATGTGGGTGGCTCCGTTGGTTAAGCGTCTGATTCTTGGTTTGGCTTGACGCATGATCTCCTGCATCGCAAGACTGAGCCCCATGTGGGGCTCTATGCAGAGTGGGGACTCTGCTTGAGGATTCTATCCCTCTGCCCTTTCTCCTATGTGGACGCATGAGTGTGCGCACTCTCTCTGTTTCTCTCAAATAAAAAAATCTTTTAAAAAAAATGTTTAAAAAGATACAATCACTTTGGGAAACTGGTATGGACAAAGAACTCATAGAGGGTAGCAAAGGGTAGAGAGAACATGAGGGCAAAGGACACAAGACAGACCTGGAATAGAGGAAGTGAGACCAGCACCCCTCAGTGGTATCCTTACCCATGTGGTTTAATCTAAAACCTTGGACCTATAGACCAAGATCAGAACTGGCATAGTAGGAGTGGGGACAGAGGTATGGGAGGGAGACTTTTTGGCAGATACAGGAAGCATGGGGAGATGAAAAGGAAATGAAAGTGAGAGGGTTGGGGGAGGCACTATTCCAAACCAGACTCTGAATTTTTAATGTCTGGTCCCAAGTTTTATTATCCTCCTGCAGACTTGCCTATGAAAGGATTGGCCTTAGGATAGTGAACGCGCCAAGGCTTGATTTGTTTCCTTCCTTCAAACGACTGACTTGAACCTTCATCTGACCCTTGAGGCCCCCCTCTTTCTGGCTGGAAGTCTCTTGAGAACAAACTCCAGTGATTTCCATGGTCTCGGGAGGTAGTTGGCTCAGGCCTCTAGACGACAGCAGCCGCATCTCAGGAGAGTTGGCCCTCCTGAGAGACAAGAGCCAGCAGGACGACTGAAAATTGGCTGAAGTTTAGTCCAAACCACTTATAGCTCAGACCCATATCGACTTTAAGTTTCTAGTCCTTGATGAATATTTATACCAAAATAGGGCCAGTGGAAAAGTTCCATCTGTGTGGATTTTAAGAGTTTTGCCTTCCCTCAGCCACGTTGACCAAACTCAGGAAAGTAGGGGAGTCACTGCCAAGTATATGCTCTTTGAAGTACAAGAAATTCTGAGAAGGCCCTGGACCCATCATATTTCTTCTCATCCCGAAAACTTAGATTTGGCACTCCTTTTTTTAAAAAAGTACTTAATATCACCACCTCTCATAGGCTTTATAATTTTAGCCTAGTCCTGGACACCATGAACACTCATTTGAAAGGGTGGGGTCTCTTCAAAATTTTGCTGGGTGAAATTGTTTTGCTGGTTGGTGTTTTTCCCACTTTTCTAAAATCTGGGTGGTCCCATTAATCACTTTAACTCACCTCTTTACTTTGCTAGCTGACAAATGGCCCCAAATTTTCTCTTCAGTTTAATTAGTCACTCCATACTCCTCAGAAGCAACAACACAAAAAATTTCATTAAGTTCTGCCCTTAAAATGAGGGACAAAAATAGAAGCTTTGCTCTTGCACGAGGCATATTAACTGCACTTACCAAGCACAGGCCATGGGCCAAGCACCGTGCTACACAGTTTTCCTAATGTTTACAGAAATCTCATTTTACAGCTGAGTCAGATTCAGAGAGATTGTGTAAATTGCCGTGGTGACATAGCTAGACGATGAACATGAATTAAATGAAGGAAGTTCAATCCATAGCTCTCCTTCTTCCCTCTATGCCATTTCTTATGTATATGTAACATGTTTACAGGGTTCCAGAAAGATGGGCCACATGAGAGAGTAGCCCTCAGGCTCGGACCTTTTAAAAGACAATGGTATTAGCTAGAATTTAATGATGTTGTTTCATATTTGTTGTATTTTTTATGGTTACCTTCTGTTTTAATACATTTTAGAGGTAAAGGTTTTTTTTTAAAGAAATAAGTTTTTTAAGTAATTTATTTAAAGAAAAATAATCACACAGATGGCATATTGAGGACAGAATTCATGAAGCAGCAACATAGGGTTTCATAAACATCTAATATTCAATTACCCCTGATCTCTATAGCACCTTATAGTTTTCTCAACATCTTATATGCAGTGTCCTATTTGATTCTCACAATACCTCCATGAAGCTGGTAGGAATTATGATCCATTTTAAAGGTGAAAAAAAATCAAGGTTCAGAGAGCAGAAACTGCTCACCAGGGTCACACGGGTAAATGATAAAGCGGCCAGGACTTGTGTTCAACTCCTCCAGTTCCAACATGAACAGTTCTCCCCCAGTGCCCCGCCAACAAATCCTTTCAAGGGCAAGAGTGGTTAAAGGGATATTCCAAAGCAATGAGCCAAGACTAAAAATGCCATGGAAAGTCTACAGAGCTTAGCAACTCTCAGGCTGGCCTAAGTTTTCGATTTCCCCGTGCTTATATATATTCTGTTTCATGGAGAAGCCTGCAGTTGCTACATTCTGAATTGCTCTAGAGAAGTCTGATTTTCTCTCTCTGGTGAGTCGCCTTCCAGAAGGCTCAGAAAATGGCTCTCCCATCCTGGGAGCATCTCCTACCTTCGGGGGTACACCACAGATGCAATGGCACAAACTAGAAATGGGCCCCTCAAAGAGGAAACGCTGGCTTCTGCCCAGAGAGGAGAGCATTTCTTTCCATGTCTACTTGCCTTGAACGACTGACCAGAATTCAGACCACAGGTCTGGGTGACTGGACGGGCAGGAATACCATAAACCGGGGAGAACCAGCGGGTTTGGTGGCAAAGAAGGTGAGATCCAGTTCCCATCAGTCTACCCAGGAAGAGATTCCAAGAGCTGAAAACACTTCTGCAGATAACACTGAGAGCCACAGAGAACTGCTGAGGCCATCAGAATGGATGGATGCTAAGAGAGAAGCATGTTGAGAATCAGGAGGAGGTCAGAACCAGTGCTGGAACCTTTGAGAGGAGGAGGGAGCCGCTGAGGAAGGCCAGGAAGGGTTGGGCAACCGAGGGAGGCTAAAATCCCAGAAACTATAGGAAATCAGTGCCATTCTTGTTTTTCCATCTCTTCCCGCAGGCATCGGCCTCAGATGAAGGATACCTATTTTGCATTAGCTTTTCCCGTAAAACAGATGAAGCATTGATCGAAGGCAAAAATGAAAATGTTATAAAAGAAGCTAGTCAAACACATGCATGTTCACTGAGGCGCTACTATGTGCAAGGCAGTGTCTGAGGCACTGGTGGTAAAGGAATAAACTCGATACACGGGGACCCTGCCCCACTAGAGCTTACCGTCTAGCAGGAAAGGATGTCATTAAAGAGTTCTATTCAGTATTGGAAATTACAACCGTGATGAGTACTACAAAACAGTATAAAATACAGGGTTTTCTAAGACCACATGAGAGGGGTACCTGGAAGACAAATAGAAGTCAGGTGAAGGGAGAGAGACGTGTTGGAAGCAGAAAGCACTGCATATCCCAGAGGAATATGGCATCTTTCCTGGGCCATGTGGCTAAATGAATATTCTGAAATTATTCAAGAGATAATTTTCTGGAAAGTGACTTGGCTTCTGGAGTTCTGATTTTACATTTTAATTGTGTTAGATGAGCTTCAAAAGGTGAGTCCTTGAAAATGAAATATTTGCCAAGTGAATGACCATCTGCTAATTGCTGATTCATAAAACTAGGCATAGAAAAATGTGACCTAAATACTCTTTTCACTTTTGAGAATCTATGATTTCCTTGTATCAGATTTTCTTAAACATAGAATCGCACTATATAAAGTTATGTACAACTAGTTCATGAAGGGGAAAATCAAGGAAAAGATGAAATATTTGAAAAACATGTGATGGTAGGGACACCTGGGTGACTCAGTTGGCTAAGCATCTGCCTTCAGCTCAGGTCATGATTCCAGGGTCCTAGGATGGAGTCCTTTATCAGGCTCAGTGGGGATCCATCCCATAGCTTATCCCTGTACCTGTCCCTCCCCCTGCTTCTGCAGTCTCTCCCTCTCTCTCTCTCTCTGACAAATAAATAAATAAATAAAATCTGAAAGAAAGAAAGAAAGAAAGATAGAAAGAAAGAAAGAAAGACAGACAAACATGATAGCGAAGAAAAAGAAGAGGGAAGTCATTTATAAGAAGGGTACTTTTTTAAACCGAGAAACTGTCTTGCTAGAGGCATGCAAAACACAAGTGGTTTCTTAATATCCAGGCACCAAAGTTGGCTTAAGGAAATGCGTGTGTCTCAGGGTTTCCATTGTCATAAGCTTATCTAAGAATTTACGTGTGAGATTCCCACCAGGAATCATTTGCATAAGCAAAGGCTCCAGACTTTTAATAACAGTGCTATATTTTTACATGGCACACATGCTATTATGATATTAAGATTCAGATAAGCAAGATTAAAAATTCTCCAAGTTGGTTTGCTAAGTCTCTCCATTTCTAAAATTATCTCCAATAAAAGTGTGTTATCCTTAGATCAGTAATGCTGCAAGAATTCAGACACACGTATACACACACACACACACACACACACACCAAATTAACATCCTTATAGGAAGACATTCTTAAGACATTAGGCCACTAAAATCAAGGGTCATATAAAACTGGGGAGGTTTATAAGTTCAGTATTGCCTGCCTCAAACTGACAGTCTTATCCAAGAGGAGGTGTCTGCTAAAAACTGAAACCTAAGAACCAAGAAGCCAATTGGATTTTAATTTCCAAGTATGGCCTGAAGGTATTAGGCCTGGGGACACCAACAGCCTGTTCTCATTTAGGAAATGGGGGGAGGGGAGAGTCAAGAAACCCTACAAGGACTTTATTTTCTTTTATCTCAACTTCCCTCAAACCACTTGGTAAATCTCTGATAAAATTCCCGAGAGGGTTGGATAACTTCTGGCTCATAGCGAGACTAGTGGTTTTACTTACATCTTCCCAAGAACTGGCAGGGCCTGTCCATGAAAGAAAAAAGACAAGTTTAAAAGAGATAGCACTGGAGCCTCTGGAAACAGTTTGGCAAGAAATGCCATGTCCCACTCTTGCACTACGGGAATCTCTTGCACGGTCAATGAAAACAATGCCCACACTTTAGGAACCTAGTGGTCTCAGAAGATCTCTAAAAAGTCTGGACGTGGGGGAAGGTAGGAGGACCCTCCTCCTATTCCTATTTCAAATAAGCAGGGTGCCCCTCAAACAATGGGCTGACTTGTCTAAAAGCAGGTAATTCTCAAGAACAGGAAAGGACGGTTTCATCTTTCACTTTTGTGCAGTTCACTATTTCATGGTAGCCTGGGAAGTGCCTGTGAGTAGTTCAAAGGGAGCTGGTGTCAAAGGAAAATTTTAGTTCAGTCCTAAAAATCCTATCACTTCAGTCCAGCAGAGTCCCTTATACGTAAAATTTGTGTACCTGCTTTGGATTCAACCATGTGTACCCATTAGCTGTCAGCAAGAAGCTGGTGGCCCAGAGGCTGGTTTCCTCTTCCCTTTGGTCACCATCATTTTTGCTCTGCCAAAGGAGTGTTAAACAAAGGAGTCAGAGTCCCGAGCTGGGCCAGGCGATTTCCTGCATTTTCCATGTACAGCCATCACAAGGATGCCAGCCATCAATTGCTCAATTTAGGATTTGGAACTTTCTGCCTTGTTCTGTACTCTTCTTTCTCAAAGTGACTCCAGCCTGTTTACCTTTGAAAGATAAGAGATATTCTTTTTTTTTTTTTCTTTTTTAGAGATTTAAAAAAAAAATTTTTTTTATTTGACAGAGATCACAAGCAGGCAGAGAAGCAAGCAGAGCCCGGGGGGGGGGGGGGGGGGGAGCAGGCTCCCCACCGAGCAGAGAGCCCAATGTAGGGCTCGATCCCAGGACCCTGGGATCACGACCAAAGTCGAAGGCAGAGGCTTTAACCCTCTGAGCCACCCATAAGAGATATTCTATGACTATTTCAAGGCTGCCCACCTTCAAGTGCTCTGGCCGATGCCAAGTGGGAAAGGAGACCAGAATTGTCTCCTAGCTCCTCTGTCCGAAGGTCCCTCACATCAGGCCTTTCCAAGAGCCACAAACCCTTGGAAAATGTACTGATTTGAGTCTTATTGCTTCTTTGCCTCTTTTTGAAAAAAGTGCTAAAAATACAAGAGTAAACTTACGAAAAGGCGGCTGGAAGGAAAGAAAAAGGGGTAGATAATCCCCTATCTCGGCTAGTGGAGCGCTCACGGTGTCTGCTCCATTATGCCAAGTACTGATGCGGTAGGAGGCAGACATTACTAACAGTCTCAGCCAGCCAGGCTTGCCAACAGGGGAAGTAGATTGCAATAGCTCGTTCTAATCAGGAGGAGATAGGATGCAGCAGGTTAAGGATGGGACCAGCCCTTGCCCAAAGGCAGACTTCTGTGTGCCTACTTTGTTCATGGCCCTGGGTCTGGGCATTCCTGCTTTGCTGGAACCAGCCTCAGGTCCGTGAAGGCTGGCTGGAAGAGGACGAGGGAGGGGTAGGGATGGAGGGTAGAGCAGGCTCTGAAACAGAGAAACCTTTCATTTCATAGTTCCCTTTCCACATGTGGATTTGCTTTTCTACTCGGTTTCCATAGCTGTATTAACCCTTTTCGTGAATCTTGGGAACCTCCAATGATTTCCTTCCCTGAAGGGAAAGATAGAACCAAACAAATGATGACAAGTATAGAATTGTTCCACAGAGGACTGTGTGTGCCCGTCCTGCATGCATGTGTGTGGACGTGTGCATGTGTGTGTTTGCATGCATGTGTGTGGATGTGTGCACGTGTGTGTTTGCATGCATGTGGATGGGTGGGCAACAGGTCCTACATGGTGGTTAGGAGTTTATAGGGGAGGGTGGAGGGGAGAGTTTCCCAAAGAAGTGGTAGGAGGAACTGACCAGTGGTTTTCAGAACTTCCCCACAGGCATTGTTCATCAAGGAGCCTGAACAGAGGGATTGGGACCCATTTCGGCGACAGCTGGGGGGAGGTCCAGGAGTGACAGGCCTTATTCACCACGCCACAGAGGCTGGGACCACCAGGCATTCTGCTAATTTCTCATACACTATGGAACAGCATGTTCTGGGATTTTGTGAATTTTTACTCCTTGCTGGCTGTCCTGATTTTAACTTAATTTTACCTGTGAGACATGATGTGTTGAGAGAGGAAGAATAGTAAGTAGAACATAGTGTATTTTGCCCAAACACAAGTTCTCCTAGAGTCAAGCATGACAAACTATCTTGACAGAAGATGGGGGGCGGGAGTTGGGGGACCAACCGAAAAAAAAAAAACAAAACAAAAACCCAACACTTCTTATAGAGAGTAAAAAGTACTCTTTTGTTGGACATTTGTTTGAGACTTTGTTTGGGACACCAGAGACTCCTGACATCATGGGCTAAATCCATCAGACTAACTCTGTCAACCACAGCTGGCCCGTGGAATCAATTTAATACACACAAACCATTTAATAGGAAAGATAATCGAATCTGTACCCTGAAATGCTGACAACTCAAGCATTTCTGCCATCAGCTTATCACCCACCAAATGTTTTCATTTTTTGTTGCCTTAAATAGGGTTGGTCTTTAAAAACAAAAAGGGAAAAGAACAAGTTTTCCATCCATAGAATTCTGAGTACGAGATCAGTTGGGCTAATCTCAATTTGTTTAGTCTGTGCATTTTTATCCTTGTTACACAATTCAGGAAAAGGGTATCTAAGTTGAAGTGATTTCCTTACATCTGTGCTTGCCCAGGCAGAAGACTAGAAATGCTCAAGGAGCAACCCTGGGATAGGAACAGTAGATTTGGTAATGTACCACACCTCTTTGCACCTACATCTGCACACACATCTGTGTCCACACACAACCCTGAAGAATATCTGAGCCCCAGACAGAACCTCTGATGTGGACCCCGTCTTTGTTGCCACCTTTGCGAGACTTGCTGTGGTTTAAGGAGGCACTTTATGGTAAGTTGTTTCCATGGCTAATTTGCATGGCATCAGAGAGAGCACAGGTCAGCCAGTGCAGAATGGAAATTCAAACAAGACCGCCAGTGACCTGATCTGCTCACTCCTCTGCTCACTCCATATTCTAAGCCAGCCATCTTAAGGCCAGGTAGGATAAAAGTTAGAACCCTCCAAGATTGGGGCTACAAACCCCACTTTTCATCTCCTATTTGGGGAAACAGGGTTTTTCTTGGCCACAAACTGAAGCCCTGGCTTGAGGTTTCCCTGGCAAGAGTACAAGCATCGATAGGGAGGGGAGTGAGCCAGAAGCCAGAAGACGAACATAGAGCAGTGTAGTTGTGCCTGAGATTGGAGAGAGCAAGATAAGGAACACCTATTTTACATGAAAAGAAAATAAATATCCATTATGGAATAGGGATGCCCAAAGTCACCTGAGTGGAAGAGCAGACAGATTGGAAAGAGTCTGTGTCGTTCAGCCAGCATCCCTAAGCTCCTGGGCCCCCATCTCCACCTCTGGTAGCGTACAGGACTTGTCACATGGAGGGTTTGTGTTCAGGAAGGGCAGCCCATGTCATTTTGATGTCAAGGATGGATCGTTATTGTATTGGTTAGTGTACTGATTTCATTACTCTGTTAAGATTTTGTAAGGCTATTTGACAACTCATTCTTTCAATCATTGGGGAGCTTCAAAAAACAGAAATCCAGACCTTGTAAAGACCATAGGGTTTTTGTTTTGAAAGGGGAATGTAAGACTCTCATTATACTTCCCAGCTGGGTCACTTTCCAAATGCATCAATCACATTTCTTAAGGTGATGGAGGTGGGGGGCAGTGGGCAGGGGGAGGCAACTTCCCATAATGCTGTATGTGACCATCTGGCCCTTAGGTGTCCTAGGTTGGGCACCTCTGTCTGACAGGACCTCTCGGTCCCTACTTGGGCTGGGGAGGACCACCTCTGACCTCAGGCCTGGCAAAGGGTCTCAGCATCAGTGTGAGTCCCTCAGGGAGCCAGCCAGCCAGTGAAATTTAGAAGCAGAGGAAGGGCTGTGGTCTCCCTTCTGTCTGGCTGTTAAGAGAGTTCCTCCATTTGGCATGAAAGCCTGTGAAGAGGGCTTGTGCCAGAGAAGGGACCAAAATGAAATAAACCAAGTCAGGTGTGCTGTTAAAAAACCCCCTTGGAGGGAATGGTGGTCTGGAAGTAGAATGTGGGAGGAGAGGTTGAACCAATGAGCTGAGAGCCTCAGGGTCCACATTGTAGTGGCTGAGGGTACAATGGGGAGACCCATTTTTTCCCCGAACTTGTCTGTGCATTAGCAGAGAGAACTTCCAAAATGACTGCAGACTGTGGCCCATCCCCACAGAGCGTGGCTAAATTGCTCCAGCATGCAGCCTGGACTTTGGAAGTGGCAAAACTCCCCAGGTAATTCTAATGTGCAGACAAGTTTGGGAACCACTGATGTAGCCCCTTGTTCCTTCACGTGTGGTCCCCAGACTGGCAGCAGCAGCTTCTGCTGGGAGGTCGATAGAACGATCAAATATCAGGCTTACTCCAGCCTTGTGAGACCAGAATCTTCATATTAGCTAGAGCCTGGCTGGTCTTTATGCTAATCAGTGTGTGTGCTTAATTTGAGAAATGCTGCCTCCAAACAGACGCAGACCAGGCCAAATTCCCCTACTAAAGTACAAACTCATGGCACACTCTTTTTCTAATTCCTGGCGCCAATTGCATTTGTAATTCTAAAGCTATAAGAGTTCTTTGAGAAGTGTAAGCTCCACTGACGTGTCTGAGAAAGGCTTCTTGGCATCACCTATAGTGCACTGGTTTAATTAACACGGAGAATCAGGATTCAGAGAGAACTGGCTTCAAATCTAAGCACCAGCACCTTAATTTGACCTCTTTGAATAGTCTTAATTAGGGAGACCAGCTTATCGAGGTTGGTCCAGAGCTTTCCTGGTTCAGTACTAAAGTCCTGCATTCAGGGTCTGATTCAGTCTCAGGTCAACCAAGACAATCAGTTTCCCTTTGGTTACCTCCTACACAGCCTGGGGATGCCAACAAAGATCAGTGGTTCTCAGACTTCAGGTGTACAATCCAAATCACTGGGGGGGGGGGGGGGGGTTGAACAGGAATGGCTGGTTCCTATACAGAGTATCTGTGTCAAGGGGCTGAACAAACAAGTTGTTAAGGTGCTGCTCAGGGACCACACCTTGAGAACCACCACAGGACCTCGATCTCAAAGAGGAAGTGTAAGATTGCCTGAGCTCAGGCACAGTACAATGACTAGAAAACTGTCAAGCCTAGTACTCATTACAGCTGCTATTAATTATTTTTATTATGGAAAAGATGGGACTTGAGCTGGTCCTTAAGGAGAGGGTGGGGGTGATGCTCTCTGAGGCTTAGAGGAGCACATGCAAAAACCCCAGTGTATATTTAGGAGAAGTCTAAGAGGCTCAGATGATTGGAAAGAGAATCTGGGTAGAAGTAGTAGATGATAAGGAAGTAGAAATAGATACATTTGGCCCAGTGCAGTGGATCACATCATAGGAGCCCTGTGACATCTAACACTCAACAATATTTATCCCTTTAAAGGTAACTCAGTACAACTTCAGAATGAGATGGGTGCTAGTATCCTTAATATAAACATTTAAGAGTTGGGAATAAATCCAGAAATGACTTGCTTCTTTGTTATTAGGGTTTTCTTCTTCTTTTTTTTTTTTTCTTAAGTGGCAGCATTTCTAGAAGATGGTCCTCAGCATGTTGATCCCAAGCCACTGTCTATCTAGTCACCTGCAGGCCTGGAGTTGGAGCCTGAGCTCCAGCTCCCTGGTCTGGTACTAAACACAAATGACCTCTTGTCCTTCACTTAGGCTTGTCCTTCACTGGAGGGAAGCCAGTGCCTTGGTGCTTTTCTGTCACAGCAGTGCCTGTGGTTCTGATTCACTTTCTCCTCTGGCCACTGCCTCTCCAGCTGCCCCTGAAGCCTGTCCATTGCCTTAAAAATCTGTACTATAGTTTATTTAGCAGAACTGGGTTGGATGGTAGAAATCTTGGGACCAAGGTGATCATGGCCTTGTCCTGCTGCCCTCAGCCCTAACCTGGGACCTCCCACTCCTACAGACATGCTGTCCCATCTGTTTGGATCCAAATGGCCTGATGCCCAGAGTCAAGGCTAGACTCGTAGGAGGCTGTCTGAGGTCTGGAGACTCCCAGTGTGGTAGGAATCATAGGATCTGGATTCCAAAGACATGAGTGTGAATTATGTCCTGAGCCGTAGCAAATC
Source organism: Mustela nigripes (assembly GCF_022355385.1). Taxonomy (NCBI): domain Eukaryota; kingdom Metazoa; phylum Chordata; class Mammalia; order Carnivora; family Mustelidae; genus Mustela; species Mustela nigripes. The sequence continues at coordinate 50,397,791 of NC_081558.1, forward strand.
CCATCAGTTCTATGAGCATGTTTCTTTTTTTTTTTTTTTTTTCATGAGCCAAATGCAAAGTGTCTACATCCTAAGGTTGTTGGAAAAACCAAGTGAGATAAGGAATGTAAATACACTTTGTAAACTGTCAAGTGCTATACCCTTAGTGGAAAATACCATGGCAGATTAGATGAGAGCACAGCTCTGAAGTAAGACTAGCCTGGTTTCACTTCCTGGCTTCACCATTCACTAGCTATTGGATCCTGGAAAAGAGGCTTAACCTCTCTGGGCCTGCTTCCTCGTCTGAACATGAAGTCACTAAAGGTACCTCTCATCAAGCATATATATTGTGAAATCCTTGGCATATGCCCAGCACATAGGTGTACTCAGTAAATGTTAGTTACAGTCAGAATCATTAAGAAAGCTATTACATTTTTGCTTCAAGCCCAGTAGATGAGGGTAGAATGAGGAGACCTCCCCCATTCCTTATAGGATCTCCAGTCTAGACCATTCTGAATGGACAAGTTGCTTCTTCTCTCTCAGACTGTCATGCATCCTCTGTTGATTAGGAATAATGATTATACTTCACAGGGTTGTCAAGTGTCCAGGAAGGGAATGCTTAAGTAAATAAAATTGTTCCATGGATTGTTAAGCTGTACACATTTTGGAGTTTCTGGGACCATTGTTTTTTGTTCATGAAGGCAGTTCTTTTCACAACCTTCTCATAAGTTCACCGCACCCCACCCTTCAGTGCCCTCACTCTGCCTTCTCTCCTTGGTGGGGGAAAAGGGTTTGTTTTCAAGTAGCAAAGCATATTGGCTAATAATCTTTAATGACACATATGCCTGTAGAGTTTACCTGTAGAAGACGAGTTAGAGTGATTGACCTGGAAATAGAATTTATTGTCAATATTCAGAACACCCTAGCTCAGAAAGCAAACCCAAGGATGGTCAGGAGGACATGCGATGGGGTGAAGATAGAATTTCTAAAAACATAAAATCATGACTCTTGTGCAAATACAAAATAAAATTTAGTAAAGATTTTATTCAACTCATTAGTTAATGAAGTAATCAGCAAAATATTTAGACCAGTTCAAAAAAGCATTTGAGGGGGTTGTGTATTTATAGGCAATTTAATGTTAGGACAAGATTGATGGGTTAGGTATGTAACTGATGTCCAATGGGACAATAAACCATAACCTTCCAGGTTATCTACTTCAAAAGACAAAAACTCCTTGTATTCATGTCTTTGCCAGACAAAAATCTCTAAGTTAACATGTAGCTTCACAAAGTCTGGGAGTACAGCAAAATAAATATGTCTAGATAATCCTTGAGGGGATTATTGCCGCCATATGACACTCAAAGGACGTGCCACCACTTTTCTGCCTCATGTTTGGATAATTTTGGATAGTTTGGATAATGTTTTAACAACGGTAAATATTTTACTTTACGAACAACCTTTTAATCTGACTCGATGTTCACAACAGCCCTGTGGAAGCAAAAAGGGGCAGGGAAAACCCTTTTGCCGAGGAGGAAACCTAGTTACATATGGGAAGAGAACTCCCATTGTCTAACACCAAGTCCCGCACTCATTCCTAAACTCCATATTGCATTTCTTCTCTTCCCTTCTTCGTTCCTGTCCTTCCTTGTTCTTGGTGATATCTTCCTCCTGTAAGACTTCTCCTGGGGCGTCACCTGACAGAGATGCTCAGAGTGAGGTGGAGGCCCTGTTGCCCCCCAGCCCTTGTGTCCCCAGGGCTCCTGGCCTGAGCTTATAACTCCTTTTATTATTAAATCCCTCACAGGATTCAGTCCCATAACATCCCACTCTCGCAAGCCAAAGAAAATAGTCAAAACATGTTATCACCCCTCAGGAAAAATGATAGAATAGATGCTACATTCTAGGAACCCATTTTTTTTTTTAAAGTTAATGGCTCCTTTTAAGCTCTTCTGTTCTCAGCTACTATGTGTGAGCCACTGTGAGCCGCCACTGTGCCATCTTTCATCCGAGACAAAGTCCACATCAGAGAAACCTACTGTTTATAAACCAGAATCTCCTGTTTGAAACACTTTTTCTGGTTGATGTTTTCCTCTTCTCAATAAACAGGACCATCATTTTCTGAGTCCCACACAGCCGGGTCTGTCTGGCTTCTGGATGAATGACACGCAGGGGACAAATGGCTATTTATTGTGTTACGCAGTCGGCCAGGAAACTGGCTGCAAGTGTGGCCTGATAGCCCGAATCTGCTTCTTCCCTGCAAGGCCATTTATTTTTCTCTCCCAGGACTCCTGTCACCATGGAAACTGTCCCACTAGCAGGATGGAGACAAAGGCCAACTTTCTGCTTCCTGCACTTAGTCAGAGAGGCAACCCTTACACGCACGAAGCAAAGGGGACAGTAGGAAAGTGTACGAGGTGTGGAGTTAGAAAGTAGTTCCTCTGAAGTTCCCTAGAATTCTGAAACTGGAAAAAAAAAGTTTTTTTTTTTTTTTAGAATGTCTGATTCAGGGTCTGTCAGACCACTTACACAAGGCGTGCTGACAAGGAGACAAACACCCCGGGCGTAAAATGTCCCTGTCAAGCCCCTTTCCTTGCAGCCTGCAGCAACCCATTTAACCCTCCCAGTAGCTCCACAAGGCAGGTTGGTTCTTATTATCTCCATGACCCAGAAGGAGAAATGGAGACTCTCCAACTCCACTCACTTGCCCAAGTCCAGCAGGAGAAAGGAACAAATTTAGGACTAATTGTAAGAGCTGCCTGTTCTCCACCCCCGCCCCCCCGTCCTGCTCTTCACACAGGCTGGCACCCTGGGGGCTCTGAAAGCTGTTTCGCGTCCAGTGTCCACCATTTTTATTTGATCATGAAATCCTTCCTGCTTCCAGCCATCAATGACCCCTTTGCAACATCTCACAGAACGAGGATTCTGGGGAACAGGATTCCAGCAATCTCGATCCAGGCCACTTCTCTCATCTTATGGAGGAACAGCTTAGGCCAGGGGAGGAAATGAGTTGCGTCTAGCTGCACAGCTAATAAATGTCAGAGCTGGTACCACGGAGCCAGCCCCGTGCCTCCACGGCCCATGCTTTGCTCTGCCGTGTGGCCTCACACCACTGTTTCTAAGCAAACCCTGAGCCAGCAGCTCAGCACTCTGGCCAAGCATCAGGACCAAATCCCCTGATAGGATGACTGTTCGATCGGCCACTCGTTAGAACAGCAGTGCTCGCACACAGCGTGCTTTGCCACTTATGAAATGCTTCCACATAGCTCTTTTGTTTCCAGGCTTTGCTGCCTCTGGGTCTTTCTGAAATGATCCAACAATGAAGCCTTATTCATAAGTTGTATACCTTCCAAAATAACCACTGAATCACTCAAACATGAAGTGTGAAAGGATCGCTGTGTTTCAACTGGTTGAATCCAAGGTGACAAGAGGCAGAAGCAGTAAGAGGTGGAGGTTTGCAGGGCATTTGGTGCCAGGGTTTTCGAGAACAAAGTCCTCCCTGTGAAGGAAAGCCCCCCAGCTTCGGACGATGTGTGGAGGGTGAGCATCCTCTTGCTTTCCTGTGTTAACAAGAATCCAGCTCTGACCAGGCACAGATGTGAACATGCTGTCTTCCAAATCCATGCCACATGGCGTTTACTCCACAGAGTCGTGTCAGAATCTCACAGGTTGTGAGCTTGTGTCAGGACGGCGGAGTTCACGAGGGCATGCTGTAAACAGCGGCTGGCAAGTGGGAGCTGGGGAGCTAGGTGTCCTTGTGGGAAGCTCTGAGGTACAGAAGAGAAACCTTGTGAAGAATGTGTCTTCTCATGTACTTCTTCGGATCCTAACTATAGCCATGAGGACAGTCTCCCAAGTTCTACTGCTTGTTTTGTCCCCACTTTGTCCCCACTTAAGAGCAAAGAGAGTAAAGGAGCGATGCTCAGATTGCAACATCCCATGCATCGTGCCCTTTCTTGTCTTTTGCCCTCACACATTTTCTCCCTCCTCCCTTTCTGCCTGCTCGTTTTGCAGAACCCCCATCCAGAGTCACCTCCTCTAAGAAGCTTCCCCGAACTTCCTGTATAGGTTTACTCACACCCTCCTCTGTGCGCCTAAAGTCTGTGTGCAAAATAACACCAGCTACCAGTTTTTAGAACCCAGTGTGAACAGACACTGTGCAAACATTATCTTTGTAGTCATTTGACAAGTAAGGAGAATGAAGTCCCGTTGGTCCAAGGCCAGTACGGCTGTTAAGTCGCAAAGCTAGGTTTGGAATCCAGGTCTCCCAGGCTCCAAGGTCCATGCCTTTCTGCTACGCAACAGGCAGCTTCCTCTGCCTCAAACTTGCCCCTTCCAGAAGCAGGTGAAAAGTATGTGTTTCTCCCTCTCCCTCTAGTCTGTGAGTATCTCTAGGGCACAACCGAGTCCTGCCATGAATCCCAGTGTCTGACCTGTGATAAATAAATGTTTAGATGAATCAACGGTCCCTTGAATAAGCAGCTTATCCCTTTATTTTACAAGTTGCTGAGGTCTTCTTGATAAAACCGTAAAACATTCATGTAACTGTAGCAAGTCATCCCCACCCCAGCAGCTAAGTTTCTCAGCCAGCAGATTCGTACATGAACCCCCTGCTTTTCCAATTTTAATGTAATACAAATCTCCTGGAATTTCGTGAAAGTGCAGATTCTGAATCAGAAGGGCTAGGGCAGGACCTGGAGGGCTGCAATTCTGGCGAGCTTCCTGTGAAGCTGCTGATTTGAAGACCCCATTGGAGAGCCAGTTGGGTCTCAACACAGCAGTGGCAGCAGCCACTAGTGACAAAGAGTAAAGCCTGTCCCTATGCATTGTTTTCTTTCCACAGGACCACCAGACTTCAAATGCCCCCGATTTTCTGTGTTTTAGCAAAATATTTGAGTTATGCTTTGAGCCATAAACATTTGGCAGCATGAACAGTTGTTTGTGCGTGTAGCTTTGGTTTAATCACACCCTATCAATAAATCACAAATAAAGGAGGGAGAGGAGGCACTCGCTGGAAGATTCCATTCCAGTGACAAGTGGACCAGGGAAGCTGGAGAATATGGAGGAAGGAGGAGATGATCTCTCTTTAGCAGGGAGTTTCCAACAGGGCCCTGGTGGCTGGCTGGCAACAGCACCCAAAGCCCCCGCCTCGTTCCATTTTTACTGAGAAGGGCCCCACCCTTCCACACTTGCCTGCCCTATGTCCTTTTCCCGTCTGGTCTTCTCCAGTCTTGGTAAACAGTAACTGATGGCTTATTCATCTCAAGCCCTTTACAATTCCTTTACTGACATGCCAAGTCTTTTAGAGGTCAAGCAATCCCCGGCCCAAGACTTTTGGAAGGAAAACACCCTCTTTTCTGTCTCCTTTTCCAGATGTCCTTGGGCCAGCAGCAGTCAGCGAGAGGTGTGCCTTGTTTGAAATGCAAGGGGACGTGTTCAGGCTTTGAGCCACATCCATGGAGGTAATAGACTTTGTCAAGAGAGGCTCCGCCTGCCTTCATTTCTTGGCTGTCCTTTCTGGGAACCCCTGGTCATTCTTTTCTGCTGGGACTGCTTAAGATGCATGCATTTCAGGGAGGGCTGGCTCCGGAGGGAATGCTCTCCTGCTTTGCCTAATTCAGAAATGACAGAGAAGCCCTGGGGAGCCCAGATGAGAAAGGAGTTTAGTGCTTCACACACCATTTTGAGGTGGAGGCCGCAAGCTCGGCCCACCAAGGACCACACTGGGAAGATGTGGGCAGTTGTTAGTCAGTGCCTGATCCTCTCTGGATTGCTCTATCCTGGGATGAGATGCATGTGGTTGATCTCCCCAGACTATGCCATCACCCCTGTTTTGATCTCAGAGTGCCAGAAATAAAAGTCACTATGTCCATGAGACTTAAATACCAGGCTGTGGTGCACTCATGCCCAAGAGGGAGGGCCACAAGATCCAGCTGGACTGGGATCTGCCAAATTTTTCTTGTTTGTCATTGAGGACTCTGAAAACCAGAGGTAAGGCTGCTCCACTGCTCAGCTCCCGGGCGCTACTACCATCAGCATCTACATGGTTGGTGCCTGCTAGGGGTGTGCAGGGCACAGCCTGTGCGACCGTCCTGACAGCCCTGGGAGAGAGAGGCTAAACTCTGCAGGGCATAAGAGCAAAGAGGGAGGTTTTTTCTCCTCTGCCATAGGGTTTCTTTGGCCACTCAATGAGGGAGCAAAATTTGGGAGCTATCTGTCTCAAGAGTTGTTGACTTCCATCATGAGTTGGCCATTGCAAAAACGTTTGTTGAGCTGAACCAAGTCTTTTACATTTAAATGTTGAAGTAAACCTGAAAAGGTGATAGTTTCTCCTATTTTCAGGTCAGGAAACTGAGAGTGAGTGGGGAGACGCCCGTACATGGCAGAACTCAAGCTTGGGTCTTTGTGAACCCCACCCCCACGCTCTCAAACACTCGGCAGTACTGTGGGTCGTGAAAGCCTTTGAAGCACAGGGCTGTTCCCTGCCAGTCCTCAACCTCACGGGAGCTCATGTGGTCTTCTGGATGTGAGGGACCTTCAAAGTCATCCAAACTCCACTCCATCCCCCACACAGTGAACATGCTCCTCATTGGGGGAATGCCCCACATATCTATTTTAGCCCCTCGAGCTCTTTTTGGTCTTGAGGAGAGTCCGCTTCCCTATACTTTCACACCCTGGTCCTGAATCTGCCATCAGGATGTCAAAGAACAATGCTAACTCCTCATTAGCTCTCCAAAGACAGCCTGGATACCTCCTCTAGGATCCCCATTAGGAGCTAATGTTCCCTGAATGCACCCACTGACTCAGTTCAATAATGTTTTCCCGCTCAAGGATCAGTCCCTCACTGCCTGCTGTCTGGCATCTGAAAAGGTTCATTCAACATATTTTTGTCTAGTTTTCTAGCTGTTTATGGCACAAGGGCGATGCCCTGTTCTTCGGGGCTATAAGCAGGAGTGTCGGCTTTGTTTCAATCCCTACGTTCCCCACAATTCTACAAAGGATTTGAACATCAAGTAAATTTATCCTTGAGAAATGCAGATTGTAGCTTCAGATCCCAAGTAACAAGTATTGTCTTTGGTTGGAATAACTTTAGTGGGGACCTAAATTCAAGCCATACTGGAGCAAGGAGGTCCCAGAACCTTAGGGGAATCCACAAGAAAACATATTCATGCTGCAGTTCTCATACTTTCAGTAGTTTGAGAGATATTTGAATGACCCAAGTAACAGCCATCCTGCTTCAATGACCAAGTTCCTCACCTAATAATCACAAGACAAATCCATGTGCTGACTCAGCTTGAATGAACACTTCCCTCCTGTAAGCCTCACCTTTCCAATCTGAAAAATGGGAACGATGGAGCCCATGTGCTCTTGGCTCCACTTTTAGCTTTACAATGCATAGTTGCAGGCAAGCTGTCTGTAATCAAATTAGTGATCGACATGGTTAGCAGAATTAGCATGGTAATTAGTATTAGTGGCACAGATGGTAGAATTATTTGGAGAGAATGGTACAGAGTGAATGGGCAAGGGTAATCTTTCATGAAAACAGAAGGAAAGTCCTCCCTCACAGCCTGAAGCCTCCTGCTTTCCTGATGGACATGTCAGATTTCCTGGCCTTCTGAGCCATCCTCAAGAGGCTGACCTGCCCTTCAGGGCAGGGGACACACATGTCCAAGGCTCCAGGCTTTTCACAGAGAGTCCAATAAAAGTCTCTTCCTTGCAAGCAGAGTTCTTTTTTAAAAAAATAGTACCATAATCCTAATTGCTTTATTATTTTTTGTAAATTCCCACTGTCTTCAATGAATAGAAAAAACCCCAGTTTGAGGGAAGCAGGGGACATGGTATGAAAAATGGGAGACAGATCACTGGCTCTTCAAATCACCCAATTTTACATCCTTCAAGGGTCGTTCTTTGGATTCTCCCACACTCTCATTGTGGCACCCTCTCTGAGGAGGTCCTCTGTGTATACCAGCATAGGCGGCTGCCCCAGGAATTACAGTGTTAGCTCTGCCTCTTCTCCCCAGGGCAGTGGATCTTCACAGATGACTCTGCCCAAAGAGCTGGGCTTCCTATACTTTCTGAGAGGCAATCTAGAGAAAGTGGACCAGAGCTGTTTAAATTCCTAAAAGGCATGGACTAGGGACTCTGGCACTTTGATGAGCATCCAGATCACCGCTGAACAGGATTACAAGTACCCCTGCCCAGTCCCACTCCTGACCCATGGAATCTGACTAGCGGGGGCCAAGGTGGGCCATCTCCAAGTTTACCAAGCTCCCCAGGTGATTGAGATGCACAACAAAAAGTTTGAAAACTCATCAAATAGACCAAGGGTCCACTACCTTTCTGTCAAGAGCCTGTTTGAAACATTTTTGGTTTGGCAGGCCACATGGCCTCTGGCACAACTAGTCAACTTGGCCCTCATAGCGTGAAAACGTCCATAGGCAGTATGTAAATGAATGGATGTGATTATGTTCCCATAAGCCTTTTGTTCAGGATGCTGAATTTCAAATTTCATTTCATTTTCCTGTGTCAGAAGATTGTAATCTTCTTTTGAATTTTTTTCAACCATGTCACAGTGTAAAAGCTGTTCTTACTTCCTAGGCTGTACAAAAGTCAGGTATGGGCCAGATTCAGCCAATGGAATGTAGTTAGCTGATGCCTGATGTAGACCAGCTCTTTACTGTCAGATAAGAAACTCAGCCATGGACCTGTGTTGGGCTGCTGTTCAGGCTGGGGTCAGAGTCGAAGGCTCTGCCTTTTCTGCCACTGCAGGTAGCCCAGGACAGCCATTTTAATACCATCGAGTATCTTCCTGGGTGTGTCAGTGTCCCCTTCAGTCTGGATGCCTGAAAGAGGGGAGTGGGGCTAAGAAGTGTCTTCCTCATCTGTAGAACCCCAGTGACAGTGCCTGGCAACATGATAGTATGAAGAAAAGGAGAAAGAAGAATATCTCATATCCATCAGCATTTTCCATTTCAAACTGTTTTGCATTTGCTCTATCTCTAATAGCATCCTGAGAGTCTCATTAATCATAAAAGCAAATGGTAGCTTCCCCACCCAGCTCCATGCATGGAAGGCACTGGGGCCCAGAGGATCTCATAGGACACCAGACTTTTCCTCACTTCTTTCCTCTTCCTCCTTCCACTTCCTCCTCTGCTGCTGTCACTCCCCACATATAAACCAGTGGTGCTATCCCCTACCTTCGAGAAAGCCTCCTTCATGCCTGGCTCGTAAAAGGGAGAGGCAAGAGAATGTTTATTATGAATAGGATGCCCCAATTCTGTAAAATGAACAACCCCTTCTTATGAAAACAAAAGACTTTGGTTTTGCCCTGAATCATCTTCAGGGTCATATTCTGTTTTAGAGTCCTGGAATTATCCTTGTGATCATGGATTTTACCATTTCTCAAATTGTAGCCCACTGAATGTGAATTTGGACCGCAGGCTTCTCTTCAAAAAACATTGGAAGGGCTGCATTCTCCCTGCCTTAAAGTCACGCAGTACATCAGTGCATTAAAAATAAGACATGTGTTTAACCTTCTGTAACCCACTGTCTCCCACACTTATCACCCTGAGCCTTTTTCCATGTGCCCCATACCTCCACGCTGGGGAAACTGGTCCAGACCAGCAGGACCACCCCAAAACCTATGTGGCCCTCACAGGGGGCAAACTTACCGTGTTACAGAGTCCATCTGATTTTCTCTCCCTCTCCCACCCCAGCTATAGGTTCCTGGAAGGGTGCAGTGGGGCCGCCCTCATTTTATATTAGACAAGGCTTTCTCAACCTTAGCACTACTGACATTTTGGACAGGATAATGCTTTGCTGTGGAGGGGGGCTGTCCTCTGCATTACAGGATGTTTAGCCACACCCCAGGCCTCTACCCTATAGAAGCCAGTAGCACCCCCTGGTGGCAATGACAATCAAAAGTGTCTTCAGACATTGCTACATGGCTGGGGGTGGGGGGTGACCTTACTTTAGAACTGCTGGTGGAAGGGGTGCCTGGGGTGGCTCAGACGGTTCAGTGAGTTAACTGTCAGCCACTCGGGTCATGATCCCAGTGTCCTGAGATAGAGATCTGCATGGGTCTCCCTGCTAAGTGGGGAGCCTGCTTCTCCCTCTGCCTCTGCCTGCTGCTTCCCCTACTTGTGCTCTCTCTCTCACTCTCTGTCAAATGTCGAAATAAAAAAATCTTAAAAAAATAAATAAATAAAGTCCTGATGGGGGAAAAAGGAGGATTCCTACAGGATGCCTGACTGTGAGGGGCTCATGCTACTGCAGCGACCTCTCTCTCGGGCCTGCCTCATCCCTGTTGCAGGTCTTGACAATGTTCACTTTGCTTAACAAGTTCTTAAACCTCATGCGTGAGAGCAACTGAGATACAGCGCACCTCAGGTGTCAGGCCTGAAAGGGAGGGAAGCGGTTTTCCACTACACTGGAACAGTCCGGATTTCGAAACCTTAACAGCATGGCACAAAGCAGCCAGATGTTTTAGTTTTTAATTGTCAGACTGAAGCATGATGCTTTCAAGGGAACTTGATGCTTCCCCAGGATGCATTTCTTTCTCTCAGTCTCACCACAGAGCATGGCCAGTGAGCATCAGTCTCTTTAGCCCAAGCAGTTTTCTGAGCTTATTCCCTTCCTCCTGGGTCCTATCCACCTGTTCCTTGAAGAAAACTTCTAGTTGTATTCTAAATTCAGTATGAATGCTAAATTGCTGAAAATTGCTGAAACTCCGAACTCACGAGTCTTGGGAGACAATTTCAATAATTCCTTAGAGCAGAGGTCAGCAAATTTTTTTTATAAAGGACCAGATCGTGGATATTTTAGGCTCTGTGGTCCACACAGTCTCTGTTGCAATTATTCAAGTATGCCATTGTAGCCCAACTGCATCCACAGATAATATGTAAATGAATGATCATGGCTGTGTTCCAGTAAAACTTTATTTATACAAGCAGGTGGTGGGCCGGGTTCAGCCCACCAGTCATAAAGACTCCTGCTTTCTAGCATCTCTAATGAATGAACCAGCCTTTGCTGTTCTTTTTAACCAGCAAAAGTCACATCCCACATTCCCCACAGATAGACTGATGGTCTCCCAAATGCAGTTCCCAATCCCAAAGGCCTTTTGGTCTCTGGTTTCCATTTGTCTGCTGCCAAGTTACTAAAGTTGAACCCTGAAACTGCTTTCAAAAAGGCAGATGCTATCAGCAGGAGACTCTGCTCTTCTTCTCTGGAGGTAGATCTCACGTGTCCCAATTAACCTCTCACCCCAGGAAAATATGCAAATCGTGCAAATGCAGCCACGAGGACCACTGCTTCAACTCTGAGCTGGAAGATGATCGGAAAATTGGCCGCTTGCTGATGGACTCCAAGTATTCCACCCTCACGGCCCGGGTGAAAGGCGGAGATGGCATCCGGATTTACAAGAGGAATCGGATGATCATGACCAATCCCATTGCCACTGGGAAAGATCCCACCTTTGACACCATCACCTATGAGTGGGCCCCCCCTGGAGTCACCCAGAAACTGGTAAGGCAACCTCCTCCAACCAAGAGGTTGTTTTCCTATCTTTGTAAATGTTAGTCATGCGTGAATGTCAAAGACAAGGTAAGAAGAGGGCAAGATTATAGAAATGATAGGAATAGCTCTGGTTCTATACCTGTTCCAGTCTTGTTACGTGATCTTGAGCTGAAAACTGCCTGGGCCTCGGTTTTCCTCATCCATGAAATGGATAGAAGTGTCTCTATGAATTCTACGGGTCCTTCCAGCTCTAGTCCAGGGTCGTTCATGGTTCTGTTTGGGCTCCCCACTTCTGAACAAAGGATGGTTTATCATTACAAACCCTCAGAGTTCTTGTCTTCATGTGTGAGATGTTCATTTTCCCTCAAAGTAGCCTGGGATGTATCTATTGCAGGCCTGTAGGGGAGCACAGAAACAGTCCTCTCCCCTCTCTAACAGCAGAGGCCTCTTGGGCTTGGAAGGGAGAACCAAGCTAGCTTTACACAACCCTGGGGCAGAGGCACTCAGAGAAGGACGAGGTCACAACCTAGCTGCCCACTACCAAAACCCCTAACAAGTCCCCATGCACAGGCCTCAGTGCAGACCATTAAATCAAAAGCTCAAGATCACTGGCACAGAATCACCAGACATGGGCATTTAACTCCCCAGGTAATCCTAGATACAGCCACATTCAGGGCCCTGAAGACCAGAGCAGTTCCCCTCAAATTTCAGCAGGCATATACCTCACCTGGACAGCTTGCGGAAACACATCTCGTAAGCTTGGGGCTGGTGCTGAGACTGCACTCCTCACACACTCCCAGGTGATGCCAATCCTACCCGCCCCCAGACCACACCTGGAATGGCAGGGGCCTCCGTGATTTCCTCGGGCTAAAAATGTCCTATAGGGGGCGCCTGGGTGGCTCAGTGGGTTAAAGCCTCTGTCTTCGGCTCAGGTCGTGCTCCCAGAGTCCTGGGATAGAGCTCTGCATGGAGCTCTCTGCTCCACAGGGAGCCTGCTTCCTCCCCTCTCTCTCTGCCTGCCTCTCTGCCTACTTGTGATCTCTCTCTCTCTCTCTGTCAAATAAATAAAATCTTTTAAAAAAAATTTTTTTTGAAAAAAAAAAAAGTCCTATAGTTTTAGAGATGCATTTAATTCAATCTCTTCTGGGGAAGAAAGGAGAGGCTTCAGAGTCATACATGGTCATACCCCACAAGCTCCTCCTATAGCTCCAGCTATGATCCCCCACTCATTACCTAACAATGCCCTGACCTTCCTCTTTCCTGCTCTGGATCTCTCTGGGCTTTTGCCCTCCTCAGGGACTTTGCACTTGCTGTTCCCTCTACTTGAAATGTCCTTTCCTTGCTCTTTGCATGGCTGAGTCTTCCTGACAGTCATGTCCCAGACAGGCCTTCCCTAACCACCCAATCTACAGCAGATGCCACTTACCCTCCAGCTACATTTTGTTCCTTCCAGTTCTCCAATGTTTCTTTAGAAGCTTTGATTATAAGCGGTAGTTGTCTAATGTGCGTCTTTGCTTAGTTACCACCTCTCTCACTGGAGTGAAGCAAGGCCCACAGGGGCAGACACCATGTCCGTCCCATGTACCAGGCTATCCAGCACTGTGCACCATGCAGGACACATACTAGGTCTGATGAGTATGTGTGCTTTGTCACCCTCCTGGCCACATGCACTCCATGGACCGAAACTGCCACAAAATCCTGTGACTGGTCCACAGCGAGAGATACAGAAATTGAGAAGAAATGTTGGGGCAATTTAGTAGCAGTTGACATCCAAGCATGTGATCAGAGACCTCCTCTCACTGAACAGAATTCCACTGTGGTCAGACGCACGTGGAAATCTCATGTGGCATGAGCTACATTCTCATCTCATGTGGTGAGCCCACAAATCATTCTGCAATAGGTGGAAAAATCAAAGAGAAAAAGCTGATCCTTCACCATAGAGAGTCTGAGCAGTGCAGTTCTAAGCTGTGGCTTAAGTGGGGGAAAGGAGGGAGGAACCCCTTCTAGATCAAGTGAAGACTGGCAAGATGCTTTTCTGGAAGCTCTACTTTCTGAAGACATATTTAAAAGAGTATGTCAGCATTTGTGAGCTCAGCCCCCCTGTGAAGTAGGAATTACTTTACGTGTAAGGAAACACAGCATGGTTAACGGGCCTTAGCCGGCTGGAGGGGCTAGACAGGGGCACATCCGGGCCGTGGAGGATGGCGTCCAACAACAGCAGTCAGTACTGGGACATGCCGGGCGGCTGGGAACGCGGGTCTTCCTCCAGCGCCCAGGCCTGGGTAAGCCATCAAGCAGGCCTCCAAGATGTCAGTGGAAACTAAAGCAAGCAGCTCGTAAAAGAGCTGGCTGTGGGCGTCAGGAACTGGCTGGTGAAAACCCCGAACGCTTCGGCCCCAGACGAATCAGAGGAAGGCATCGTCAGGCTGTGATTAATGCTGGCTCATAAAACCACATGGTATAAAGAGCCCTCTGTCTGCCCCGCATCTGGCCTGCCTGAGCAAGTTGCCTTTCTGAGATTGGACAGTTCTCCCTTCCCATTCACCCTCCGGATGGTTTTATGTTTGTTTGTTTTTTTAATATCCAAGTGATTGGGACTGATTGTATTTTGGAAATGGGACTGGATCTTGATGTCATCCCTCCCAACCAGAATAAAAAATGGAGAAACTCTTAAGCCTTTAAAGACTAATCACAATAAACCTAATGGTTAATATTTACTGAGTACTTACGTGTGCCAGGCACTATGCTAAGAGCTGTACATGCACGGTCTCACCTAATTTTCCAACACTGTTAGGGACGTACTGTGACTACACTTATCCACAGAGGGGGAAGCTGAGACTTGGAGAAGTGACACAACTAGCCAGCTGTCCCATAGCTGGCTTAAATGGCAGAGCCAGGCCTTGGACTCGGGCCTCCCTGACTCCAAAGCTTAGGCTCTTCCCTACCAAGCCAGGCCAGGAGAACAAGACAGGTAGGAGAGGCAGAAAGAAGCAGGTATTTTGGACTAGCACTTTCAAGAGAAGGCTTCTTAGAATGGGGAGAGACTTGAGCAAATCTTTGAAGGCTAGCCAAGATTTAGAAAGAGGCAAGTAGGAAAAGATGAAGGGAACCAGCATCCATTGAGCATTGTAGATAGATAGATGGATATGGATATGGATATGGATATAGACAAACAGATATATCAATACCTCACCACTCCCTATGTGGATAATAACCCCATTTTACAGGAGAGCAAACAGAGGCTTTTGAGGAGGCTCTGCAGGTGTGGCACCCATACCTCCTCCTCTACTCCCATAATGGCAAATGTTGCTGGTCAGTCAGGGCACTGTCTCCCACGGAGCCCTCACTGGACCTCAGAATCCTCCTCGACACAGCCCTCCCAGTAGCTACTACTGACTAGGATTGACATGTACCATGAAGCCCATTGACTGTCCCTGCCTGACAGCTGGAGAAGCAGAAAGAACAGGCAGGATCGGGTCTTCCAATTCCAGAGTCCATGTGCCTTCCACTGCCCAACCCTGGGAATAAAGCACCTTTCTTTTCCACTTTTCTCTCTGCCCTTTGATTCCTCTCCTGATAAAGCCCAGTTCTGGGAACCTCTTCACCCAGGATGTCCCAGCCAGACAGCAAAGCACCAAATGACTCAGAAAGACCCTCGTGAAAAACCTGAAACCTAAACCAACCTTTCCAGCTGCCCCGAGAAAAGGCCTCTTGCTAAAGGTTTTGGGAACATGACCTTAATCAGCTTCCTGGAGAGATTCCGGAGAGATTCCCTTACAAGCTCTGAGCGGCACAGGCAGCTGACTCTGACCCAGTCGTCTGTCCCCATTGTCCCCTCCCCAAGCCCATGCCAAGCGATGTGGTTGTCTGAATGGCATGTCGCGGCGGACTCTAATACCCTCCCCAGGGTCAGCGAGCAGAGTCTGCCGCAGGTGTGTGATCGGCTGCTTGGGCCAGCCACGCAAGGCCAGCCATCACGGAACACACGGTGCTGGCAGCCGGATGCTGCAGTGCCCAGCTAGGGCTTTGAGCTGTGATGGGAACCCTGGATTCCTGGGGAAGGAACATCCCTGTCTCCAGGGTCCTGGCCAGGAATCCTCCAGCTCTGCAGGCCACAAACACCTGTAGCCAGGACAGAGCCAAGGAAGGACACAGAACATGGGGATGGACAAGCAGGTGGCCTGCACCTGCAGAAGGCCCCCCGCTGCAGGATTTCTATGCAGTGTTTATTGCAAGGCTAAGCAGGGAGGGACACCTGCTGTGAAGGAGGAGTCACAGACCTATCCAGGGACAGGGGATCGTGGCCCTAGGAGGCTTACACAGCCTTCACACCGTCAATGACGACCACAGGAAACTCCCCTAGAGATTGGGGGAAATGGTTTTCTCTTGGCAAATTGTTCGTCTTGTAGAGAAGTTGTAGACAATGGTGGAGACCCAGGCTGCTGAGTGCCGAGCTGTCTCTACCGCAGAGGAGTCATGGGAATGTCGGGAGGTCCCTTCTCTGGGCCTCAGGGTTTTGAGGGGTAGTATTAGTTCCTTCCTCCTAGGGGTTCTGTGAGAACTAAATGGGTAAGCATGGGTCAGGCACCTGGAAGGGTGCCCAGATCACAGGAAGCAGGAGTAGGTAGCTACTCCCACCATGCCTTCAGCCACTCAACCTGGGGTGTCGGCAGCCTTCGTGGGAGAAGAGGTTTTGCTCCCACGAGCTCCGTCAGGCATACACTGGAACTGCTTGAACACTTGGAATGAAGGAGATGTTGGCCGAGTCTCGGTGCCCATTCTGGCACAGTGAGCAATGCTCTTATTTCTACATCTCCAAAATCCTGCCATAGATTCTGGGCCACAGGCAAGATCAGAAGGACTGGGATAGGTACCTTCCCCCGACGGCAGTCCCTAACCTGTCTCCCCAGGGCCCTGTGCCCTGCCCCAGCCTGTAACCTGCTACTCCGCTGCTCTCCCTCTCCTCTGATGGTCACATCCTATCCTGCCACCCACTGTCCCCGGAGAGGTCCCCAATCCTCAGAGGACCCGTTTCACACTCACCCAGGAGGAGCTGAAAAAGTGCTCACTTCTCAGCCACTTACATACTCCTGAGTCAGAGTCACAAGGCCATCCAGGGATTCATGTGCACCCCAAAGTGTGATTTTAGATTCTTCACACCCACCTACTTGGCATGTTCATGCTGGAAGCCCCTGCAATTTCATACTGACCCAGAGAAAAACCGCATCCCCCCTTTCTTCCCCAGAGTCAGGAGTCAGCCCTTCCCAGACACGCAGTCAGCTGTGTGGCCCGCAATGCTTCTTGTTCTTCCATGTGTGGGGATTCAGGGCATTTACCTCTTGGGCCAACCAGAATCCATGGGCTCCTTGAGCCACTTTCCTGACCTGTAGACTCAGGTTGGTGCTACCACGCCTCTCTCCTAGTAGAGGTAAGGACTGAGTGAGGTCACCACAGACTTCTCATGGGGGTTAGGACCCTGAAGATCATGCAGTCTACCCCCCAAACTTTGCAGATAATGAAACTGAGGCCCAGGAAGCTGAGTGCTTGCTTAGTCTTACACAGAGAACAGCAGTTGGCCAGGAGCTAGAGCCTTTGGTAGACTTTGTCCACCACCCAGGCCAGGTCCTATATCCAGCAAAGCACCTTGGAAGGTTCTGGGGACTATGCAGATGAAGGGATGGTATCAGGGTGTGCTGTGAGCCCACAGAGCCAGAAGAAGTCTCAGCCACATGTTCCAGGATCTAGGACGTCACCCCCTAGGGGGCTTCCACAGCCGCTCACATCGTGAGTCCCACAGGAACATGGGTCACCTGCCTCTCCCTTCTCCAAAACTGCTCTCATCTGAAATTCATTGATTCTGAAACTCAGCAAACCAGGCTCTGGACTAGTACACCCCTCCCTCAGCTTCCTCATCCCTACTCCCTAACATCGGGCCACAACGTGGGTTGTCGTTATGAACTGCTGCATGATTTTCCGTGTTGATTAACACAATTCAGTTCCAAAATGAGTCCGGCCCCAAGTGATGTGACATGGGGGCAGGCAGGTTCCAAGAGGGTAAATATGGCAACGGCCACCTGGGCAGCGGGAATCAGGCAACCTGGTGGGTGTGTCAGGGGCAAGCCCAGAGGCCGAGAACAGTTGTCAAGGATAAACAGTTTGCCTTTCACACTTTCTCATGCTGTCTGGCCTTGACCTTTATCTCCCCCAAAATCTTCCCATCCCTGGCACCCACCCAAGTACAAAATTATGTTCATTTTTTTTTTAAAAAAAAGCCAAATTGGACAGTTATCTATGAACATATTAATATCCAGATGGTTACCCATCATACTGATGTGGAAATATTACTATCTTGAGATTTTGTCAGTTCATTCTATTAGAAGGTGCTATTGCCTATTTTTAAATTAATAAACCATGAAATACCTTATGCCTCTAATGATTTAATTATACTTTTCTGAGAAAAGCAATTTTAAAGTAGATCGACTTTTTTAATTAGGAGCATTGCCATGAGGTAAATGAAGTAAAAATGTTCAGTGTTGAAGGAAACCAAACCTGCATCACCATGCCAAAAAAATCTAAAATGAATACTGACTTAAAGTACACCATTCTCACCCAGAATGTGAATGTGTGACAATGCAGGCAGAGTGGAACTTATTCAGGCCTCTCTTGGGTGTTGCCAGATTCCCAGCATTTCTACCTGGACTGCCCTCCGGTTCTGCAGAAAACCCAAAGAAGCTGGAAACTTTGCCAGTTCCAGATCTCTGCATGGGCGTGTGCCAATCACAGTTGCTTTATCTCTTCCCCACTAGGGCCTGCAGTACATGGAGCTCATCCCGAAGGAGAAGCAGCCGGTGACGGGCACCGAGGGCGCCTACTACCGCCGCCGCCAGCTCATGCACCAGCTCCCCATCTACGACCAGGACCCCTCTCGCTGCCGTGGACTTCTGGAGAACGAGGTCAAAGTGATGGAAGACTTTGTCAAGCAATACAAGAGCGAGGCACTGGGCGTGGGAGAGGTGGCCCTCCCTGGGCAAGGGGGCTTGCCCAAGGAGGAGGGGAAGCAGCAGGAAAAGCCAGAGGGCCCGGAGACCACCGCCCCAACCACCAACGGCAGCATCGGTGACCCGTCCAAAGAATACGTAAGTCTCTCCCCTGCCTCCTGGTGTGGCTGAAACTACCAGTCCCCAGGGCTTGTGCAGTCATGGCCCCAACTCCAGGCTTTTCCCCCTCGTTCATGCCATCGTTCATGTGTTCATCCCGCCAGCAGCTTATGAGGTGCTCATTTACTCAGGCCACGCACTGTCCTGCGGAAAATAACACGATCCTCTTGCTTGGGAGGCTCAGCGTCCAGGGAAGGTCACAGACAACCAAACTGTCACAGAAAGGGCATCTAACCTTGGTTGGGGTGAGGGTCAGCTTGGAGGAGGAGCTGAGGTCCTGCCTGGCTTGGGAAGAATAACCAGGATGCATCCAAGTCTTCAGGCCTGGCAGGGAAGGCCTGTGCCACCTTCGAGAGGTGAGCGTATACAAAAGGCCTGAGTTCCAGAGAGCGAAGTGGAGCCGGAGGGCTGAACTGAGTCCCGTGTGTCTGAAAGCATGGTGCGCTGGGGATGTCGGGACACGAAGCTGGCATGGTCAGCAGGGGCATGCTTCCCGAAGCAGCAAGCCATGCATTCGTCACTCATGTATCGACTAGCCTGTCCTGTCCACCAAGCCCCAGGAAATCAAACAGGCAGAGGTCACTGTCCTCCCATTGGAGAATAGCAGGGATGTGGGACATCCCTCTGAGGGCCACAGGGAGCCATGGCAGGCTGTCGGTGGGAGGCGTCACAGGATCTGAGCTGTGCTTTGGAAAGCATCCGTGAGGAGTGTGTGGAAGATACGCTGTAAGGGAGTGAGCTCCTGGGGGCTGGTTGAGAAAAAATGAAGAAGCCGTCTGGGAGGCGAAAGCCTCATGGATTGGTTTGTCTGATCTGTCCCACAGGAGGTGAAAGGACTAGCTTGATGCAGGTGCCACCAAGGACTGATGTCTGCTCTTTCCTGGTCTCTGACCCCCTTCTACCTTTTGTCCTCTGCCCCTTTCAGCCAACTGGCCTCAACCGCCTTTGTATGGGATTTGTAGATCAATGTCCCAATACAGGGAGCTCTCAAGCCAATTACCTGTCCTGCTGGTAACAGCTGGCAGTCACCTGTGTGACCCAGACATCCCAGGGAAATGGCAGCCCCGATGATGCTGTCTCTACACTCAGAGAGAGCCAGGCTCCTTCTCCCCTGCTGTGACTCAGACTTATCATCCAAAACCTGCATCCCGCATGTCCAACCCCCTTGTGTTGGCACATTCATTTGGGATTGCCATCCAGTGAACTGGGGCTTCACACTGTTAATCTGAGAACTTTTTTCTTTTTGTGAAAGATTTTATTTATTTATGTGTGAGAGAGAGCACAAGCAGGAGGGCAGGGCAGAGGGAGAGACAGAAGCAGACTCCCCACGGAGCAGGGAGCCCGATGTGGGACTCAATCCTGGGATCCCGAGATCACGATCTCAGTTAGATGCTTAACCAACTGAGCTACCCAGGTGCCCCTAATCTGAGAACTTTAAGACAAAAGAAAAAACCTATTTTCCCTACCACAAATTTGGAAAGGGCGTCGGAAAAAACCTATTGCTCAGGAAGGACACATGTCCCAGCAACTTAAAAAAAATTTAGATCCCGTTACCATGTTTCATAAACGATTCTTCTCTCCATCCAGCCCTCTATCCAAATAGTCATCTGTCCTTAAAGCGTAAATACTGCCTAATTCCAGCTTGGAAGGTGATCTCTTTAAGTCATTGTGACATTTCCCAATTGCCATTCCCAGGAGAGATATGCTGATCTGAGAACATATTTTACCCCTGACTCAGCCCCACATATTTGCACAGCATGGAAGTGGGGCAAAGGTGGCCTGAGATCCGGGTCTCTGCCTACCGTCAACTTTAGGAAGTAGTTGTGACAGTTTAGAAGTATATAAACAACAAGATCAGACAATGAACAGGGAATTTGAAGGAAGTCCATATTATTTGGGCTGGGCTGCCTGGGGAAGACAGCCTTCTCCTTCCTAACCCTAAACCCAATCTTGCTTAGATAACTAGTTATGTAATTAGTGGATTCAGTCTGTATTACATGCACCCCTCTAGGTGCTGCTGGCTTGTCTTTTTCATCTCTGTATCTTCAGCAGATGCCATCAGTATAGAGAGTAGGTGTTCAATAAATATGTGAACCATGAATGAATGAACAAATGGGTGAAGAAGTGAGCCTTGAATGATGAGGATGATCTAGATGGCCATGTTCCCTGGGGATTCAAGTTCACAATTATTAAGCACCTGCTCTGTGCTAGATACCTTGCCCTCTCTGTCAGGGTCTTTGTTTAATTCATACAATCGCCTAGTGGTGTGAATTTCACCAACCCCATTTTACAGGTATGGAATCAGAGATTCAGAGAGGGTAGGTAACTTTTCCGAGGTCCCATAGTTTCTAAGGAGTAGGACCTGGATCCTATACTTTTCCTACTACATTATGCAGAGTTATAAAACCCTGCTTATGATGTCTTCCAGGAAGAAAGGAGGCTGAGGGCTTTTATTTATAACTCCCTGTTTATCTCCTTGAATCCCGGGAGCAAATCCTACAAAGGTAGCTAGATAGACATAGACCATAGAGAATGTGTCCCCAGCAGCCCCAAACTTAGTTGCAGATAGTGCTCCCCAGACTGCTCTGCCTTACCCCAGTGAGTAGCCAAGTCAAGTGGACATGGGTGCTGGCCATCCATGTGCTGGGCCTTCTGTCTCCCATAAATGGGTAGTGGAAGACAGTTTACCAGAGCCAAGCATCAGGCAGGAATCCTGATTTTTGCTCCCCTGATGAGGGGGAGCAAAAATTGTAGAATTCAGACTGATAGCCCAAATCCACATGGCGATTTGTGGCGGCAGGGGGGAATGGAGGCAAAAGGAAGGCACACGAAACCTATTTTGCTAGAACTATATTGGTGACATAGTATGGCTTCTTATCCAAAGAATGATCATTATTACTATCGTTAGCTGCTACGATGTGGCATGCTTTCCCTGAACCAAGGGTAGTGCTAAGCACTAGAGTATCTAATCTAAAACTCCCAGCCACCCAAGGACTTGAAGAAAACTGTGGGATTTGAACCAACTTCTGTCAGACCCCAGGCCCATCTCTCCTGTTGCCCAAAGAGTGTTGCTTGGAAAGCTAATGGTCATAAAGCTAATTTATGACATTAGGTCATAAATGGATTACATAGCCATGTGAATTTAGGAAACAGTAGAGTGACCAACAGTACATGCGTTTCTTTGTGGTGGGACTTCCGAAAGCCTCTGGTAGGCTATGGCAGTGGTTCTCAAAGTAAAATTACAGAGAAGGCTGGTTAAAACTCAGAGGTCTGGGCCTTAACCCAGAGGTCCCTGCTTAATAAGGGCAGGTAAGCCCAGAGACTCAGCTTTCCTACTGAGCACCCAGGCTGATGCTGATGCTGGTCTGGGGGTCACTCTTTGAGACCCACTGCCAAGGAGTATAAAAATAATTTTACATATAAGCTCAGGGAAAATGATATCACCCAAGAGGCCTATGTTGGTGAGGATTGAAGAGATGATAACACTGGCATTTTCTAGATGTTTTTGGCCCGCTGGCTTAGGCAGTCCAGCTTTGAGGACACGGCACAACACTCTCCCATTCCTTGAATGGTCTGTGGGGAGTTCTGGAAACACAGAATGGCTTTAGACATTGCCATATAGCGCCATGCAACCGCACTACTCAGCAGCCTGAGGCCACAGGCTCCCCTCCCTCCATGCTGCAGTCAGCCCACACCGCAGGGCACTTCTCCAGTGAGCTTGCCTGGCTCCCTCAAACTACTGTCAGCCTGTCAACCATGATGTTCTTCCTCAGAAAGCCTGGGAGGGGCCAGATGCCAGCTGAGTCAGACAGTGGGGTCTCCTCACCAAGCCCCTCCACGAAAATGTGCTCAGAGGAAAGTGTTATCCAGTCCAGAGGAACACTATTGCCAGAAGCCTTTTTCAAATCACCCATGTGAAAATGCCCCCATGAGCTGAGTTAGGGGTGAGGTCCTAGAACAGTGGGTAGGCCAACCCGCCTGTGGGAAGAGCACTCTCTGAGCACAACTCCCTCATGTGTCCAGGCCTGCGGGGTTCCTCAGATCTGAGGACGGTTCACAGATGGACACCCCATCTTTCCAGCTCCGGGCCTCCACACAGGCACCCCCCGCCGCCCCGTGACGGGATGGGGCATCCTCACATCAGCTGAGGCACATCTGAAGAGTGAACCCAAGAGCTGTGGCTACCCTTGGGTACCTCAGAGCAGCCCTCTGAAAGCATCATTATTACACTGAGGTCAGGAGCGGCAGGACACCTGAGAAATGCTATCAGAGGTATCTGTGTTCATGAGGAGACACGACAGCAGAAAATCCCAGGGGCTAACTCAGTCGCTGTCACTCCTGAAATGTCCTCTTTGAATCGGTGAAGCCAATTAAAACCCCAAAGTATTTCACCTCCCTCTTTCCTCTACTTGCCCCACGTATATGTGCCTGCAAGGAACCGGGGGGTGGGGGTGGGGGGGCACAGGTGGAAGAGTGTCTGTTACTGCCCAGCAGGCTCATTCGTGTCTTCTGGAACCATCCTAACAGCTAGCAGGAGAGGTTTAGGTTGTCACACCCATTTCACAGATGTGGAACCTGACAAAGTGAGAGGTTAAGAGGCTTGCTGATAATAGGTGAGGCTGGGACTCTATCCCACGTCCTTGTGAGCTACCAGTCCTGATAAGTCTGAGTAGCCCTGGGGTGGGACCTGGGTAGGTGGGGACACCACCACCAAAGGCGTGTGTACGTGGGTTTGCTGGGTGAGTGGCAGTGTTGGGAGTCCCCCCCCCAGCCCAGTCCAGTGAAGAATCTGGGGGCCTTTTATCTGCATGCCAAGAACAATGGAAGGACTTGCCCACGGCACGCCACTCCCTCCCACCGTGAGTTCTCCTGGGTTTGGAGGGCTTCACAGGGCTCCATGGCCAGGGAACTGCCAACTCCAGCAACTTGGAACATTCACTCCAGAATAACAAAGCTCTGTATCCACTTTCCAGGCCCTCTGCTCCCCACCTCTCCCACCTGGATGGGACCTATGAGTGCCTGGGCCGCGAGGGCAACGACCTCAATGCTCTGATTGTTAACAGCCCCACCAAACCGTTTCCTCGCCTTGAGAATGCTTACTTGGTATTTTCTCAGAAATGAAATATACGGATTTCCTGGGCGTGGAATTTCCGCCTCTCCCTACACCCCAAACTTGTAACTGAAGAATGGAGAAAGAAAGCCAGAACATAGCAGTCGATGTAATCTCCACCCTTTAGTATTTATCATCCCTGCCGGGTGCCCCCCACCCAGCCCCTTCCCTGCAGCACCCCTCCCACCGAGCTCTGCCTCTGATGGAAACTGACAGCAGCGGGCAGCTCAGCCTGACTCCAGCCCCAACAAGGGACATATTTGTGGGCAAGGGATTTCCAAACCTTTGTGCAGCAGATGTTTGGCTTGTGGGCTCTGCAGGTTGGCTTTCCTGCCAGCCCCTCTCCGGGAATTTGAAACCAGTGCCCCACCCCCACATCCTGAGCCCTGTATGAGCTGGAGGACCCAGGCCAAAAGGCCCAGAAAATCACCATGGTTACCAAGCTTCTCCACATGTGCCTCCCTCCTCCTTTACAGTGGAGATATTTTAATGACATTAAAGGGATTTTTTTTCCCCCACAGAAAATACTTTTCCATGTTGCCACATGGGCTTCACAAGCATCTTTTTTTTTTTTTTTTCCTGGACTGGGCTGCATCATATTCCATTGACTAAAACAGGAGCTGGCAAATTTTTCCTGTAAAAGGCAGATGGTGAATATTTTAGGTTTTGCAAGCCATACGGTCTCTATCACAACTACTTACTCTGGCCTAGCTCTATTCTACTCTACTCTAGCTCTAACACAGCCATTGACAGGATCTAAACAGAGGACTATAGTCATGTGCCAATAAAACTTTATTTGCAAAAACAAGTGGTGGGCTGGATTTGGCCCACAGATATAGTTTGCTAACCCCAGAACTAGAACCACTGTAAAAAATTACTTTGGTTTTATCCATTTTCATCTTGCTGTTATAAGTTAATAGGATGATGATGCTGGTGATGTTGGCTGCCATCTCTTAACTGTCTAGATTGTGTGCAGGACTATGCCAAAGGCTTCACATCAATTTTTTTTTTTTTTTTTTTTTTTACTGAATTCTAAGAATTCTCCTACAAAATATAATTTCCCCCTTTTTCTAGTCATCTAGCTTGTGAGTGGTTAAGCCAGAATTAGAACAAAGGCCTGCCTTACCCCAAACCCCACCAGGGTTCCAGCAAGTGGAAGCTTCTATTTCCCCAGCTCCCATGCAGCTGCAGGAAACACGCTTGGCCATTGCAACAGAGACGACCCCATGTAAGGCTTTTTCCTTCGGTGAGAAGCCAGTCCTTGCCTGCACCCTTGTCAAAGCTGGATTTGAGAACACCCCAGGCTGACAGCCTCTCTTCAGAGGGTAGCATTTATGAAACCTTCCTGGCTCCACATCCCCCTTTATCAGAAAAAAACAGTGAAGGAGAGTCCATTAGAAATGCCTAACATGTTACCTTGCTCAGCAGAGAGCTCCATATTCAATGATCTGCCCCAAGGAGAAGCGTGAGGTGAAACGGCTGGCCAACAATGGTGATCACTATATGTAAAGCCTCTCCCATGAGCTAGGGCCTGCCATATGTTACTGATGAAGAAACTGAGGCTTAGAGAGGTGGGTGACTTATCTAAGTACTCATCAGTGATGAAGCAATGACATGGTTCTCCTTCCAAAGCCCTCAGCCTGACCACGGCATCCAGCCTGCCCAGTCTGTACTGTGAGGAGTCTCAGGAAGACAACTGCAGGGGAACAGAACACAAGAGTTTAAAGATGCCAGAAATGACATTGAGCCAAAAAAGGAAAGAAACTAAGAAAGAAAAAAAAAAAAAAAAACTCTGGGATACACAAGGCTCCAAAGCAAAGATGGTGAATAATCACCATAAGAGGAAATGGGGAGATGCTGTTTATAAATAAATTGTTGAGTATTTGTGTTGGAAAGAACCCAGCGCCTGAATTCAAGGCCCTTGTGTTAATATTTACTGTATTGTAATAGTAAGATTTTCACAAGGCACTCTGGGTTTAGACTGAGTAGGCCTTTGGAGAACAGCCTGCCAGAGAAGAACAGAATGATTGGGACAGAACTTCTGGCAACCTCGAGAGAGATTATTGCTGGTTCGGAGGGTTCTCCCTATCTGTTGATCATTCTCTGAAGGCCAACACAGCTCCGTTCTGAGAGATAGTTCTTTGGCCACTGTCCCTAATCTACTGTTGCCTTAAACACTTGGTGTCTCGATGACTCCCATTTCAGAAGACTTAATAATTCTGTGTGCCCACATTGGATATTCTTGTCACCTACTGCTGCATATCAAAACACCCCAAGGTATAGAGGCTTTAAAAAATAACACATGTCCTCCTCACAAATCAGCAATTTGGGCAGGGTTCGGTGGGGCTATTTTATCTCTGCCCGTGTGGCATCGTTTGGAGCAGCTGGCAGGCTGGGAGCCAGAGTCTTGTGTGGTTTCTCCACAGGGCTTCCCTGGCAAAGAGGTCTCGGGGTTCCTTTCCTGCCTGCCCAGGACTCCCAAAGTGTGTGTAGAGAGAAAGATTCCAGTGGAAGAGACTGAGTTGTCTTTTAGGACCTACCTCAGGAATTCATAACATCCCTCCCACTACATTCTGGTCAACAGAGCAAGTCTTTAAGGAGGGGCCACAACCAAAGGAAGGGACTTAGACACCCCACGGTTGGAGGCGTGTCCAAGAACATCATTTCCCACACCATGACCAAGGGAACCTCAACAATACCACGTCTTAGCTCCCAAGGCAGTGCCATCTAAAATGTTCCTCAGTTTTCTCCAAGCAGGTGGTTTTACACACGACAAAGTACCGAATTTTCAAACCTTTTCATTTTAGACCTTTTTCATTCAGAATCTTTCACCATTTGAACAGGGACAGAGCCAAGCTTCAGTGGCACAAGGAGAAACTTCACCTTTGTTCCACCAATGAAAGATTTATGTATGCCACACCTCCTCCCCCCAGGGGGAAATAGTCTGCAAACTAAGCTATATGGCAGATGTTAGATTCTCGAGGGTAAGCTCTGATGGTAGATGGTTGACAGAATGAAGATGGACCCGTTGATATGCTAGTGATGAGTGTTCTTCTCTATGCCCTTTAACATAGTCCCAAGGGACTTTTACTTGGCCACAGTATCTCCTTCATAGGGAAAGTAGCCTGAGAATGACCACACTGGGCTTTCTTAAAAATTGTCCAGAACTTAAGCATCCCAGCAATCTGAATTAGCTTTTGCTGTGACTGAACTGAATTGGTGATGCCATTTTTGCCGAGCTCATTTTTAAGGTCATTTTTAGACACTCTATGATAGTGGTTCTCAAACTGGGTCCCCTGGCCACACCAGCATCCCCGGGAGCTTGCAGATTCCTGTGCTTCATCCCAGATCTGTCCGAATCAGACACTCTGGGTATGGGACCCAACAGTCTGTCTCAACGAGCGCTCTAGGGGCAGCTGGGGCAGACACAGGCCTGAGAACCACTGTCTTACAGGGGTTGGATTGGGAGAAGGGACTGACTATAGCGGAGTCTGGAGTAGCTATTGGCAATACAATTCATACAACTCTGTCCTCTGGCCAAGCACAGATGGAAAAACTGGAGATGGGAAAAAACAAAACTCATCGATGGTAGGAAAAACATCCTCTCAATCTGCGTGATCATGGTGTTACGGAAAGAAACCCCAGGCCTTCAACCCAAAAGCACATCCTGCCCTCAACATGTCCTTGTCATCTTGGGAAAGTGATTTAACCCCTCTGAGCTACAGGCCCCTCCCCTATAAAGAAGGCTGGGGTAGAAACAACAGGAGATTTTAGCGAGCTGTTACTGAGGCCTTATAAAGTCCATTCATTCTATTATCTCATTTAATCCCAAGAACAACTATATGGTGTTAATATTATTAGTGTCCTCACCTGATGGATGAAAAAAACTAAGGCACAGAGTGGTAGGGTAACTTGTATAAGGTCACACAGCTAGCTCCACTCTCAACCATCCACTGTAATTCAGAAATTGTCAACTTCAGTACCAAGGTTGTAGGAGAATAAGTTTGTGCAGAGAAAGGCAGGGCCTGGATCATAGGAGCCAAGCAGGCTACGCCTTCTAACTCTTGGTTGCTAGGCTGCCCCTCGTCTCTGAGGGGCCACCAGGCTTACATAACTGGGACACTGTCAGATCTTCTATCCTTTGAGATGATGGGGGAAAGCGTACAGAAAATAACTGAGAGGCCAGAGAGGGAAATTGGTTTCTGACACGTGCTGACAGGGCTCATTACCCAGACATCTTGTTTTCATAAAATGGCAGTGACACTGTTTGCTTTGAAAAGGGCAGGCTACTGGTAGTAACAAGGCCATGAGCCAGGGATGCTAGAGGAACAATGAGGGAAGAGATACTCCTCACTGAGGGAGGACCTTGAGACAGAGCTTTCAGACGTAGCGGGGCCAAAGCTCTGTGGGCACGGATTATTCTCTCTTCCTTCCCCCTCCACGCTGCTGCTGCCACTAGAATTATCTCACTACAGTATGAACCAAACACAGTGCTCCCAGCCTCAAGAACCAGTCATGGCTCCCCATTACCTCCAGAAGTTGCAACCATAACCTGGGCTCACAACCCCCAAACCTTCTGACCTCCCATCCCTTCGTTTCCTTCTGTGGGTTGTGGGTGCTTTCCGATGTTCCCCAGACACAACCAGGTGCATTTTTATCCCACCCCCTGCTTCCACATTAAGACACCTCTAGGAAACCTGGAATCAGGAACCCCACTAGTATATCACAGGGATACCCAGCTGGGTGGTGGATGGACACTAAGTCCCTTCTGCTAGGGAGGAAAAGGTCTGGAAATTTTGTCCTGTGAAATACAGAAAGCCAGCCAGCCAGAAAATTCACTTGGTACTCATACAGTGCTTGCCAAAGACTTTACACCTCCCAGCTGTGCCAACGGGATGGTGAAAATAAGTGAATGATGATTCATCACTTTTCTTTGGTTGAGACCCTCTGGTGAGCTCCATGGGAACTGGGACTCAACCATGTGCAGGGGAACAGGGTTTTCATTGGGTGAAGGACTCACACCCTTTTTTTTTTTTAATCTAGCCATTCATTCGACAACTGCTGTGCTTAGGGACCCCTGTCAGGACATGGGGCATTCCTTGTCATTTGGTTTTCTTTCCCTGCTTTGCATCATCATAACTTTTATTTCCTCTTTGTATATAAGAATATATACTAAGTATGTAATTCAAGTCTATAACTTAAGAATGCCAATTGTTTCGTCTCTTAAAATGTGCCTACTCATCTTTGCATGGCAAAACAATATCTCTGTTGGGGCTGACCTATAATTAATTGGTGCTTAGTCAGATCGAGTTCTCCTCTAAAGCCAGGCTCTGCAAACATTTTCTGAGGAGGGCCAGGTGGTAAATATTTCAGGTGCTGTAGGCCAAGAGCCAAAACTGATGATGTTATGTAGGTACTTTATGTAACAAGAGAGAAAACAAATTCCCACCAACCAAGTATTCTATTTCTGAAATTCAAAACCTAATAATATCATTAAGTATGGGCTTTTGTAATACAGGTTATATTAGTCACCTCAGGCTGTCATAACAGAATGCCACAGACTGGGTGGCTTAAATAACAGAAATCTATTTTCTCATCGTTCTGGAGGCTACGAGTCCAAGATCAAAGTGCCAGTGCAGTAGGTTTCTGACAAAGCCTCTCCTCCTGGCATGTACACAGCTGCCTTCCCAGTGTGTCTTCACACTTCCTCTGTGCGTGCACAGAATGGGAGAGAAGGCGATTGGTTTATCTTCTTATTATAAGGACACCAGTCCTATCTGAGTAGGGTCCCACCCTTATGGCCTCTTTTAACCTTAATAACCTGCTAAAAGGCCCTACGCCAAATGCAGTCACATTAGGAGAACATAGGAATTGGGGAGCGGGGGGCGATAATTCAGTCCATGATACAGGTCTGCCAATGAGAAAAATGGAATTCTTTTTTGGGAGAAAACATTTCACTGAACTGGAGTGTGAAGGTAAAATCTAGTCTTAGCTGGTGGGTGTTAAAAGGACAGGCAGCAGCTGGGTTTGGCAGTGGCTGCGGTTCAGCGACGCCTACACACCCTGTAGTAGAAAGACCTTTGGCTTCCGGGTCAGGCTTGGCCCATGTTCAAATCCCAGCTTTGCCTATCAGCTGTGCATTACTGAGCAACCACTGAATCTCTCTGAACCTCAGTTTTGCCATGTCTGGAGGGAAATAATGATTTTCTTAAAAGGGAGCTAAAGTAGAAGGGGAAGTAACTCTCTGGGGTTTCTGTAAGGCATGCATTTCTGGAAGGAGTGCCCCGTGCTGAGCACAGTGCCGGACGGAGAGCTGTCTTAAGGAAATGACAGAGCTACCATCAGCATCAGCCTCACCAGAGTTCTGAGGGGTAGGAAATAATTCCAAAATGACTCAAAAGATCCGATGGATGAAGGATGTACTCTGGATAGTATGTCATGAGAATGGCAATTAACCTCTGTGGTTTTCCTCCTGATATAATCATTGAAAGTAACACTCTACAAAACAACTGACCGGTACTTCTCCAATCTGTCAACGTCATCAAAAACAATGGAAGTCTAGGGGCACCTGGGTAGCTCAGTTTGTTGATTGTCTGACTCTCAACTCAGGTCATGATCTTGGGGTTATGAGATCAAGTCCCGCATCCTCACCAAGCCTCCTTGGGCTTCTCTCTCTCCCTCTCTCTCTCCCCCCAACCCCCTCATGCATGTGCACGTGCTCTCCCTCTCTCTCAAAAAACAAACAAACAAAACAAAACAAAAATTAAAAAACAAGGGAAGTCTGAGAAGTCACCCAAGAGGAACCTAAAGGAAACATGAGGACTAAAGGTAACATATCCTGGAAATAGAAAAAGAATATTAGGTAAAATCTAAAAGCATCTAAATAAAGTTGGGACTTGAGTTAATAATAACATACCAATCTTGGCTAATTGTGACAAGTATATCATATTACTCTAAAATGTTAAGAACAGAGGAAATTGGGTGTGGGGTCTATGAGAACTCTCTCTATCTTCACAATTTTTCTGTAAATCTAGAACTCTTCTAAAAGTAAAAGTTCACTAAAGAATAATTACATGTGGGTAAAAGATCCATTCAAAGTGCAAGGTGTCCCGTGGGTTTTAATGTAACCAGGATGGAAGGTTGATTGATACGGTTCAGAGGCCACATTGACTTTTCAGAAACTACCACTTGTCCAGTTTGGATATAGTATCAAGGAAGAATCTCCATAGTTATCTGGAAAGGCTGTTAAAATACTCCTCCCTTCCTTTAACCAAATTCATACCAGTGAGGGGTCAGACTTTCTTCCTATATTGCAAAGAAAACAACATAATACAAAAGATAAAATGCTACAGCAATTATGGGCACAGTCCTCTACTGAGCTAGTCAGTGAAGAGATTTGCAAAAATATAAAGTGGTGCCTCTCTTCTCACTAAGTTTTTTTTTGGGGGGGACAGTTATTTTTAATGGTGAATATGTCTATTAATATGTTGGTTTATTATTTTTAGATGAATTAATAAATAATTACTTGAGTTTTTATTCAGCTTTAATTTTCTTATGGTAAATCTCAACAACTATTACCGATATGGGCAAAACCATTCTGGGGTTCTTAATAATTAGTAAGAACATAAAGGGTCCTGGAGGATAAAAATTTGAGGTTCCCTGAGCTTAACAAGTACTGTATTTAGTCCTCACAACAACCTACCAGGTAGGCAATGTTGTTATCCCACACTGAAGATGAGAACACTGAGGAACAGAGAGGTACATTAACTTGCTGGAGGGCCCTCAGGAAATAAAGAGATGAGAGTGGAAACTTGAACCCGTGTCACAGTGTTCTCCTGACCACCTCGTATCCCTGGTGTCTTCATTCCCTTCTAGGTCTGTGAGTTCTGCAAGGAAGTGGCCCCCGCCGACAGCCCTGTGGTCTACGCAGACAGGGCAGGGTACAGTAAGCAGTGGCACCCCACCTGCTTTCTGTGTGTCAAGTGCTCTGAGCCGCTGGTGGACCTCATCTACTTCTGGAAGGACGGTGCGCCCTGGTGTGGCCGCCATTACTGCGAGAGCCTGAGGCCCCGGTGCTCTGGCTGCGACGAGGTGAGAGGCCCCGGGGGCAGGGGACAGGGGGCTGGGGAGTGGGGAGTGTCCTCCCACGACTACAGGAGAGGACCCGGAGGCCAAGGTGGATGTGGCTTCATTGAGGATATGATCTGCAGATAGAAAGATGGAGGTTCGGAGCTGGAATCCTGCGCTCAGCTTCTGTGTCCTCATTTGCAAACTGGGGCAGAAATCAGTTCACACTCACGGGGTTGTTCAGGATGGGTTGGACACATTGTTCTTGTCAGGTCTTATCCTTGGCACAACGCCTGGCACTTAGTAAATGCTCAGAAGAACACTGTGGGGGTACGAGGGGAGGAGGTGTGCGCTGGAAAGCAGATCGCCCACATTCAAACCTGGCTCTACACGATTAGTGGTGTGGCTACATAATGCCTGTGCCGCAATTTACCACTCATAAAATGGGAGGAAGATAGGCCCATCCCAAGGGGTTACTATGAGGATAAAATGAGATGATGCATGAAAATGCTTGGCACAGGGCCTGACCAAGTAATTAATAAATAGGAGCTACTAGTAGTCTTACAATATAATACAGTATGATATGGTATAATACTAAAACATTAACTTAACACAGTAGAGATGCCATTAAAGGGCTTTGACTCTCCAATATGAGTTCAGGCTGGAGGAACTCTAAGGTATATATATATATTTTTTTTTTTTAAGATTTTATTCATTCATTTGACAGACAGAGACCACAAGTAGGCAGAGAGGCAGGCAGAGAGAGAGAGAAGGGGAAGCAGGCTCCCTGCTGAGCAGAGAGCCCGATGTGGGGCTCGATCCCAGAACCCTGGGATCATGACCCGAGCCGAAGGCAGAGGCCTTAACCCACTGAGCCACCCAGGTGCCCCAACTCTAAGGTATATTAACAGTGACAACGATAATTATGATAATGGTAACGACTGTGTGTATGCCTATGACAACAGGAAACTCACTACCTTCATCATTGGCACATATGAGGGTTAGAAATGTCTTCTTCGTCTTGAGCCAGTATCTGCCTCCTCCCTCCTCCCACCTTCCACGTATTGCTCTCCATATGAAGTTGAAATCCTACAAGGGTCTTACCTAGTAACTGTGATCGAGAGAGGTTAAGAGAGAAAAGGATTGTCAGCAGGCCTGCCCCACAACCTCATGCTTTTTAAAGATTTTTAAATTTTATTTGAGAGAGAGAAAGAGAGCATGAGCAGGGGGAGGGGCAGAGAGAGAGGGAGAGACAGACTCCCTGCCGAGCATGAAGCCCTGTGACACGGACTCCATCCCAGGACCCTGAGATCATGACCTGAGCTGAAGTCAGACGCTTAACCAACTGAGCCACCCACGCACCCACCCACAATCTCATTTTTGTGAGGATAGTAGTATACCTAGAGTCACAACACTCCATCATTAAGGGCTTACAGTGGATCAGTCATTTGCTCCATACTTTATATGTGACGTGCCACTTACATCTCACAGCGGTCCCTTTGGGAAAGACCATCATTGTCTACATTTTATGTTTGAAAAGAGAACAGCTCGGAGAGGTTATAAAACAGTCACTATGCCAAACACTTCTTATGTAGTAACACATGTAGCACTCATAAAACCCTGTGGGATAGGTAGTTTTTATGTCCCCATTCCACAGATGTGGAAGCTGAGGCACAGACAGATAATTTGCCCAATGTCATGCAGCTGGTTCCCTGATTCCTGTTTGACCCCCAAGTCATAAAATGTATTTAAGAAGTACACTATTTGGCTCTCTTCAAGGATTCCTCAGCATATATATATATACATATTCCAAAATGTTACTTTATTCCAAGCCCAAGTGACCCTGTGTGACCACTGGTCCTTAGTTGGGCTGTGTTCCCTGGGGTATGTAATCACATCTCTGAACACAGCT
Source organism: Mustela nigripes (assembly GCF_022355385.1). NCBI lineage: Eukaryota > Metazoa > Chordata > Mammalia > Carnivora > Mustelidae > Mustela > Mustela nigripes. The sequence continues at coordinate 50,431,527 of NC_081558.1, forward strand.
GGGCTCTGAATTTGGGCCAAGGAGTATTACAGATGCTAAATAAGTAAAACCTGCCTGTGGCAGAGAATTTTTTTTTTCCCCATCTAAGAAGCTAAAATGCAATCATGATCTGTGCCAAATATTGTACTTACTGCCTGAGATTTAGGTCAGAATCCTCCACTGATGCATTTAAAGGTCAAGACAAGAATGGGGAAGGAGGAACCACCATCTACAACTTGTCATCCACGCACTGTCTCTACTAGGCACAGAACTTGAGTCATGCATTTCCTCTGTTCCCATCCCCTAGATCATTTTCTCGGAGGACTACCAGCGCGTGGAGGACCTGGCCTGGCACCGAAAGCACTTTGTCTGTGAGGGCTGTGAGCAGCAGTTGAGTGGCCGGGCTTACATCGTCACCAAGGGGCAGCTTCTATGCCCGACTTGCAGCAAGTCCAAGCGTTCCTGAAGGGCTGCCCATCCATAGCCAGAACCCACAGGATCCCACCAAGAAGAAAGGCCAGGTGTGCTGAAGCCATCCTAACTGTCCTTGCCAACAGCAAGGAACAAAAACAGTGATTTTTTTTTCAGTGGGAATATATATAGATATGCATACATATATTCTAGATTGGGTGGTGGTAGATCCTTGAGGTCAATAGTTTCAAAGCCAACAACGTTCTGAGGAGTCTTAGAATGGAGTTATTTTGTTGTTGTTTTCCAGCTACCAACTAAAGACACAGCTGGCATCCTGCAAAGGATCTCTAGGAGTTTCCCAGAATGCAGTTCTGGGTGATCAGATCACGTAGCTGTAGAATGTGCGTGCTTTCTCACGAACGGGGGCGCTCCTCCCGGAACAGGCTGGGACCCCAACAATCATTTGTGGCCTCCTTTTCAAATGGAATTGGAATTTTAAATAAAAATCTTTTTCGGCATGATAAATGTATCAATAAAAGTTTTATGAAGTCCACATATGTCCCAGTGTAGTTATTCACACCACGGTGTGATTTCATTGTGTCCAGTGAGCCCTGTGACCCTGACTGCTCGTGGTGGCAGGAAGTGCCCTAAGGGCTGGCATGTCTCTTTGTCACCTGTGTCTCATCAGATTTCTTTGAGGGTGTAGGTCTTCCAGGCTGAATCCCTTTGTCCCCCATTCTAGGAAGCCCCAGATCCATGAGGGAATGTGTCATGTTTCCTGCTACCCCAGAGAGCAGCGTCCGGGAGGTCAGCTGCCCTCACAGGTAATGAGGGAACTCCTCTGGGAGTAAGACCAGGTGGAGTTTGGGGAGCAGGCACGTGGAGCCACCGGAGCTCAGCCAACTGGTGCCCCGGGGGACACGGTGACCAGTGTGCGCAGTCTTGAAGAAATATGGGATGTTTATGAGAAATCTCTGTGCTTTTAATTGTTGCCAACTGGACACTGAATAAGCCAAACAGAATGGGTCTTTGGGCCAGATTTCCTCTCTTTTTATGGCCTCTCTGAACATATGCAGCTCCCAGATTAGTTTCCTTTCCACGACTTCTAAGAAAAGTTATCTTTTTTCTGTGGAGGGATCCAAAGACAAAAAAGACACGAGTCTTCTAAGCTCACAGCCCAGTCACCTGTGGCTTGTGTTTGTTCTTCAACTTCCCATCTGTTGCCAAGGTTCTTTCATTTCCCCATACGAATCTCACTCTGCTCATCCTTTACCTACAACACCCTGACTTTGCATGTTTGACCAAAGGTATTACAATTGCCTGGTGGTTTTCTGTTTCCAGTTCCTGTCTCCAGCTACCTGCTTCCCTGTCATGTCTGTCTCCCCACAGAGAAGCTTTGGGGGTGTTCCCTTCCTCCCCCACCCTCCATGGCTCCCCAGGACTCAAGTTAAGAACCAAGACCTCCCTGACATTTGGATCTTTCCAATATCTGGCTTGTCTTTTTTCTGGCCTTGGAACTCTCTGTTTCTCTTGATTTCCATCTCCTTATTTCATCTAGACAGTCACCAACTGCCTTTGATCAAGCCCTCTTCCGTGCTTTTGCTAGTTTTGTGCTGGTTTCTTGAAGACCAACACCACCTGTTGAAATTCTGTCTATCCTGAGGCATAACCTACTTCTCAATCCCTTCCCAGAGGCACCAGTGGAATATTCCCTCATTCATTCACTCACTCACTAATTCACTCTGCAGATACCACTGGGCATTACAGAGTTCTATTACCCATACTGAGTATAGTACATAGAGTGTTTACAGAAAGAACAGTATCCCTTACCCCCTGGATTTTATAGTCTATGGGGGAATGGGCCTTAGGCAAATACTCCTACAAGTCATTAAAAAGTTACAGAAAGGGGAGATACATGTATTTATAAAGAACCTGGACCTAGTTAGGGAGGTCAGAGGAGGTGCTTCTGGAAAAGTGACACTTGGACTGAGATCTAAAAGGTGAGTGAACTCTGAGCAAGCAAAGAGGGAAAGGAAATAGTTAAGGATGGATGCCCGGATGTCATGTGCAAAGGCCCTGTGGTTGAACATCAGTTTATTCAATACCTATTCACTAGTGTTGGAAATACAGAGGTGACTGTGGCCCATGAGTGGGACTGAAAGAAGGCTAGTGTGGTGCATAGAGGGAGGGAGGATCGGTGTGAGACACAAGAGGTGTACCAATTTTATGGGCAATGGAAAAGAATAGTCTCTGTCCAAAGAGCAATGGGGAGCCTTTGGAGAGTTTTAAGCAGTGGTGGTAATGGCTTGACAGAGAGATTACTGAATACATGCTCTCTCCTCTGCTGAAACCCCAGCATGATACTCGACTGATTTTGTCCTGGATTTTTTGTCCACACCACTGTGGGTAGGAATGATGTCCCTCTTCAGACCCCACCAGATACCATCCAGAGCATGCTCCTGCCATCCTCATGTCTACTCCATGTGGAAGGATGACACCCATGCTCCCACATGGAACGTGTAAATCCTGACGCTCCCCTCCTGTCAGCAGTGTCACTCAGCACAGTCTTTTCCCTCTGTCATTGCTTTCCCTCCATCCCCAGGGCCATGTTTCACCTTGAACATTTTCTACCCAGACTGACAATAGTCACCTAGTGTGTGACCCTACCATGAACCCTCCACACACTGCCCAGATGAAATGCTCAGAAACACAGGCCTCTTCTAAAACAGTCAGGGGCTCCCTGTTGCACACCCAGAAGAAAGGCAAAACTTTTTAACCTTACAATCAAGCTTCTTAATTTACTGGCCCCAAACCACCTTGCTTCCTGCTCCCTGCTCAGAAGCCAGGTGAAGAGCTTGTCAGGCCCTAGACATGTTCCAGGATTTCCCTACCTCTGCACCATTGCTCAGGCTGTTGCCTCTCCCCAGAGTTCCCCACACTGTGCTCCACTACTGCCTCACCTGTGGAACCACCATGGCTGAGTGGCATTCTATAGCAGAACCGCAAGCTGGTATGCTTTCAATGCCTACGGTGCTAAGGTGCCTGAGAGGCTCAGTGGGTTAAGCATCTGCCTTTGGCTCAGGTCATGATTCCAGGGTCCTGGGATTGAGCCCTACATTGGGCTCCCTACTTTTTTCTCCCTCTCCCACTCTCCCTTCTCTTGCTCACTCTCTAGCTGTCTCTCTCTGTCAAATAAATAAATAAAATCTTTAAATATAAATAAATAAAAGCCGACAGTGTTACTTTGAGCTGATTTCCCGCCCCCCCCCCCCCGCCCCCATTCAGCAAAAACAGGAGCTGCCATTCCCATTAACTCCCATTCTCTAGAAAACTTCCCTGGCCTCACCCTGCCCTCCGGGGAGTTCCAGGTTCCTTTGTGCTCTCAGAGTACCCCAGGTGCTCTGTGATCATTGACTGATGCTACTGAGCTATCATTACTCGTTGGGGAAATGCTCCCCCCCCCCCCCCTGAACTTCTTAAGAGGATAGTCTCACTATCTTTGGTTCGCCAATCCTCAGGATAGCCACTGGCAACGAAATGCAAGCACAAAGAGCTGAGGGCCCTTGCGGGACTCACCGTTGCCAACGGCCCTGGGCTCCAAAAAGAAACAGTATGTAATTCAGGTCTGGCAAATGGGCTACCCCACTGGGGAGCTGCTTAGAAAACTGTTCTTTCTCCTCCTTCCCCGCCATCTTGTCTCCCCTCTACCCCAATATTCATAGCAGCAATGGCCACGGTCGCCAAACTGTGGAAAGAACCAAGATGCCCTTCAATGGACGAATGGATAAGGAAGATGTGGTCTATATACACTATGGAGTATTATGCCTCCATCAGAAAGGATGAATACCCAGCTTTTGTCGCAACATGGACAGGACTGGAAGAGATTATGCTGAGTGAAATAAGTCAAGCAGAGAGAGTCAATTATCATATGGTGTCACTTATTTGTGGAGCATAACAAATAGCATGGAGGACAAGGGGAGATGGAGAGGAGAAGGGAGTTGAGGGATATTGGAAGGGGAGGTGAACCATGGGAGACTATGGACTCTGAAAAACAATCTGAGGGTTTTGAAGGGGCGGGGGGTGAGAGGTTGGGGGAACCAGGTGGTGGGTATTAGGGAGGGCACGGATTGCATGGAGCACTGGGTGTGGTGCAAAAACAATGAATACTGTTACACTGAAAAGAAAAAATTTTTTTAAATGTAAAAAAAAAAACAAAACTGTTCTTCCTTAATGGAAGGACAGGCTCTGGAATAAAGAGCCCTGCTTTTTTTTCTTCTTTCTTTTTTTTCATAATTTCAAACTTACAAAAAAAAAGTTTCAAGACAAAAACAAACAGCTTTTCTTCGTGAACCTTGTGAGGAGGTGGCTGACACAATGCCCCATCACTCCTGAGTATTTTAGTGTATAATGCCCATGAACAAAAGCATTCTCCTGCATAACCACAAAACCACCATCAAAATCAGAAATTAGGGGCACCTGGGTGGCTCAGTGGGTTAAGCCTCTGCCTTCAGCCAAGGTCATGATCCCAGGGTCCTGGGATCGAGCCCCACGTCGGGCTCTCTGTTCAGCAGGGAGCCTGCTTCCCCTCCTCTCTCTCTACCTGCCTTTCTGCCTACTTGTGATCTCTGTCTGTCAAATAAATAAATAAAATCTTTAAAAAAAAAATCAGAAATTAACACTCTACCATTGAATCCTCAGACACACCAATTGCACTAATAATATCTTTTACTACGAAAAGGTCCAGTCCGGGATGACGCATTCCATTTAGGTATCTTATCTCTTCAGTGTTCTGTAGTTTGGAAGTGTTTCTCATTCCTTCCTTGACATTTATGACCTCAACATCTAAGGAGGCCACTTATTAAGTAGAATGTCCATTAATTTTCAACACTTGATGAAGCTAGGTTTTTTTCCCTTGTGAAGTTACTCTGTTCCCCTTTGTATTAAATGAGTAATTTGTGGGAAGTCTTGGAGATACTGTGGGTTCAGTTCCACATCACTGCAATACAGTGAATATTGCCAATAAAGTGAGGAAAACAAGTTTTTTGGTTTCCCAGTGCATATAAAAATTATGTTTACACGATACCATAATCTATTAAGTCTATTAAGCGTGGAATAGCATTATGTCTAAAAAAACAATGTACATGCCTTCATTTAAAAATACTTTATTGCTAAAAAATGAGAACCATCATCTGAGCTTACAGCAAGTCATAACCAATGATCACAGATAATGGTAACGAACATAATAATAATGAAAAAATTTGAAATATTACAGAAATTACCAAAAGGTAGAGTTGCCACAAATCTTCAATTTGTGAAAAACAGACAAAAAACAAAAAACAAGGGGTGCCTGGGAGGCTCAGTGGGTTAAGACTCTGCCTTCGGTTCAGGTCATGATTCCAGGGTCCTGAGATCGAGCCCCACATTGGGCTCTCTGCTCAGCGGGGAGCCTGCTTCCTCCTCTCTCTCTGCCTGCCTCTCTGCCTACCTATGATCTCTCTCTCTGTCAAATAAATTAAAAATATAAAATAAAATAAAAAACAAAACAAAAAAATCCATAATATCTGTGAAATGCAATAAAGCAAAGTGTAATAAGATGAGATATGCGTGTATTGGATACGATGTTAATATCCTGTTGCTCATCAACATGCCACCTAGTGTTTCTAAGTATCCTTTGATGTTTCCTGACTGAATTAATTACTATGAGAGCTGCCAAATGTTGTTTTTCTAATTGAGTCATCCCTTCTATGTTTATTAGTTAGTATTCACTACAAGAAAAAGTTCTGTCTTCTATTTGTTCATTCCCTTACTTATATCAGTTTGGAGATACATTTTTCTATTTTATGAAATCACATTTAAGCTAACACTATCATTCTTGATTTTGATGCTCAATTGCTAATAATCTAATACTATCGTTATTTATTTGGATGTTCAAATTGTCCCAAATTTGACCAAAGAAAGCTCTTTCAATCTGACTATATCCTTTTGATGTGTCACCATCATTCTTTACACACAGCTTTAACGTTCTGGCACAATCAGGAGTTCACGGCTCATCCGGTATTTTCTTTACTTCAGCTTTGGAGTCAGCCATTTCTCAAGGAGGTCCCTCTTCTTGAGCGGAGTGCAGTTGGGTTGGAATTGCCGCTGACCAAGCCAGTAAGCTGAGGATGATGGACATGCAAGTCAGAGAGCCTAGATACTTGGTTATGTCACCCAGCCAGTGACCACACCCCTGGGCTTCTTATTCCATGAGACAATATATTTCATTATTCTTTAAGCAGAGTGAGATATTTCCTCCTTGTGGGACATATTCCCTCATCATACAGTCTCTCATTAGTGGGGTCTTGCTGATTCTAGCCAAAAACAACGTGACTCATACGCAAAACATTTGGGGGCATTATGTACTTCTAAAGCCATGACACTCCTTAGTTCATTGGGATTTTTAATCAAGTCTGTTCCATGGGGACGCAAGAGATAGTGACACGAGTGCTTGACTCAATGGGTTATCAGAGTTTGGCTTCAAATGCTTGCAATCAAATACAAGAAAATTACATAAAAAAACAAGACTGTACAATGGCCTATATTGGAGGTGAGGTATTGAAGGAAGAAGTGCATTGTCTCTTTATCTCAACTGCTATTTACATTCGGTCAGATTCCACTAATTTGAAGCAAAATGGTCTCTCCATTCTGTTATAGAACAGAAACTCAGCATAAAGTGGTTCTTTGGTCTGAGTTTGGGATAACACTGTTTCTTGAATAACAGAAAGGATTTGAACAGAATAAATATTACCTGTGACGATGTTGGAGCGAGTGAGGGCACTCCAACTCAAACCAATTTAAACAAGTAACAAGAATGACAGGGAATCCACATTCTAGAATCCACTTCCTTCTCAGAAAGTTCAAGAGGAGGGTCAGCTTCAGGAACAACTGGATCTAGTAACTCTAATTACGTAGTTAAGAATCTGATTCCTCTCTCCACGTCTCACCTCTGTTTCTCTCCATGTTGGCTTCATCAGCAGGTAAACTCAGCTAGATGGTAGCAGCCACCAACCAGAGGGTCACTTTTGCCCTTGGAGCTAGTGAGTCCGAAGGAAAAGGACCGCCTCTTTCTGGGGCTTTCTGGGAATGACTCTGATTGGCCCAATGTGGGTCACGTGCCTATCCCTCAACCAATCAGTGTGCTAGTGGACTGGGGTACTGTGATCCACAGTATCTCAGTCAAATGCCAACCAGAACTGCAGGCAGAGGAAAGGGGATTCACAAAGGGGGTCATAAGCAAATCACCCGAAACAGGCTTCTCCTGCGGGGGGGGGGGCAGGGGAGGGGGGGGAAGCGAGAAGCCCCGTCAGAACGAACGGGGGGTAGAGGGGGAAAAGAGCCTGCGGGGCCAAGTAGAGCTGGCTTGGTTCTCTACAGAGGGGCGGGGGTGGTGAAACAACAGGAGAAAGGCACAGAAAAGGAACGATCTGAGAAGTTGGAGGAGAACCAACCCCAGGAACCAAAGGGACTAAGATTGTCCCAGGACTGGGGAATGCAGGTTCCTGAGAGGCCTAGGAGGACCTGCCCCGAAGAGCCAGGATAGAAGCCAAGTCACAAAGCTCATCTTGAACTAATTATCAAGCCACTAAAAATCTCATTTGTCTTGATATTTTTTTTAAATTACTGGCAAGAAAAGACAAATGTTTGTAAAGGCCTAAATAAAATGGTATTCCCTAAAGGAAATGTCTAAAGGGTTTTATTGTGGTCTTTTTTTATTTAACTCTATGAAAGATGATGGAGTCTTACTAAACTGTTTTTATGGGAAAAGTTTAATAAATGTGAAGGATGTACTTCCATGAGTTCAAATATGGAAAGTTTTAAAATAGAAGAGTGACACAAGCAGCTAATGATCCCAATATGTTAGATTACGCAGGCTGCTGGCACAGGTTCCAGTTTTTAATCAAATGTATAAATTATGAAATATTGTTGCAAAGAATCACAAGCCTTTGCCCTACAAGGGAATGGTTTGTGCTTCGGTTGACAGGCCAGCTCTCCAGAGTTCATCTTTGGCTGATAAGCAGGGGAGGGAGAAGGAGCAGACAGGCGGGCATCCTTGGCCAATGCAAGGGGACCGTCTGGTGCCAAAGCTGGACAGAAGAACATGCTCCAGCCAAAGCCCCAAGCCAAGCAGGAAGGTGTCTGTTCAATAGTTCAATACATTGTCTGTGTGATCCACCTCAGTGGGAGAGGTGTTTGTGACATCTTGGACAAGAGCTTGCAAAAGCGGTGCTTTCAATACTCGTTCCCACCTGAAAGACCAGCCTTCTGCCACTCTTCTTCCAGACTCAGCACAAGCACTCCTTCTTTCAGGAAGCCCTCAGTGATTTCTTCAGAGGTTCAGAATCGCAGCCAATTGTGTAAGTGATTCAGCCCTTGACCAGACTGCATCTATGTCAAACTCTGTGATTTGTCCTCCACGCAAGAGGCCACTCACTCACTAGTTCAGCCTTCATTCATTCACCAGGTATTTACTCAGCACTCATTATGGCCCGAGCCTGGTCCTAAGAGGTATTAGAATACAATGGCAGACAAAGGAGGCATAGGTCCTGCTGTGAAAGAGTTAAATTTATCAGGGAGGAGCAACAAATAACAGGACAATTATCTATTCAGACAAGCAGAATCCAGCCTATGTCCCTTCCCAAAATATCCCCGGGGCTCCTTGCAAATAGGCCAATGGCAGCCTGGTCCTTCCCTGTCACCCAGCAAATAGCTTCAGCGTGCCTGGCAGCATAACATTGCCACTGACAGTGTGGAGCGAGATGCCTCCATTCTGATCCCCGCTCTGCTGGGTCGCCTTAGATAAAGCATTTCACTTCCTTCCCAAATTTCTCCATTATAAAATGGGATAGTAATCGCATTTACTTTATTGGGCTGCTCTGAGGATAAAAGGGGTTTATGCACGTTAAAAGACTGAGAACAGCTCCTGGCATGGAGTAAGCACTCAGTAGGATTGGCTGCTACCATTACTATCGCCATTACCATCGTCGTTTGCATTAGCGGACAGCGGACCCGAAGAAGGGGACTCAAATGCAATCTCCTCTACTCTTGGAAGCAGAGATTTTTTTTTTTTTAAATCAGTGTATATTTCTTAAAGTCCATCAGCAAACATGCTCATCCATTTCCTCATATCTGATTTCCTGAGACCTTCTGGCAAATGCCCAAATAGGACCTCCCCACTGAGAGGTCGTTTCAACATTTTGCTATACACACACACACACACACACACACACACAGAGTTGTGAATATAGTAAATTTCTTTACTGGTGAAGTCAAGCTGCCATTTCAAAGCCAGGCGGCATCTGTCCTGCATGTGTGCTTTAAGAATGGTGAGCACTTCTGTTGACCCTCAGACTCCCAATGGGCCCCACAATGTCTTAAGCAAGTGCCCAGGGAAACCTTGCATCCATAAGACCACACATTTTATGTCTCTCACCTAACTCACCTTAGGATGGCAGGCAACTCAAGAATGGAAATCCCCTGCCACCTCTAATTTACTTTGCTGCTACATCACATTAGGAAGGTGACGTTCTAGAGAAGAACTTCTCTCACCTAGTGTTTATGAGAATCACCCGAGGGCTTGTGAAAATGTAGGTTCAGGTTCAGCAGGTCTGGGCTGAGGCCTGAGACCAGGCATTTCTAACAAGCACTGGGTGATGTTAAGGCTGCTGGCCTGAGGACCACACTTGGGTAACAAATAACAGGACAATTATCTATTCAGACAAGCAGAATCCAGCCTATGTCCCTTCCCAAAATATCCCCGGGGCTCCTTGCAAATAGGCCAATGGCAGCCTGGTCCTTCCCTGTCACCCAGAAAATAGCTTCAGCGTGCCTTCAGCAAGGCTGGAGCATGTTAGAGTTGAAAGGGCCCCTTAGAAGCCAGGTAAGACATGGGGAAACTGAGGCTAAGGAGTAGAAGTAGCTTTAGAAGGATCACAGGGTAAGCTCAAAGTGGAGCAAGACAGCACACCCGGTCTCCAGACTTCCAAGCCAAGCCCCTTCCTGAGTCTGCTATCCAGGGGTGGCCTCTAGGGCCTATGCGTGTCAGGCAGTGAGCGTAACAGAGGAAGGAGGCCCAGTGCCAACAGCAGGGGTCATGCAGTTGGTGTGCCTGTTTGTTGCTTCACTTTTTAAAACCCCATCAAAACATACCTGTGGGCTCTGGCTGCTCTGTGGGTGGGCAATTTGCATAACCTTAGACCAGGGTCAGCTAACTTTTTCTGTAAAGAGCCAGATAGCAAATAGTTTAGACTTTGCAAGCCATATGGCCTCTGTTACAACTACTCAGTTCTGCTCTTGTGGTGGGAAAGGAGCCACAGACAGTGCGTAAACAAATTAGCATGCCTGGATTTCAGTGAAAGTTTATTTACAAAATCAGGAGATAGGCCTGATTTGCCCAGTGCCTCTCCACCCTCCCCCGCCCCCACCAAGCTGATTAGACAATGGAGGAGGCGGCTGGTCTTTATTTATATAATCGGTGATTTATTTAACAGTTTAAAATGCAACTTGGGTCTTTCAAAATTAGTCAAGTGCTGTCCTCTGTGAGTGTGTAGAAATGGAGGACAGAAGTTGAGTGTCTTGTATCCTTACTTCCAAAGCACACATTAAATGAAAGCACTCCATTCCTACAATCAGGATTCACCTTAGAGTGTCTGTTTAATTTGATAAGAGTTTCTCCCTCTCTCCACCTCCAGCCCCTTATGAAGATGTTACCTAACTGGGTGGTATGGACAGTAATATGCATGTAATAGGAGACTTCAGATCAACTGGAAACAACTCATACCAAAAAATCCACCTCAGAGATGGAGAAGACACAGTGTTCTTGGCTTCTCATTTTACCATGTGAGAGGGTATGCAAGTTGAATTTCTAAATCAGGGCAACCCATGCCTTCCCACCTAGGAAAAACTTCATGGCTTGCTTCCCTGAATGGTACGGATTCGGATTCGCTTGGGTCCAGAGCTTAAAAACTATCATTTCCTTTCCCAAGTTAAATTCTCACCCCCGCCCCCTACCTCACACCCCCACAGGTGGTTTTCACACCACATACAACCAGTGTAACTCCACTAAAAGAAATCAGTTTGGAAAATTATCCTGAGTTCTAAATAGCTTATGGTCTGAGAGAATGAGCCGAGACTGCACCTAAATGTTCACGTATTTTAAGAGAAGCTTTTTTTTTTTTTTTTTAAATGAAAGGGTATCAAAATAGGGACCTGGAAGAAAATGCCAAATATTCTAAATGAAATGCCCACAATTGCAAAGGAAAACACCTCATTCTGGAACAACTAAAGAGCAGTTTACATGGTTCCAGAAATACTTATGAGCTAATGAGAAGCTACATTCCCAAGTCTCAAAGTGTCTGGCAGCCCCATGGCTGGCTTCTGACTTTGATTTTTTCCTTCTGTTTTCCAAGTCAAAAGTGCCTTCTGATGGGTACACGTACTTCTTTTGGTCAGGTTGTTATTCGGTTGTCAACCTGACAGTCAGATGGAGAGTCTCCAGGTTTTGCCCAAACCATGACTGCTCTCTGTCATCTTGGTAAGGGGTCCTGCACGGGGACACACACTCGGCTCTATCGCCCATCCATTTCATATCAAGAGTGGTCTGGGGACCAATTTCACTTGGTAGCCAGGACATTGTTCCCTCTCTGAAACCTCTTTCCACCCCAAAGCTGAAAGGCAATCCCAGTTCCAGACAAAGGTTTTATGACAAAGGTGGCACCCTCCATGCTAGGAAACTCTCCGAAAGGAAAGGGATAATAAGAAACAGAGCTCATCTGGATCTTGGCTGATATAATGCGTATCAGAGCTATTTTCTCTAATTCTTTAGAATTAGATGGCTTCTTTCCAAAAGGCTAAGTCATCTGCAGGTAAGTGGACAGTGAGGAGTCCAGATGGTTATTCTAAAAAATACACTTGAGACTCATGCTAAATTGGGCTTCCTTTCTATGGAGGATGAAGAGGGGTTACCATGTCTGCCTTAACTCAAGGTCAGACACCCGGGTTCTCCCCTTCTGTGAACACTACCCGCAGTGTTGCAGGGAAAGGTTAAGAAAGAGGAAAAAGGCAGACACTCAGCATCAAGGGAGTCAGGCCCAGTCGTCACTTAGAGAGAGGATCTTTCCAATGACGAGGACACGCCATTTTGACACTCTGCTCGCTCTACCCCTGCCAATGCTGCCCTGATATCTGGGCCCCGCTGGCAGACTAGTGCAGGGGAGGAAATTCTTTCTCCGTTATACATCTTAGGTTCATTGGCTGGGGCCAACGAATCAAACTGGAAAAAAAAAAAAAAAAAAAAGGAATAAGAAGAGGGAAGGATAAGACCAGTTTCAATTACATATCTATGAATAGCAGTTTTCAAAGAAAAACGTGCCTCAAGGAGGTGGCCAAGATGAATGAGGCTTCTAGATCATCTTAGTCTAAACAGAAGAAAAGCGGTTGGGGTCTTCTGGGAGGGAGAGGCAAGTTATGGAAAATCAGAAAAAGTACAGTAAATAAGGATTGTTTAGCAAGGTTTGTTATGCAGAATTAAGTCCACTCTTTCTCCCCTGATAAAAATTATTAAGCCCTTCTCTTCCTATTACAGGAAAGGAAGATACCTTTACAAATACAAATTTACTTTATAAAAGTGGATTTCCTTTCGTGCCCTGTTTTAACACCGTGTCAGGCATCCACTTGTTCTCACTGGCTGGTAGCTCATTTGAGTGATGCCCCTGCTGGTACAGGTCACTAGCCAAAGGTTTTTTCCTCACCAGGGTTCCCCATCAGGCTCCCAGTTCTAGATATGAAACAAAGGAAGCACCGGCCAACAAAGCAGAAAGCCCAAGCTCAGGTCTGAGCTTTCCAGCTCCCTGGCAAGTCATGAGATCCATCTAAACCTCAGGGATCACCCGTAAAATCCATCCCGCCCACCTGGTGAGATTGTTGTGAATCGAATGGGACAACAGATAGGAAAGAACTTGTGAAAAATTATTAAGAGCCCAATTTATGTATGGCCTGCAGAGTTGATAGTCCCAGAAAAAATATCAGCTTTCTCTTAATGCAGTTTGAGATGAACCCTCTTTCAGAAACACCCAATGGGCTAGCTCAGGCATGTTCAAACATTTTTGAACTTTTAATATTGATGAAATTTTATACAACCTCCTTGCATATGAAATAAATGAAAGCAGGAGTGCAAGGATTAGCAGGGGAAGGGGAGATGGAGACCCCCCCATTCCCCATTTAGCTTAGACCTCAAACTGATGGCCACATCTGAGGTCTCCTCACAGACCCCAGGGTTCCCAGGAACCAGGGGGAAAGCTACGGACTAGGCCTCACCATCAGGCTCCTCCCTGGCTAGTGACCACTTCACAAACAGGCAGGAGCTAAAGTCCCCTGTGTCCTGGGTTGCCGCTTGTTGCAGCTCCTTCTGGAAGCTTCTTGAAGAGGAACATAGAGGGAGGGTGGAAGGCACAGAAGACAATTTGACCAAGCAATCCACAGGGTGATGAATAGCAGAACTAAAGGAAATTTCTCCACATTTGTTTCTCTTAACCAACTAACCAGTTGGAGCCACATTTTGGCCCTGGAGCTGCTGGCTGCCAGACCAGTTTGGGGGTCTTTCCGGTAATGGGTTGGGGTCGCTATCCCACCCAAGATGGCAGCGTCAATAGGGAAACCAGCTTTGAAAATGGCATAGCCCAGAGCTAACCTGGGAGTGACAAGCCTCTACCCCAGAACAACAGATAACAGAGCCTACACATAAAACATAATTGAACATTATAATAATTTTAAATTTTTAGTTAATTTTAATTTTAATTAATTTTTTTAAAAATTTTAATTAATTAATGAAAGAAAGAAAGAAAGAATCAATCCCAGCTCCCGGCCTCACATAACTGGTGAGGACTTGCTCAGTCCTGTTCTTCCCCAAAACTGACAGACCCTCCAGCACCTAGAAAAACAAGCTCAAAACATTTGTGTTCGTTTTTCCATGACTGTGTCTTTATAGATCATAGGATATTAAATGTGGAGCAAAGGAATGTTTTAACAGGGAAAATGTCAGACAGTTCAATAGAAAGACATTACGTCAGTCATAGAGCCTAGAAATCATGTGTCCAGGGACCCCTAGCTATGAACCTCAGGTTTTGCCTACACTGGAGTAGGTGTTACTAATTCTTCTGTGCCGATGGGGAAACTCTGGCTCAGGAAGGTTAGGGAACAAGCCCAGGGTCACTTGGCAGATTGCTGGCAAAGCAGGATAGGGTCACTGCATTTCATAGATGAGAAAATGTATCGTAGGAACTTTACACATGAGGAGGCTGAGGCCCTGAGAGAAATGTGACTTGATCAAAACCGTGTGGCTAGAGTGTAGCAGAAGTGGGACTAGAACCTATTTTCCTGGTTCCTGCTCTTGAGATCTTTCTACCCTCTTTAAGAATGGTGCTAGCAACTCAGGCAACAAGAAGCAATTATTAAGGATATTGTTGTCACTATTTTTGTTATTGTTTATCTCATTTTAAAATATATATATATTTTTTTAGTAGGCTCCATGCCCAGCATGAAGCTTGAACTCACGACTCTAAGATCAATACCTGAGCAGAGATCAAGAGTTACACCCAACCTCCTGAGCCACCCAGGGGCCCCCTCATGATTTTTTTGACCAAAGTTCAGAGAATTTGAGGTAGGTTGGCAAAGGAAGAATTAACCCTAAAACAAAAAACAAAAAATATCACTCGTTTTTCTTGTTCTATTGTCATTCTTCACTAGACTCTCCCTGTAATGTAGTTTGGGCCTCCCTTCTCAATTTAAAAGCAAACAAAAATCTAGCCACCCTAATTAGTTTAATCCACACGGAGCCTAGTCCCTGCCAGTGGATAGACTCCCTGTGTTAGCCAGTGTGAGTACAGTGCAATGAACCATGACAGACAAACATGACCTCCACTCTCACAGCATGCATGCTAAATCCATACTAAAATACTGACTGGCCTGGGGACACACTTCTAAATCATATGCTTCAAGAAGAACATGTAACAAAAGGCAGAAAAAATAGCCAGTGACCCCAGCAAGCCCACCCTCATGCAAGGCACTTGCCGGAGACCACAGCGGAGAGGAAAGTTAGGGGCCTAGAACATCCTGTTATGTGCTTTTCCAGGGAGTGGCTACTTTACAAGAGGTTCTACTGGTTTCACCCGGCAGGAGAGCAATGCGGGACACTTTGACAACCCGATGGCCCAGTGAGGAGGACAAGGCTCACAAAACAGGCATTTTGGGGAGACTTGAGCTGCTCATCTTTGTCCCGGATATGTAAGTGTCTATTCCCTGGTGGTCTGCTCTCTACACTGTGAGCCCCTGAAGCCTGTGGCCCCTTCTTTGCCCAGCATAGTGACAGTTGCTCTGTCCTCGCTCACCTGGTAGACTTCAGTTCTATCCCAACTGATCTCTACTCCTACCCTCCCCCCATGATGCATGTCCCCCCAAGCATCAAAATGCATCAGCTCAAGTCATTCCCTACTTACAGCCTTATGATGTCTCTCTATAGCATAAAACCCAGTCTGTAAGATCTGGGATGTGTTGGCCTCTCTGACTTCCTCTCTTACCACTCCCTCCCCCGCTCACCATGCTCCAGCCAGCCTTGCCACATCTGTCTGAGATGTAACACACGAAGCCTATTCCAGCCTCAGGAACTCTGCACTTGTTGTGCCAAGGGATGCTCCTTCCTTCCCCAGATGGTCACATGGCTGGCTCTGGCACCCAATCACCTTTCTCCTCTTTGTGGAGGCCACCTGTGGTCACCACCTTATCTGAAACGCCTATCCCCAGTTATTCTTCAGTTATTATAGTTATTATTATCCCCAGTTATTATAGTCCTGTAAGAGAAAAACTCCTCTATACCAACTAAAGGAAAACTCTTTTTCTCCAACTTGGTATGCTCATTACTCACACAATGCTTCTGGGAGCAGGTGGATGGCTTTTACCCCACACTGACCAACTCTCTGACACCAGCTGGGCGTCCTACAATTTAGCTCAGTTCTGACACTAACCAGAGTTAGTACAGACCTCACAAGATAAGGGCTCAGTCCCACCAGACTGCCCCCAATCCAGAGATCATCACCCATCCAAGGCTGTCACCTGTACTTCCAACCAACTGGATATAAATCAGTTTCTCACAATCCCCAGCTTGGGTTTCAAATGCCTCACAGAACCCAAATGGCTTGGGTTTCAAAATGGCTCAAAGAACTCAGGGAAACGTTGATGTTTACAGGTTCATTAGGAAGGACATGATAAAGAGACGTAGAGGGCAAGGTCTGAGAGGGTCCCAAGTTCTGGAATTTCCATCCTCGTGGAGTGGTGGGAGGTGGGGTGCACTCATTTCCCACCATGTATATATGGGCCCACCCACCTGGAAGCTCTCTGAAACCTGTACATTAGGAATGTGTGTGGAGGCTTCATCATGTAAATATGATCCATTACAGACCCAATTTACAGCCCCTCTCCCCTCTATAGAATGGTGGGTACCCGTCTATATGGTAGGTATTGAAAGTATCAAATACATATACCAAAGCTTCGCAGAGTTGCTGTTCATGTTAAGGGAATCCATTTAGGCAAAGAGTGCAGAACTGGGGGTGGTGCATGGTTATCATCACACGAGAGATCACATGATCTCACTTTTTCCATCAACCAACTCTGAGAGGTACAGAGCAGTTCCCACTTTGAAGAGGAAGAAACTAAAAAGAAAAATGGCGGAGTTAGTCCATGAGCACTCATGGAATTGGAATCTTCCTAGTGATGGTAGAGAACTGGGCCTCCTTCCACCTGTGGGTCTCATCATGTTCCCTTGCTCTGTGCCCTCCACCTTCTGACCTTGTCTCCTAGGTGCTGCATCATGGGTTACTCATGCAGGCCATTCAGAGCAATGACTGGATTCCAGGCATTCAAATTAAAACTTTACCCATGCAATTCTAATTATGATACCTGCCAGAGAGGCTAGCAGTGGGGCTCAGGCCACACCCCACCATCCAACATAGCTTAAACATTTTTATTTTTTGCCAACAATAAAATATATTGAGATTCCACGTAGAACATCTAAATACCTGTACTCTGTTGCAAAATCAGAAAGCCTGGCCATATCCACCTTCAGGGACCTGCCTCCCCATCCCCACTGACCCTTTGCCCAGGCCATTCACTCTCACTTGGACTGACATAGCCATCTCTGGATAGATCACACTCTGCCCCTGTTCTCACCCCTTCCCATTCTCCCTTCACCACACCTTGCAAGGAATTCTACTGTGGTGCCCTGGCCACAGGAGTCTTGTTAGAAAATATCCATTTGATCAGGTTACACCCTTGCTCTAAACTCCTGACCCTTTGTACAGCTTAATGACCAAACTCCCTACTGGAACACTGCAGCCCCAGCCTGGCCTCTGGCTACCCTTCCAGCCTCAATTCTTTCCACCTAATTCAATGTCATCTTAAACTATAATCATATTCTAATGTGGAAGACAGACCAATGAACAAATGAAGAAACAAGACTGTTGAAGAGCTATGACAAAGCTGCATAGAACAGTGTGATAAATGGTCGTGGGTGGGTCACCTTGAGGTCAAGCCATCTGCACAGGCCTCTCAGAGGAGGTGTCCTTTGAGCTGAAGCCTAGGAAGACAGAGTTGTCTGATGAATGGTCCCAAAGGCTCATTCAGGTGGTAGATTCCAAAATGAATCTTAGAGTGGTAGATTCCAAAATGAACCCAGTCCTCCCTGGCTCCTTAACTCCAAAGCCCTTGCCATGTGACTTTGTCTCCCATTCCATCAAGAGGTAGAGTTTATTTTCCTGTTCCTTGATTCAGGACTAGCTTTGGGAACAGCTTTGTCCCAAAGAACACAAAGACTATTCTTTCCCCTTCCAATTGCTTCAGCACCTTTGTTGAAAATCAATTGATCGTGTATGCGCAAGTCTATTTTGGACTCTCCTCTGTTCCACTGATCTATATGTCTGTCCTTCACCAATACTACCCTCTCTTGATTGCTAAGATTTTACAGTAAGTCTTGAAATGGTAGTTACTATATAAGATAGTGAACATTTTCCAAATTTATTCTTTTCTGAAATTGTTTTGGTTGACTCTAGTTCATATGCTTTTCCACATAAACATTAGAATCAGCTCATCAATTTCTATCAAAGTGTCTTCTGGGATTTGACTAGGATTGTGTTGAATCTGCACATCAATTTGGGGAAAATTGTCATCTCAACAATATTGAGTTATCCAATCCATGAATATGGTATATCATTTCATTTATGTAAATCTTATTTCTCTTACTGCGAATGTCTCCATTGAAAAGTCCCAGATATCCTTGATTAAGTATATTCCTAAATTGTTGATGATATTGTAATGTCTAAAAATTTTATTTTCCAATTTGTTACTTCTAACATATAAAAACACATATGATTTTGTTTAACCTTAGCTGGAAGCTACTTACATCTGCCCTGCACATGTGTTTTCTATGTTCAGCCAGAGACATTTTAGAGAATAAGAAGAATTGGGGGGCATCCCCCTTCTCTAGCTATTTCCTGTCCGGGACTCTACCACTGTTCTTCAGTGGTCACAATAGCTCCACAGAACTAAGTTCCAGTTCCCAGGCCAGAAATATGGCAAGATTTCCACTGGAGTTTTAGCTACTGTTCATTTTGCCATGACTGCACTGCATCTTCAAGCTGAAGCCACAAAAACTGAAAACGACTTAATACTGGTCCCTTCTTTCAGGTTTTGACCCTCTTCTAAATCTGCTCTCTTTAGTGCACTATCCAGAGGCTCCAGGTACTGATT
Organism: Mustela nigripes; assembly: GCF_022355385.1. Lineage (NCBI taxonomy): Eukaryota > Metazoa > Chordata > Mammalia > Carnivora > Mustelidae > Mustela > Mustela nigripes. Next base: position 50,450,745 of record NC_081558.1, read on the forward strand.
TTTGTATTTTATCCAACATTCACTGTTGTTCTCTGAGGGAGGATAGCCGATTAGGAGCCTACTCTGCCATCCTGGAAGTGTAACTCCTTATTGTTGATTTTGACACCTCTGGTTGAACAAATATTAAAAAACAAACATACCCCCCAGAAAGTAAAATAACAAGTGTTGGCAAAGATGTGAAGAAATTAGAATGCTTGTGCTTTGCTGGTAGGAATTAAAATGATGCAGCCACTTTGGAAAATGGTTTGGCAACTCCTCAAAATGTTAAACAGAATTACCATAAGATCCAACAATTCTCCTTCTGGGCATATACCCAAAAGAACTGAAAGAAGACACTCAAGCAAATACTTATACACCACTTTTCAAAGCAGCATTATTCACAACAAGCAATAGATGGAAATAGCCCAAGTGTCCATTGACAGATGCATAAAAAAAATGTAGTCTATACATCCAGTGAAATGTTTTTCAGCCATAAAAAGGAAGGAATTTCTGGTACATGCTGTTTTCTAGGACTATCATAACACAGTACCACAGACTGGATGGCTTACACAACAGAAACTTATTTTCTTCCGTTCTGGAGGCTAGAAGTCCAAGATCAAGATGTTGGTAGGGTTGGTTCTTTCAGAGGGCCATGAGGGAAGGATCCATTCCAGGCCTCTCTCCTTGGCTTTTAGATGGTCATATTCTCCCTGTGTCTTTATATGGTCTTCCCTCTGTATGTGTCTCTGTGCAAACGTTCTCTTCTTATAAGGACACAAGTCGTATTGGATTAGGGCCCACTCCAACAACCTCATTTCAATTTAATCACCTCTGTAAAGACCCTGTCTCCAAATACAGTTATACTTTGAGGTCCTGGGGGGTTAGAACTTCAACATATGAATTCTAGCTGGGCAGGGGACACAATTCAGCTCATAATATGCTATAATATGGATGAACCTGGAAAACATTAAGCTAAGCGAAAAAGTCAGGCACAAAAAGACAAATATTATGTGATTCCACTCAGATGAGTACTAAGAGTAGTCAAATTCATAGAGACAGAGGTGGGATAGAGGCTAACAGGCCAGGAAGGAGGAAATGGAAATTTAGTGCTGACTCGTTATAGAGTTTCTGTTTGGGGTGAGGAAAAAGTACTGGAAATTGATGGTGGTGATGGCTGTACAACACTGTGAATGTGCTTAATGTCACTGAGTTATACCCTTAAAATGGTTAAAACAGCACATTTTGTTATATATTTTTAGCACAATAAGAAAGTATACTTTTGCAAAGAAAAATCTACAAAAAGAAATTATTAGCTTAAGTTTCTTCACCACATCTAAATATTGGTGGAGTAGCACAGCATATTTCTAGTTTCTTGCTTACTGATAAAAGAAGTTTCAATTTTCTGGGGTTTTTTCCCCCTTTGAATTATGCACCTCAATACAGTGACAACAATCATTATTTTAAGACAAGAGGCAGGTTATTAAAGGAGAAATGAGAACTAGAAAACAGCTTCTGAACAAGTCCGTTAAAAAATGAGATTAGGGGTACCTGGTTGGCTGAGTTGGTTAAACATCTGACTCCTGATTTCAGCTTAGGTCATGATCTCAGGTGGAGATTGAGCCCCATGTCGGGCTCCATGCTGGGTGTGGAGCATGCTTATAAGGATGCAATTCCCTCTCCCTCTGCCCCTGCCCCTCCGCCTCTACTTACCCTTGTGCATGCACTCTCTCTTTCTTAAAAAAAAAAAAAAAAAAGACATTGAAGTCAGATTTTAAGTTGAAACATCAGACCATTAATAATCCAGGCACTTAATTTAAATAATTTACTTGCAATTTCCAAGAGTCAGCTGGCTGTCCTTTGTCCCAATAATATACCATCCTCTGGGCTGGATACTTAGAAAAATGATTTATCTCTGTATCAAATAGCATAGCATCACACAGAGCACATAATGCCATGGATCTATGAGTTCCACACAGGACAGTCCACTCTTATTGAGGGCAGCACTTCAAGGGCAACGCATTTCAGACTCTTCATTCAGTATTCACAATAAGCTAGAGAGAATTACCACCATCCCCATCAGTCAGGTGACACCAGTGAGGCCCCAGTTTTCCTTCAGGAGTCTACACCTAACTCTGGAAAGTCCAGGTATAAGCTATGTGGGGGAAGCTTTTCAGCCTCTCCTCTGTGGGGTCCAAAATAATTGCTTTTTGTCTCCACTAGTGAAAAGAAAGGGGATATTGTTCCCAGAGTCATAATGGAATATGTGCCTGTACTGTAGCCTTGAGTACTTCCCTTATCACCGTCAGCAGTAAGCTGGGTAACACCAAGCAAATCACCTCCCTTCTGCATGCTTAGATTTTCTTGAGTGCAGAACGGAGATAGTAATAGAACTTGCTGGAAACATCGTGAGCACTCAATAAAGATTAGCTGGTATTAATGCTGTCATGGTGATTGGTCCCATGCTCTGGGTAGAATGCCAAGTGCTTTAAGTATCTTATTATCTATTTGATCTATTTCTACAGACAGACATCTACCTATTAATATCCATCTACCTCATCTTACTCAACCACCTCAGGAAGTCTGCAGAGTAGATGTCTTTAGCCCCACGTTAAAGGAGGAGAAACTGAGGCTCTGAAACAGGAAGTAACTTGCCCGAAGTTTGCCAAGTGTGTTGGTTTGGAAGTGCAGGGGGAGGGTAGAAAAAGCTGTGACCGGGAAGCCCTGGTTCCAACACTGGTTTGCAACAGTCACCAGTCACTTTCCCTTCTCCAACCTGGGTTTCGTCACCTGGAAGGTGGGAATGACTAATCCTTGCCTGGTCCGCGTACTTGTGGTGGGTATGAGCTGAGGCTGTGGTGAAAACACTTGGTCACTACCACACAGTATTTCAGCTTCCCAAGGGGCCGGGGGTCCTGTGTTTGTTCTGCTCCTGGCTGTGCCCTCTGTTCCTCGCACTTTGGAAGGGTCGCAGTAGGGTTCAATCAGAAATAGCTAGACGAATGGGCAAATGAATTGCTTTTTGCTTCCACCGAACAAAGGTTTCTCAGAGTAGAAGTTTCCTGAGTAATTCCCCAAATCCTCGGAATCCTGTGGTCCTCAGAGCCTGAGAGGATCCACAGACAGGTTCCAGGAGGGGTGGGGACACCTTTGTGCCAGGGTGGCTGGACCAGGGGGAGGAAGAACTGGTATCTTTGCAGAGGCCGGTGGGGAAAGGGGAGAAGTTGCCCCCCCGCACAGGGAGGGTCAAGCACTGGGAGTGTCTCATAAACTGAAGCTCACATAGAAAATAAATGCCAATTTCATTCATGACCTTATTTTGGTGGTTCAGAGCTCAGCCACCCTTTTGAAGGCCCCGCTAGGGCAGCCAGAGCATTCCAAGTTACTCACCACCTGCCCTGTGGCCATCCCTGCACTCGACTTGCGCTTTCCCTCCTCTGCTCAGCAGAGATTAAACTCTCATTAGTTTTCTGCTGTATCTTGGAGGAAGCATATCTGGCAATGAATCATGCCCGGAAAAAATGAAGAAACCCCTCCAGAGGCAGCCATTTATTTGTTTGCAGATAAAACTGCAAAGGAAACTAATTAAGGCTTTTATTTTTAATTTAGGTTCAATTTTGAAATGCTCCATTACCAAGAGCCTGAAGGAATGTGCTTCCAGGGTCCTGGGGACTCACGCAGCTAGCCCAGAAAAGAAAAAAGTTAGGAATCCGAGAAGACTCAGACACCCTCCGGGCACAGGGGGGTGAGGTCCTGAGGTTGGAGCAAGAGCTCCCTGTCCGCAGGAGCCCGTCCCCTCTGGTCACGGAGACCATCACTTGCAGTACTGCTATTATGCCCACTCCCTGAAGCATGCGGCTTCACCCCAGTCTGCTCCTTATTAGATGTTTACACTGGATAAGTCACCGAGCCCCTCTGAGCCTCAGTTTTCTCATCCACAAATGGGAATGATGATGCCTGCCTATGGCAGAGTCGTTCTGAAATCTCCAATGCCACGTTGGTTGACAGAGTAACTTTACAAATGGGGACGTGCTTCTAGGAATTGGAACTTGTCTTTCATTGTGTCATGCCCAGTCTTTCCAGTCTATCACAGCTTGTCCAGAGAATCCTGAGGTGCCCAGGCGAAAGTCAGGCCTTGTGCAGCAGCGCCGTGGAAAACAGCCCATCTGGCCTTCAGGTCAGCCGCAGCACATCCTTTCAGGGTCAAGGTGGGCAAGTTCCTGAACCTGAGACTCAGTTTTCTCTTCTGGAAAAGGGGGTCCTAATATTTCCCTTGTAGGGGTACAGTGCGGGTAAAATGATAGAACAGATTCACAATGTGACCCAATGGTTGCTCATTCTCTTCTTTCCCTTTCCCTGAAAGTCCATTTGCTTGATAATGCCACAGTTTTCAGGACAGGGCTTCCACATATAGTGTGTGCCACATTAATGTTTACCTCAATAAATAACCAGTACCCAATAAACACTTGTTCTAGATCCACTGGCTAATATATCTGACCTTGTAGTGCAGCAGAGAGTCATTTCCCATATAGTACTCCAGACCCCAACCTACGGTTCTCTCTGTGGGAACTTACAGAAGTGATAAACTTTAATCAGCTATTAAGACTTTGGTGGTCTGGTGTGGAAATCACCATCATCATCCTCATCACTTAGGTAGCCCTAACTCCATGCCAGGCACTAAGAACTTTTTAAAAATATCCATTCATTTACTCCTCATAACAACCCTATAGATACAGGTAGTACTACTAACTCCATTTCATGCCCGAGGAAACTAATGCACAGAAACCTTAAAAGGGACGCCTGGGTGGCTCAGTGGGTTGGGCCGCTGCCTTCGGCTCGGGTCATGATCTCAGGGTCCTGGGATCGAGTCCCGCATCGGGCTCTCTGCTCGGCGGGGAGCCTGCTTCCCTCTCTCTCTCTGCCTGCCTCTCCATCTACTTGTGATTTCTCTCTGTCAAATAAATAAATAAATAAATAGAATCTTTAAAAAAAAAAAAAAAGAAACCTTAAAAGATGGTTTCCAAGAACATGAAAGGTGAAATAATTTAAGTGCCAGAACCATAACAAGAATTCCCAATTATGGTTTTTTTTTTTTTTGGTGTTTTATTTTATTTTATTTTTTTTTTTAATTTTTAATTTTTGATAAACATATATTTTTATCCCCAGGGGTACAGGTCTGTGAATCACCAGGTTTACACGCTTCACAGCACTCACCAAATCACATACCCTCCCCAATGTCCATAATCCCACCCCCTTCTCCCAAAGCCCCTCCCCCCGGCAACCCTCAGTTTGTTTTGTGAGATTAAGAGTCACTTATGGTTCCCAATTATGTATTTTTAAACACACACACACACACACGCATGTAAATTCACACAGTGATGAGTTTAGGTCAACTATAATGTCAGAGGGCACTGTCCCTAAAATGACCTTCAATTCTGACCCCAAATGCAAATTCAGGGGGTGGCCCCCAAATCCTCAGGGTCAATACGTTGCTAGGAAAACTCACAGAACTCAGGAAAACTCTTGTGCTCCCAGTTACGGTTTATTACAGAGAAAGGATACAGATTATAAGCAGCCAAGAGAAGAGGCATGGAGGGCAGAGCCCAGGAGGGGGGGCCAGACATGGAGCTCCCATTGTCCGCCCTGCCCCCCCGCATCGAGTCACGGACATGCTAATCTCCCCCACATCCTTGTGTGACAACATGCACAGAGTATCACCAAGGAGAGAAGCTCACCTAGGTCTCAGTGTTCACAGTGTTCACTGGCGCTCATTCCAGAGGCATGACTGATTCCTTAGCTGGTCTTATCTGGAGGTCAACTAAGCATGACCCAACCCCCCCCCCCACCACCACGTCACACTGTTGGTCTCTCTGGCATGGTCAGCCTCACCCTAAAGCACACTGTTACTATCTGGCTGGCCCAGCGCCACTTGGCAAATGAAGGTCTCCTCCCCGGAGCTGAGGGCTAAGGCCAGACGTCCTTCTGAGCAAGGTTAAATTCTCTACTGCATAGACACCTATGTATTTGCATTTATATTTACACAGACACGTATTTAAATGCAGAGAAGAATGGAAAGAAACATACCAAGCTGTTAATTGTCAGAACGGAATGAAGTAGAACATAAATATTTTACTCTAAACACTCTTCCTATATTTCTCTATTTTGTAAGTCTTTCTCCATGAGCATAATTATCTTTACTTTTTTAAAAAGATTTTATTTATTTATTTGACAGAGAGATAGAGAACACAAGGAGGCAGAGAGAGAGCAAGAAGCAAGCTCTCCACTGAGCAGAGAGCCTGATGCGGGGCTCAATCCCAGGACCCTGGGATCATGACCTGAATCGAAAGCAGCTGCTTAACTGACTGAGCCACCCAGGCACCCTGAGAATAATTATCTTTAAAGCTTAGAGAATAAAGAAAAAAGAGAAAAGAAAATAAAGTTTATTGTGGCCGCCAGGCCAGCCCCCATGGCGCCAGGTCTGAACCGCTGTGTCATCCTATAAATAGTATGAAATCTGCTGACTTAACTTTGTGAGGAATGGCATGGGCTGGCCATGTCACAGAATTCAGAGTTGGGAAATCTGAGTGACACTCTGCTATGCTGGGACTCGGGAGGAAGGGGAAAGGGAGACATATCCAGTAAAGAAAGATCATCAGGCAAGGTTCAGTTCGACCTGCGGGGAGTTGGCAGCCGGGCTGGGCTGACATGGAGAACACGGAATTCAGACCTTGGTCTGCAAATGTGGGAGGAGGAAATGAAGGTCAGCAGAGCCGGGGGTATTTTCCCTGCTTTGATGCTCCTGGACCCCATCCCCTAGCCAGGAGCCCAGGAGAAGTGAGTGGCCAAGCCTCCCGACCTCCCTCTTGCACAACGATGCTCCAGGCCACTGTCCCCTCCTGTTGTCATAGCCATGCAAGAGCCAGCGCTTCCAGTTCAGTGCCCCAGGGGGCTCCCCGGGGCTCCCACCACATAGATCAGGGCAGGCCCTGGGCCCACCTGTCATTGTTCATCAGGACAGACCCTTGGTCTGTGGGACCCAACTGTCCCAAACAAAGGCAAGCCCTGCATCTTTCTTTTGAAAGGCAGCTGCACTTCACCTCTCGAAAGGCTTCCTAACAAAACCTAACAGCGAAGAAAGGCAAACTTACGCCAAATTACACGCATGAGAGACATATATTAGCACCTATTTTGAAACCCTAATTCAAGCCTCTTATGAAAACTACATTATTCATATTCTCCATCAGTTTGTTTTCCTTTTTAGAAGAGTGACAGATTTTTAAAAAGAGCTCATAGTGTTTTTAGAGACCTGACAGTGAGAAATACAATGTCTGCTATTAACAGGTGTTTAACTAATTCAGTGAATCCTCACAAATGACACTGTGAAGTACTATCCCCATTTTACAGATGTAGAAAAGTGAGGCTCAGAGGGGTTAAGAGGCTCAACATCACACACACAGCAAGAGGGAGGGCTACCATACAAAGCCAAGACCGATGTGACAATCTACACTTTCCAGAAGGTCCTAAGACCTCCCGGTTCTCCCATGCTCCCCGCTCACATGTGGTCCTGGTTCCAGCAGATCACACTGACCTATGTTTAGGTGCTCCCTCTCAGCCTTTCCACCACCATCCTCAAATTCAGAAGGATCCTGAATCCCAAAATAACCTGGGCTCACTTTAAAGTCACCTATTACAGGGATACACTTTTCAAACCAAAAATAAGCCCAACATCTAACAGAGAAACATATCAAGTTTTCCCATGCAAGTGTGAAAATTGATCTGGGCATCTGTCATGTGGACCCCAGAGTGTGATGATTCCACAGGGAGTTCAAGGGCTTATGAAGAGCATGGAGTATCGGGCTCACCCAGGAACCCAGTGTGCACTGTGGGCCCACCTCCCACCAGGAGGACGGATGCTGGTGATTGACATGTGTCTTGCCCCTGGCCTGTGACCTGGCAGACAGAGGCACAGGGCAATGGTGAATACCAAGACAGACGCTGATAGCGGGTGGGGAGGCACCACTGAAAGAAAGGAGGAAAAGGAGAAAGGGAAAAGTGAGAAAGGGAAAGGGAAAGTGAGAAAGAAGGAAAGGAAGGGAAATGGAAAGAAAAATAAACTAGAGAAATGTTAAGACCTACAGTCCCTCTAGCTATAAACCCACTGAGCCTAGCCCCTGGACAAGGTTCCCCAGTGAGTAGGCCAGTGCAAGGTGGGAGGCTCCCCATTCCTTGTACCTGTCACCCAGGACCCAGTCCTTCCTGTGGTCCTCAGCCAGGAGCCTAAAGCCTTCACTGACCAGCCCCCAGGACCCCACATAGGTGTCTGCCACCTCCATGCTTGCCTCCCTCTGGCTTCTAGGACAGCGTGGAGGGTTCCTCCAGGGTTCTCCAGATAGTAGAGAACACTAGAAGCAGCGTGGGGTCGCTGTGCAGGAGACACTGCTGACACACCGCATGGCCTTCAACAGTACAAGTTACCAGGGACTGTGCTCAGAGACGGAATATCTGGGACACAGGATTGCACCCTGGCCTCCCCAACCAGCCCTGGGAGTGGGTGAAGAAAGGAGCCATTGGACCCTACAACCTGGAAGGCGTTGATGCCCGTCCTGAGCAGGTGCTAAATAATGGCTTTGCAGGAGCCTGGAAGGGACACCCATGCACACTCCCACTGGTCGTGTTCCCCAGTGACCCCGCTAGCACAGGCAGCACCCCAGTCAACTGTGTGGGCAGTCCAGAGCTGGGAGGGGCTGCCAACGGTGAGGGAGAGAATTAGGATCCAAAAATACCCAGACAGCCTGGAACAATAGCACAAATTCAACAAGGCGAAACTTTAACGGGGACAGATGGTTGGAAGCTCTGTGCTTGGGCCCTGAGACACAGCTGCCCAAATCCCAGAGTGGGTGGCACGGCTTAACGGCGGCACGTGTGAGGACGACACGGGGGTTTTGTTGCGTGTAAAGAGTGTGGGCGTCTGCCAAGCAGAGCTGTGATAGTAGGTGTGTGAGAGTCAGAATAAAGGGAATATCTGACTCCTCTCTACTAAAGGACAGTGAGAAGCTGGTGCCCATCCAGTGGAAAGTGATGAGGACAGTGGCACGGACTGAAGCCATGTCATATGAGCAATGGCTGAAAGAGCTAAGTTTAGCCTGGAGAAGAAACTCAGGGAGGACATGAGAGCTGCTTTCAAATATCTGAAGGGTTGCCACAAAGAAGATGAATTTAAATGTGTTTTTTTGTGGCTCCACAGGCTGAAACCAGGGTAATGGAAGGAGTATCAAGGCAGACTGGGCCATGTAGAAGTCAGGCTGGCACTGTCTGGCAGTCAGAGCTGTCTAATAATCAAATGGGTGGCCTCTGAAAAGACTGCGCTCCCCATCATTGGAAGTAATCAAGTCCAGCCAGAATGACTGCCTCTTAGGGGAGCTGGAAAAGGTGTTCTTGGGCCTGGAGGACCTCTGTGGGCCTTTTCGTCTCTACAAACTGAGAAGCCTCAAGTGGGGAAGACCTGCCTCAAACGGCCTTTTTCTTAAATTCTCTGGCTGAAGGCAAGAGCCAAGCACTTTCAACAGCTGCCATCCCACTGATTCCTCTTCCTAAATTAGGCTCCCTGGGGCCTCGCTCTGGCTGAGCCCAGCAACAAGGCCCTTCATAGTCCCGAAAGTAATTAGTCTGTGATATCATTACTCAACTGGTCCCAAAGAACACCGAAGCCCCAGGGGCAGGGGGCCAAGTTTCCTCAAATTACCATTCTTGTAGCAGATTTTGGCTTTTTGTCCCTGAGGGCCCAAGCCTCTGTAAGGTGACACATGCCAAATGGCCACCAAAATAGAGCTAAGCCCTGGGATACAGGCTGTCACCCAGGAGGGGGTCATTCAGTCAAGGACACTGGGGAAGTGGCCTCCAATGTCCCTGACCATTTCTCCTTCACCACTGCCCACAATGGTGGAAGATCACCCTCGCTGGGATGAGCTGGGAGACCTCTCCACGTGGGCAGGACCCGCCACGCTGGGTGTCCTGGAACACTGGGGCTTCAGAGGGGAAGGGTTCCTGAGAGCACACTATTCATTAGACCAGCAGATGAATGAGTGCTCACGACGTGCTAGGTATTTTGCTACAGTGCTGAACAAGGCAGACTCAATTTTAATGGCAGGAAAAGAAAGGAATGGTAACTGAACAAACACCCTCTCTTGTGGCATATGAAGAAACTGAAGCCCAGAGAGGTTGAGTGATCAGGCCAGGGTCACAGAGCAGTGGTAAGGCTTCGGTCAATTCTTAAACAGACGTGCCGACCCCACCAGGTCCAGAAGCACCAAGGAGACCCTTCTACCATCCAAGCCACTGGCTCTCTCATCTCTGGGACTTCTTTTTTCAGGGAATCAGAATTTGTGGAGAATCAACATTCCTAAATAGGTAGAAAATAGACAATCTCTGAGTGCCTAGAGGAGGTGGGTGGGAACCCCACAGAGCAGACAACCCCAAGAAGAGCTTAAGGGTTCCAAAAACAAATGTACCTTCCTCCCTAAACTCCCCCAAGGGAGGACTATACATCTAGGGGACAGAAAAAGGATGGAGGCTGGTTGAGGGAAGAGAAGCAGCCCCACGAAGAAACTGAATAGGGTAGATTCCGTTTGAATCTTCACTCCAAAAACAACTTCAGAAAAATATGTTTGTCTATTAGCAATGGCATAAGGTTCAACCTAACACACTCTGAAGCGCTTGAGGATGAAATAACATAATTCTAGGACTTCCTCCCAAATGCCCTAGCAGGGTAATAGAGGAGGGGGTGGTGGTCATCGATGAAAAAAGACTGACTGTGAGTTTACAATGCTGCCCCCAGGAGCTGCGTACAAGGGGGCTCACTATATATACGAGTCTCTCTGTTCTCATGTATGTTTGAAATCTTCTATAATTAAAGATCTGAAAAAGAGATGTTGCCAATATTTTGAGCATCCCTGCTTAGGTTACAGCCCAGAAAGAGAATTTTAAAAGGATGCAAATAGTTTGCAAAGGTCCATTTTGGTGTCCGTGATTATATTAGTGCTTATTAGTCTTTCTGGAAGTCATTTGAGCAAATTACTATTGAGCAGGGCAGGGACCAAGAAAAGCACGCTCATTAAAAACATGGCAGAGAGGGTGCTCATCCTCATTTTTCTTTTCTGGGAGATCAGTTTGCTGGCTTCGGCCTCCTTCCTGGGAAGGGGGTACTCCTGGGGAAGTTCCTAGAAGATTTCTGGTCCCTTCCAGTGACTCATGATCGTGTCCCGGCTGGACAGCCGTGCCGTGGTTCCAGAGGTGTCATCAACAAACTTGCCTTAGAGATTTGAACAACCTGTTCTGCAGAGCCTGGCCCATCCCAAACCCAGTTGCTCAGATGCCTTCTCTAAATAGAAGTCTTGTGCGATGGTGCTTTTCATTTGCCTGCTTGAGGAAGGCAGCCTGGAAAGCCAAGCTGATTAATCCAGAGCTAATTTTTACCTGTGTGCACCTGTCGATGTCAATTTACAGGTCCTGGATAGTGCAGCCATGTGACATGGTGACATGACAGGCTGTCTTTGGGACAGGACTGTCCAGGGTTTATAGAGTAGGTCCCACCCGCAGCTCAGGAATGGCTCTGGGAGTGTCCACAGCCCAGGGACTAAATAACACTGACACACACATTAAGAAATTTACCATGTTCTGCCATAATTCTCTTCAAATCTTGCTGTGTCTATAAGGGCAAGGGCTCTTGCCCTTGTGTCTTGCTGTGTCTATAAGGACAAGGGCTCACTTTTCATGTCAGGGCCTTGAACACCTTTCCAACACAAGCTGATCCCCCTTTATAACAGAGCACAAGTCTCGGGTTTGGAGTCCCTGCCGGCAGCAGCATCTAGCCAACATTGACTAACATTGTGTTTCATCATACTGAATTCTGTAGCCACTTTCTATTTATGGCAATGGCACTGGCTTCCCATGTACAGCCAGAAGACAAGGATAAAAAACATTAAGTAAATAGAATTCATGTGTTCTGCAAATTATGATCAAACCGATTTAATGAAGCTTCCACAGGCTTCCTCAAGCTTCCCCAGAACCTACCAACACAAGAGATAACACACAGGAGGGGAAGTCAGAGCGGACAGAAAAGGCGGTCAGAGCCAAGCGGGGTTAAGATACCTGAAACCCAAATTTTCAAATTCTACAAAAGCATATAACCATATGAATATACTCTGAGTGGTATTTTTTTTTTCTTTAAAAAGTGCTCTCTCTGTCACCTGGCTTAGAACTCCGGGAGTCATCCTTGATTTTTTTCTTCAAATCCCACTTGTCACCTCCATTCCTGATAGCTGTCACCATAATTATCACCACCATCATTATCTTCTCTATCACCATCATCGCCACTACCACCATCATCACCTTCATGATTATCATCACCATCATCACTATCACCACCACCATCATCATCGCAATCATCATCATCACCGTCATCACCACCACGACCATCCTCCTCCTCACAGTCACTGTCATCACTATCATCACCATCACCGTCATCACCACATCACCATCACCACCGTCTTCACCATCAATGGTTAGCAGCCTCTACTGAAGGCTCCCCATGGGCCAGGCAACATGAAGGCTCCGCTTGAGTTATTTCCGTGAATCCTCCCAATACTCCACTAGCATTAATACTCTTTTCCAGCCGATCTGGATCATGAAACAGCCTTGGGGAGGTTACATGACTAGCCCATGTTCACACTTACAAGGAAGTGGAAGAGTTAAGATACAAACCCAGACCTACCATCAAAGTCCAAGCTCTTAATCAAAGGAACTTTTCTGCCTTTGGTGCAAACACTGACATAGCTTATGCTTTTAGTATTTCCTTCCTGGCTTTCATTACTGCTTAAACAATCTTCTTGCCTCTATCTTCCCCCAGCCCCCACAAGAACCAAGCCATTCATTGTTCAGTCACCAGTTTGGTCTATATAACATTCAAACATGTCCCAGAGACTCCCTCTCTCTCAAAGCATCTCCACCACCTAGATAATAGAAACTCTTTATACCTATTAGGGCTCATTAATGAAAAACAACAGAAACAAATCTGAATAACTTAATGTATAAAAAAGGCAAGGGCAGAGAATTTATTTAAAGGACAAGAGGTAAGTCACTTAAGCATGGAGCTGAAGATATGATGAGTGCTCATCTCAAGTTTGTGGAATGGATAGATGAATGAGAAACTAAGTAAATGAATGGGGCAGGTTGCTTGGTTTCTAAATAGAGCTGTAAAGAGCCATGGAATTACTCCAAAGCCCCTGGTGGATGGGGCTCTGGGCCACACATAACCCCTCCTCACTAACTGTCTGTTTAGGAATTGAGAGGACTTGCATCAGACTCATACTTGAAGAGTTTGACAAAATGACAGGTGAAATAAAGGACCAGCCTGGAACCTGGTGACTGATGCTCTAATCCTGGCTCCAGGGCGCCCTGGGTGGGCATTCCTGCTACACATGCTGGCTCTCTCAGCCTCGGCTTCTAAATCTACAAGACGGTCACTCCAGCAACTCTGTGTTACCCACACTCAGGGAGAAAGTGATGCAGTGTGACGGTCCACATGCTGGATAAGACCACACACAAGCTCTGCAGATCAGGCTTCTTAATCATTTTGTGTGTGCGTGTTAATAACAAAATGAACTCTACCCAGCCACAGGACATGATGGGGCCACAGTGGTAGTGATGGGAAGAGGGCCTTGTCAGGGGCAAGGCAGCCCCAGGGTTTTGTGGGGTTTTTTTAAAGATTGATTTATGTATTTGACAGTGAAAGGGGAAAAAAGAGAGCACAAGCAGGGGGAGCAGCAGGCAGAGGGAGAGGGGGAAGCAGGCTCCCCGCTGAGCAGGGAGTCTGATGTGGGGCTCCATCCCAGGATCCTGGGATCATGACCTGAGCCAAAGACAGCTGCTTAACTGACTGAGCCATCCAGTCGCCCAACCGTACTAAATGCATTTCCAGCATTAGGGTAAGTTGGAGGAAACTGAATATTAAAGATGAAGGATTTGTGATTCACCATCCAACAGTAGAGGATGCAATAAAATGTATATTGTGTATGCATGTGTACATACGTGTGTGTGTGTATGTGCACAGGTGTGCATGAGCTCATGGGGAAGGCCCTTGAAATCTTTCCGACACTAACCACACAATGAAGAAACAGATCCAGAGAGGCTAAATACCTGCTCCTTGTACTGCTGCTGATTTTTTACCAATGGTCTCTCAAGGCCCACGTCTCCCGATTCCACATCTAGTGCACGCCTAGTCTTCCACCAACTCCCCGTACATAAACCTTTTCTAAATACATCCTTCCTGCTTCCCTCCAGGGGATCCAGCTGCTCAGGCAGTCTCCTAGAGGAGCCCGCAGTGGCCTCCATGGGAGGCAGAGGCAGAAGCCTTCCTCCACATGAGCCCAAAATGCAGTGTTTTCCTTCTAAGTGGGTTGGCACCAACCCACCATCCACCTGCCAAAAATTGCCTGTACTCTTTGGGTTCAAGCCCAAGGTCATCATATCACCTTGGTGATATGATGGTCCCAGAGAGAAGAAACATCTGGAAAGTAGAAAGTGGATATATATTACTCTTGGAACCACTCCACAGCCTCCCTACCAGGGGGCTCACCTTTGAGACTAACAGAGGTGGAGATGGAAGGTGGGGTGGGGCAGGGCCTTTAAATGAGGCTCTACCCGGCCCCATACCCATACCGGCAGAGCGATGTCGATGCTTGTGCTCTCCTAGGTGACTGGTCGGAGAAATGGGACCAGTACAGCTTCCGCAAACACCTGCATAGAAGCAGAGTTTTTAAAAAGAGATGTATATATAATGTCACACACAAACGTTGTACTCACATTTTTATGTTCATCTCTGATTCTTTCCTTCATTCAGAATTTTAAAAGTGGGATCATGGCCTGAAAGGACAGAAACACACATATATGTAATGTATATTGAACAATATACATTATATGTGTGTGTGTGTGTATACCATTATTATATACATTATATCATTTTATATGATTATATATTGTATATGTATCATTACATATATGTATTATATATATCATATAACATGTGTCTTTAACTACAATAGCAAAAGAAATTGGAAAAAAAATTAAATGCTCACTATCATTAAGAATAGTTACAAAAAACAAACTATGACAATCTGTATGATATAAAAAACAAAAAGTTTTTAAAATCATGTTTATCCGTAATGTCCACTCGTATTGCTAGGAGAAGGAAGTAGAATGCAAAGTTAGAGGAACAGAATGACTACTATATTGCAGAAGACAACTCGGAAGAAAATATGCTTGAGTAGCAACTGAGTTCTAAGTGCTAAGAAGAATCTGGGTGTTTCTATTTTATGGCGTAGTTTTCAAATGCCCTGCAATGAACTTGAATTACAAAAGGGTAGTGACAAAACTAGAGGGCATCTTTTCAACGTCCGCATGCAGATGCGTCCTAGCTTCAACCAAACCCTGTTTTTTGTCCCCTACAGCTCTTTCAACACTGCCCTCTACTTGACCTTGACTTGGAACCTTGAGTCACCTACAGCCGCAGTTTTCACATCAAGGAAATGATCACACCCAGCAATTCTCAGATTCCACACTCCGGGTGTCTCCAGATCCTGGATGTCCCCACCCTCAGTCAAAAGAGGGCCACACCCTGATGGCCCCAGGTGCACCAGCCTGATTCTTTTGGAACTTACATTTGTTACTTCTGAGCCACCAGAGCTGCCGGGAGCTCCCCGAAAGCACCTGTTTGTGACAACCCGATGTCAGGGGTCTTTTGCCTGAGTGCACAGCTGTCTCAGCCTCTTGCCCAGTTCACTGGACCCAACCCTCTCAGGTTTCCATGAGAAACGCACTCACCCCAGGTGGGTAGTCAGGGTCCTGGCGGGAAACAGCCAGCACAATCAAATCAGGACAATTTAGAGAGTGTTTAATAGAAAAAATTCCATAAAAGTGCGGACAGGGTGTGGGTTCCCTGGAGTAGCAATAGCCAACTAAAGCCAATATGAAAGTGGGAAGCAGGGGAACAAACAGTCCCACATGTCACTCTCTTCACTCCCTCCGGTGCCCTGACCAGACCTAAAGAGAAACCCCTCATCGGCCAAACCCGCAGCTCTCCATTGACCAAACCCAAAGGAAGCCAGAGGGCCAGAGAGCCTATCCCAGATGGCCTCCCAGAGCCAGAGGAGCAAAGAGAAGAGATTCAGCCCACCAAGCATTTGGGGACTTCTTAGTAATTTCTACTTGGCTCTGTGTATGTTCCCAGGAAAGGCCCCCATCCGTCAGCACCCTGAGTTTTCCTTGCAAAACCTACCCCCCGACACCCCAGCATTCCTCAGTTCCTTCTCTGCACTGCTATTCTCCCTGTCTGCCTGTCTGTCAGCCTTCCTGCGCCCCAGCGGTCAGCTTTCCAAACTACCCACTCCCTCCTCAACTTCAACGTCAAACTTCTTCCCTCCTTAATTACGCAGGGCTGTTGGGGAGCTGCCCCGCTCACTGTTGCAAGAGGGCATCTCAGCATTCCCCGCTCGCTCGCTGTTGCAAGAGGGCATCTCAGCATTCCTTCCTGGCCACACAGGGCCCTCTCCCAGAAGCAGCCTGGCAGATCAGTTGCTCAGCTCAGCTCAAGTTTTTGTCATTCCTCTTGTGCCCTCCGGCTCACTATCAGCTGCAAAACCTTATTGGGACAGTGTTGCGTGCACGCACACACACACACACACACACACACACACACACACACACACACACAAAATCGTCCTCCCTAATTCATCTGGATAAACATGTGTCTGTCCACACAGATCTCCTCCCTTCGCGGAGCCAGCTCTCTGCTGGAGCGTCTCTCTCCCAGAGCGTCTCTAGCTCTCCGCTCCAGCGCAGAAGCGGAGGAAGCTTTTCCGCAGCTGTACGGACAGCCTCTGAGTGACTCTTTCTATGAGAAAATTGTCTCAGAGCTGAGCTGGAGGGATGAGAAAGAAGAGTCAATGCCAGGAGGATGTTCATGGCTGCATCACGGGATCTGTCTGGTCCCCTGCAAGATACTAAATTCCCTCCTGCTCACCAACCACCGCAGACCCAAGGCCACCTGCCCAGTCTGCCCATCGCTGTCCTAGCCAGCCCGCGCCAGCCCCAGGTGCCCAGCCTGTGCTCATTCACTCGATTGTTCTAAGGGAGGAGGCTACATTCGGCACCATCTGAAGACAGCGTAGGTCCCTTGGAAGCAACTGGATTTTTCTCTTCCTGAACCAGCTCCCGGCTATGAGACAGGGTGGTCCTTCATGGGCAGTGCACCATGCGAAGGAGGGAGAGTGATGGGCTCTCCCCTTGGCCACCCAGCTCCAGACTGAACTCAGGCTGCTGGAGACAGAGAGTTCCAGCCCAGCCCCTGCACCTTCCAAGGAAACTGTGTAGCCAGGTTCCTATCACGTGTGGCACTGAACAGGTCCAATCTCACCACGTCAGGATGAAAGAGATTGGGTGGGGAATAGCCCATATCAAGAGTGTATACAAATGCTGCCCTGGCCATTGCTTATTTGGCTGCCCAGAGTCCCCTCCCCTTCTGGGAACAGCACCAGACTATCCTAAGGGGACCGGCCTTCTCTCCTTCTCTCCTGGATCCAGGCGGGTTTCATGGGGCTGGTCCCCTCCCCAGATCAAGCCTTGGCTCATCAGCTCATTTCATCACCAGGGCCTCAGCCATCGGCACTAAGCTGGCCCAAACGGGGTCATCTGGCCACACTGGTCTCAGAACTGGAACGTCTTCTGGAATAACCGGGAAAGCCATGGGTTCTTGGCTGCAAGAATTGCTGAGAGAGTCAGCCTAAGCCTGGAACGAAGGTGGGCAGCTGGACAAGAGGTGGAGAGACACAGGTTCCTCACGGCACTGTTAGAACCTCTGGGTACACCCCGGCCCCCGGCCAGAAAACCCCTGAGGCTTTCCGATTCTGCAGGCCAACAGACTGCTTCCGCCAGGGTGAGCCAGGCTTCTGGTGCCCACAGCTAAGTGTCCCGGTCCCCACACATACACCCAGGCTGTCTTTCTGCTGGACCTGAGTCACTCTGCTGGTGGCGTCAGCAACATCTCCCCTCTGTACCCTTTCCTCTTCTGTCTTTGAGTGTCCTGCCTTGGTCTGGGGGAGGCAGTAGGTGAGGGGTGAGCATCCCAGCTCAGCCACATGCGGACAGGTGGTAGCAAGGTTTCCCACACCTGGGAGAAGAGCCTAGAAGCTGAACCTAAGGATGGCCAGCAATAAGATGGTGGGACAGGAGGCTCGGGATGTCCAAACGTGGTCTGTGCAGTGGGAATTGGGGGCAGGCTTGGGTTCTAGGACACAGCTCCACAGGAGTCATTAGTTACAAGAGGGGACAGAGCCAGAATCAATGGCAAGGGTGATCAGGGAAGGCAGGCAAGGACGGAAGGACCACGCCTGTGTCAATATGAGCTTCCTAGGACACCTGAGCCTCTTCTGGTCTTAAAGGAATGCTCTTCAATTCTGTGCTGGAGATGGAGAAGCCAGAAGATCCTGACTCTGGTCCAACCCACCGCATGACTTTGGGCAAGAAGTACAACCTCTCTGAGCTTCAGTTTTTCTATCTTTGAAATGGGTCTTCTAAGAAATGGGCCTCAAAGGACTAAGTACATCACACTGAGACTGTAGGTAGGAGGGTGTTTCCTAAATAAACAGGTAGGAGCTGAGCTGGTTTAAACAGTGGTTTTCAATATAACCAGAGGATAGTTTAAAGGAGTCTTTGATGCCTAAAAATGATGTAGGGTTTTGAGCCCAAATATTTCGAATTTCAGGCATGACTTTGACCCTTACTCTTTAAGAAACCCGGAACAAGATATTTCGCTTTTTCACTCATCTCTGAATATTTTTCAAATGAGTAAAGGAATTCTAGCTTTCCCCTAGATCCAGAGTGAGGACCAAATGAGTGTAAAACAACGTAGCAAAAGAAAATAACAAAACAATAAACTGCCCTTTAGTGAGAACTTATGGTGTGCCATGCATTAAGTCATTTAAGCCCCACAATGATCTCCACACGGAAATAACAGGAAAAACAATCATGATCACGGACATTGGATTAATAATAGTAATCGTGATGGAGTGGCTGCTAGACCCCATTCTCAGGGCTTTCCAGGCATTACATACCCTTAGTGCTCAAATAGCTTCAGGAGGAGGAGCTACTACTAATAACCCATTCTGCAGATGGGCAGACTGAGTTCAGAGAAACTGATGAGCCAAGGTCTTCAGGCTAGAAAGAGCATAGTTGGGATTGATTCAAACGTGGGGGTGATTTTACAGTTTTTCATATATATGCCATGTGTGTGTACTACATATATCATATATCGCATAATGTATGAGTAACTCTAGCCCTGTGCATTATTGGCAGCGAGAAGGACCACACAGGGCTCCGTGGCCAACCCCCCCCCCCCCCCGCCCCAACTGTGACACATAACAGGAAGCCAAGGGCAGGACAGCTACTTGCATTCCAAAACAAAGTTCCTGCTTTTGGGTGTGGCTAAAGAGGTGACCTGGGACCAACCCACCTCGAGAAGAGGCCAAGTCAGCTTTGGCCACAGAGAAACTTGGGCCCCAAATTTCTATCCAAGAAGAACAATGCACTTCCTTTCAGCAGCTGCCAGGCTGGGGCCTCCCAAAAGCCACAGCTGTTCTAGCCACCCATGGACCGGCATGCTGCTCTGCCCACCCCACCTCAGGCTGTCAGCTGCTCGACACACTTCACCCCTCCCCCTCTTACACGCACACATCAGCTCACCATCGATCCTAGCACACAGCCTTTACACTCAAGATGGATAGCCAGACAGGAGGGCTCTGCCCTTCTCTGCTCTGTGACTTTGCACAAGCGATTTAAACTCTCTAGGCCTCAGTCTGCTTATCTGTAAAATGGGGATAAAACCATCCTTCCTTCACAAGATCCTTAAGAAGATGTAGGGCCAAACGCACTTAAAATGGTAAGAACAGCACCTGGCCCTTGGTAAAGGCTTAATAAATGTTCTCCATGGTTATTAGTTGTTTCATTCAGTGAAAAGGGGAAACACGAATCCGAAGAAATCACGATGCCTTCCCAAGGCCAGGTTATAGGAACCCCACAGAGCTTGGTAGTATACTACAGTGGGAGGAGATGAGGGCTCTATTAGCATAATCAGGTCCAGATGTAGGGCTAGGTCTCCTGGACAGAGTCTGGAGGATTGCTAATTTGGCCGTGTGTCCCTAATAGGAGATGCCTGGATTTCTACTGAGTATAGGGGGCATCCAAGAGAAACAAGCAAGCAGTAGAGCATCTCTTCCGATTTCTTCCGGGAACCCAGCACATCATGAGGGAGGGCAAAGTTCAGACTGAAAGACCGCCTGGCACCCGGGGACCCGGGAGTAGATAAGCAGGTGGGAACTGAGTCACCTTCATGCACAAGATGACAGCGCTGTGCTGGGACTTCCCAGGGAAGCCCTGGAGCCGACAGCCTGTCCTCACCTTACCCCTCTGAGACTCCCAAGCACTGTTGAGGGAGCATTACCTTCCCTATTTTACAGATATGGAAACTGGGGCCCCAAAAGTGACCTGGGCTCCCAGATAGCTAAAGAAAGCTAAGCAGAAGCTGTTGATTGGTTCACAGTGCTGATAAACCCATGGGAAGAAAATGCTTTGAGGTGATAATGCAAGGCTCAGCGGGGCCCTGGAATCTTGGGGGTGTGGGGGGGATCACGGCTCTAGGAGACCTCAGGGAAGCTTGTGGATACCAAAGGTCAGGAGGAAATCAATGAGGGAGAATGCAATTTAATAATGAGATAAGTCGGGGAGAGGGGATCCAGATTCCGCAGTTCAAATGTCATCTCTTCCCAGGGGCCTTTACTGCTTCCCATGGGGCCAAAGCGATGTCCCCCATGTCTCCCCAGCCTCCAGGTCCCCGCCACTCGGCCCTGGCAGGTTCTGGGCTGGGGCTACAGCTGTGAACTGGATCCAACTCTCTGCTCCTTAAAGGAGCAAACTTCAGGGAGATAGGTGTCCCGGACGGAACTCCCTCCAGAGCAGGTCCTGAGCCAAGGGCTGCAATGGAGATAGTTTAGTTGGAAGACAATCTCAGCATCCAGGAGGAGTGTAGAGAAATGAGACAGAGCAGGTAGGAAGGCAGGGAGCACGCATTGTTGAGCAGCTACAGCTGGGACCACTCAGAGCACAGTCCCACTGGGGAGCACCAGAGGGCGATACAGACACGGCTCAGAACTGTCCCACCCTAGGGAGCAGGGGTATTTATCCTCCAATCCCCAAACCCCCTGGGGGCATCCTCTCCCCAGCCACTGCCTAGCTCAGTGAGAGATCATCTGCCTGCCCGGGAACATGGAGGGACTAAAGCACAAGTCTCTTATAGCTCTCACTGTTAAATCATCATTATCATGTCTGCCTCCCCTGCTAAACCAGCCGGATCATGGGCTCTGGAGTCAGACTGCCCATGTTCAAATCCTTGCTCCTCCCCTCAAAGTGGGACCTTGGTGTATTCTTTTTAAGATTTTACTTGTTTATTTGAGAGAGAATGAGAGAGCGAGCACAAGAGGGGGGAGAAGCAGACTCCCCGCTGAGCACAGAGCCTGACGCCAGCTCCATCCCAAGACTCTGGGATCATAACCTGAGCCGAAGGCAGATGTTGAACTGACTGAGCCACCCAGGTGCCCCATGGGACCTTGACTGAATTTCTCCGGACCTGAGTTCCCTCCTCTGTCCAGTGGAGGTAATAAGAACACCTCCCTGGCAGGCCTTCTATGAGTTAACACATAGGAAGAACCAAGACCAGCATGTGACACATGGGTGATGCTCCAGTAATGTTCACCATTATCTTGAGAACAGTCCTCAAGGCTCGCTCAGTGCCTGATTCTCCTTCGTCTCCCCTGTGCCTGGCCTAGTTAGTACCCAGCACAGCCCAGGTGTCAGTTCCTGTCTGTTGAATGAATGAACGGATGAGTCAGTGAGTGAATGAATGAATTGGATTCAAGAGCTAATGTGTTGACCTGGACCATTGGCTTCCAGTTTGGCATCTCAAGCCTGGCTTCCTCAATGTCAGTCATACAGTGTCCTTCTGGAAGGAGACTCTGAACATTTAGTATAAATATACTAAATGCATCTCTGAAGAACTTTCTGGAGATACCTTGATTTCCCTGAGGCCCGGGCCTTGCAAGCATCTCCATGGCCCCGAAACTGCTGAGAACAGTCTTCCTGGAGTTCTGATTTCACCCGACAAGGAGCTTACTGGCGGGAGAAACTGTTCCAAAGGTTCCTTTGTGTGCACCTGCTGCCCCCTGGTGGACATGGTCGAGAGCAGCAGGAAGCCTTGGAAAACATCGAAGTTGTCTTTTCCACCCGTAGTAAGAAAGAGATAGATATATGTGGTGTGCTTGTTTGCAAAGTTCATTCACACTCCGTGACTCATGTGAACCTTCCAACAACTCTGGAGGTAAGTAGGGCAGGGACTGTCCCCATTTCACAGAAGAAACTGAGGCTTAGAGAAGGTAAGTCCACAGTGAGTTAACAACTGAAATTTAAGGTGGAAAATTTTGGTTCCAAAGCCCAATCGTTTTTACTCCAAAGGTCAATTTCCTGTTCTGACCATGCGCAAGAATCATTCTGGGGCATTGGTTAAGGCTACAGGATCTCAGCCGTCAAGAGCCTGAATATCTAGGGATGAGACTAGGAACCTGGATCTTTGACAAACTTTCTAGGGGATGCTGGTACAGTCAGGTCCCATCACTCAGACCAGCGTTTGGAAATCGCTGCCCTGTTTCAAAGGATACAGCCTCAGACTCTGTACTTAGACACCCACTGCCTTAGTCTGGGAGCCTATCACAGAGCACCACAGACTGGGAGGCTTAGAAACAAAAGAAACTGTAATGTCTCATATTTCTGGAGCCTGAAAGTCCAAGACCAAGGGTCTGGAAGACCAGTGTGCTTCTTAGCTCATAGACAGTGGTCTTCTCATTATATCCCTCCCATGGCAAAGGGGCTCCTGTCTCTTCTGTAAGGGCACTCTTCTGACATTGATGAGGCCTCTACCCTTAGGACCTAATTATCTCCCAAAGGCCACATCTCCAAATAGCATCACATTCAGGGTTTAGGGATCTTGTATGAATTTTGAGGGGATACAAATCTTCACTCAGTCAATAGCACCCTCCTTCTGATCTACCCCCCAAGCAAAGGGTCTGATCTCTTCCTCCCAACAGTTGCCTCTTCCTGTATATACTCATACTAACCTCTCACACCATTGAGGACTCATACGCCATACAAACTATATGCACAATTCATTTTGTCTCCCACAGTCCTAGCAGTCAGTACACAGTGCATCCATCTGACAGATGGGACCTCTGGGCAAGCAAAGGTCCACAAGCCCACAGGGATGAACTGTAGCTGAGCCAGAATGGGAATCCCAGGCTGTGACTACAGAGGCCACACCATGTGGCTTTGTCAACACTGTGCTATCTCCCCAACAGGAGCCCCACCGTGTCCCATCTCCCTGAAAGTCATGCCTGACTCTCTGACCATGGGACAAAAACTATTGTTACTAAAATGACAGTGGCTAAATTTGGCCTAAAATATCAGCTCCATATATCCTAGTCACACCTTTAACTGAAAATCTCAGTTAGCTGAAATGGGGGGGAAAGCATAGAATCCCCCAGGGGATTCTATTCCCCCAGTGAGGCGCCAAGGGAAGTACGTCCGCAAGGAGCTACGGAAGCGCCTCAACCTGGAGGAGTGGATCCTGGAGCAGCTCACTCGCCTCTACGACTGCCAGGAGGAGGAGATCCCAGAGTTGGAGATTGATGTGGACGAACTCCTAGACATGGAGAGTGATGATACCCGGGCTGCCAGGGTCAAGGAGCTGCTGGTTGACTGTTACAAACCCACTGAGGCCTTCATCTCTGGCCTGCTGGACAAGATCCGGGGCATGCAGAAGCTGAGCACACCCCAGAAGAAATAAGGGTCCTTGACCCCGGTGAATGGTGGCTCCCACAGGACAATCGCTGCCCCCTGACCTGGTAGTAACAGCAATACCCGGGGGGGCCCTGTGGCCAGGCCTGGTGCCATGAGCAGGGCTCCTCGTGCCCCTGGCCCAGAGGCCTCTTCCCTGCCCCCTCAGTTTTCCATTTTGGGGGTTTTTTATTGTTATTAAACTGATGGGACTTTTTGTGTTTTTATATTGACTCTGCGGCGCGGCCCTTTAATAAAGCTAGGATATGCCTTTGGTGCAAAAAAAAAAAAAAAGACAAGTAGCAACCCTTTCTTCTAGCTGAGGGACCAAGTTAGAAAGAGGACACCCCTTAAACCTGAATGTCCCAGGGCCCTTCTGCTCCAGACAAAATACAGAAGAATTATCAACTGGCTAGAGTGCCAGTAGACAGAATATTCGTAGTGCTTTCTTGCCTATCTACATTTTTTACTCCAAGAAATCATCAGAAAATAAGCTCCCATCAAGGGTTTAATTCTCTTAAAAACAAAACAAAAAAACAAACAAAAAAAAGTTTCCAGGAGTGTCCTGTGGTCTGTTAGAGATGGAGACCATCTGCCAGAACATCATGAGAGACCCTGGCCTGGCCATGTTCAAGTGGGCGTCAAGGCCCTGGAGGCTCACGGTGAGGAGGGAGCAGGCACCAGGGGCGGCTCTGGGTCCCGACCCACACCTCAGGCACAGCAACTCCACTTGATGTGTGAGCCGAGTTTAAATATCTGGGCCCCATGTAAGATCTTATCTGGGGGAGAAGGAAACGGGGGTGCCATAAAAAAAGAAAAGGAAAAAGGGATCTAACCAACTCTTCATGGTACGAAAAGCAAACTGAAGCCCAAGAGAGAAAAGGACTTACTCAGCACCACACAGCTGCTGGTGACTGGAATTAAATATTCCTTGTGTTACATCCGTATCCTAAACCTTCTCTCAGTCACTGAGTCACACTTGGTAGTATTTACTAAGGGCACTTGGGACAACCAGTGACGAGCAAAACCCCGTCCTGCCCACGGGATCGCTGGGTGGACCGGCGTGGGGACGGATACAAGTGAAAGCCTGGAAAAGGCTTGTAATTTCTGCTGAGGTCCCAGCTCCGAGAGGAGGGGTGGCGGGATCTGGCCTGAGCTGAGGGTGAGGAGAAACACCTCTGCGGAAGGGGTGGAGGAGCTGAGCTGAAGGATGAAGGAAGGGGGAGCTGCGGGAAAGACAGCTCGCACAGTCACTGCGGCACCTGTAGAGGTCCCCTGACAAGCGGTTGAGTACCGCCCCCCAAAGGAGTTTCCTTCAGGGAGGATGCAGCCTCTCCCAGCGCTGAGCAGCTATTGCCACTGAGCTCGGCACACCTCGTCCCTTTCCAGACCACCCCGCAAGGCAAGCGGTGGCGTCCCCATCTCCCAGGCAAGGAAGCAGGCTCCGCCAGGTTAGCAGAGTGGCGAGTCCCATGGCTGAGAAGAGGCAGGGCCAGAGTTTCAACTGGAGGTATAGGACCCTAATCCCATGCCCTGTCCACGATCCCTGAGCCCTCAAAGTGCCCAGTTGGCACCGGGAACTCTGCCAGGAGCTGGTGGAGTCCAGCTGCTGCCGCCCAAAGGCTGTCCACTGCTGAGCAACAGAACCCCCCTTGGGCTGTCTGTCCTGACTGTGAGGGACACGGTCCTGTCTTCAGTCTCCACATCAAGGGCTGCACGGGATCTAGAAACTGAAGTTGGCTGTGGGTTTAACAAGCTAACCCCATGAGGAAGGCCAGGTATTGGGAACTCCAGAGAAATGACAGGGACCTGGAGTGAAGGAAGGAAAACCACCAGGTCAGGGGAGGAAGTCCTTCCTGCCTTCTAAGCAGTGTCCTCCCCATCTGGCAAACACACACACACCTACACATCCACACAAGCATGTGTACACTATCCCACGCACGCCCCATGCACACATACACACAATGTACACATGCACACACACAATACACACCGCATGCACACAACACAGATACACACACTCACACCTACACGTGCACACACATAATACACATCCACACACGCATGTGCACACTCCCCCATGCACAGACAATACACACATATACATATGCACACACATGTATACATGCATACACACGCATGTGCACACAAACAGACGCACACATATACCCTCTCTTACTCCAGGACCGTATGCCTCCCCTGACACCAAGATCAGTCCAAATTCTTACTTTAATAGCCAAATTACAGAGGAGGAGCAGTCCTACAGTCCCAACAAAAGCAGGAAGAGAAGTGCAGGGCTGAGGCAGGGAAAGAACCTAGTCCCAGTCTCACCTCTTTGGCTTAAGATGTCATTTGGGGCAAAGGATATAGAAAACTCCTGAGCACCATCCCTGAACAAACTCAGCACTTTCTGTCTGTGCCTCTAGAAGACAGGTGCCCAGCTTCCCGGGCCCCTTCTGATAGCTCCAGGCTGAGCCCAGCAAGAGGGGAGGGGTACCATGTGACCTAGGCTGGCCTACTGAGTCATTGCATTTGCTGATCAGGGATTGGTTCAAGAATGGGCATGTGACCCAAATGAGCTACTGAGAACCTTTCCTGGATCCCTGCTTTTTTGGCCAATTAGCTTGAAGCCCCCTCTTTCCAGGGGTCACTGAATTCATATGATGAAATTCCAGGATGCTGGTAGCTGTCTTATTGTCAACGCAGAGGGCGGGAGAGCCAGGGAGTCCATGTTTGAATGAAATCCTTCAAATCCCTGGATCCAGCTGTACCTGAAGCTGATGAACTTTATTAAAAGATAAGAACTAATCAAAGACTGTTTCTCCTTAAGTCAGTTTGAGTCTCCATCACCTGTAATCACCAGCACTGATTTGGGTCTTAGGTATCCTCATCTTCTAAAGCTACCTTCACTTTCATATCCCTCTGCATACATTCCCTCCTACTATCCTGTAGTCTTGGGGCAGAGCCTGCCAATCTCCGTGAAACCCTCACAAAGCCCAGCATGGTTCTGGCCCCCTGGCAGACTGACCATCAGTGACTAGTGAGGAGCCCGGCTAGTGTTCTCCTTTGGCAGAGCAATAAAGACAAAGCGAATCACTTGGGTCCGATGTTCTTTCAAAATGAAACAGGACTGAGACCAGAGCCTCAGGCCGTGGTGGCCAGTGTTGGGGTCAGGGCTGTCCTCGTGTTCTACTCTCTATCCCCCAGTGACTTCCACTAGGTTTATGGCTACACACTACCAGCCAACTCAGTCCTGGGATGATAGAAAGAGACAGAAATAGAAAATTAAGTCATATCCTGGCTGCAGCAAAGGCCATAAAAATAGGTAACACTACTAAGAAAAACACATAAGAGTTATGCAATGGCTGTAGGATCCAGGATTTATCTGGGATTTCTGCCAAAACCTAAGGGACTAAGGGCCCAGGGGCCAGTGACCCCCTGGTGCTGAACGGGAACAGCGTCCCTTTGGCTTCACTTTATTCCCGCTGGATTTTTCTCTCATGGTTTACACATCAACAGCAAGTACAGGTCAGTAGGCCACAACCTTAACATACTTGAGGCTCCCATTTTTTTTTATCCCAAAATGACCCAAAATGATCCACTTACATACCATGTTTTTAAAAACAACAAACAAACAAACACAAAAGCAATTTAATGCCCCAGCTGAAAGAGCACGGAGAAATGAGAAGAAAGTAACATTGTACTGCACCTATTTCAAATTGTGACGGCGAAGGCAGGACCGCGTGAGGGGCTGTAATGAAGTCGGCAGGGAGTTTCTAGTTTGGACTTCAGGGAAGAGAGAGGACCAGAGCAGTTCCTAACCAAACAGGAAAATCAAAGAGCAGAGCTGAGCGGTAAGTGAGATGAGGGCAGTCCGCAGGCCTCGAGGAGGTTCTGGGTAACCAGGTCTCCGTGACTGTCAGGGGCGGATCTGCGAGCTTCATTGCGCAGAGCGCTAGCCAGCCAGCTTTCCTGCTCTGCATTCACCAAATGCCAGGAGTGTCCCTTCCAAGCACCGCAACAACCCAAGCCCGTGCCCGCCATCGGTACAATGGCCCCGGACGCAGCAGCATCCTGCTGGAGCCCCACGGAGGTGGGCTGTAAGGACACACCAGGCTCAGAGGGGCTTCCCGGACTTAGAGAGCTTCAGGAGGAAGAGGAGGAAGGGAGTCCCGGGGTATTCTCTCTCTCGGTTTCCCCTGCCACCACCGTCCCAGGGGCCAGAGGGACTGGGCAGGCAAGCACGGACCTCATCCTGCCCTCAGCGTCCCGCATGTGCAGAGCGTGCGGCATCAGCTAGGTTCAGCCAGCATGGGAGGCAAACAAAGTCTGAGCCTGGAAGGTTGTCCTCCTGGTTCACATCCCGTTTCACGTCTCAATTTCCCCTTGTCTTCCATGCAGTCCCAAGGGAGCTGGACACCTGTCTAAATGCTGCTGCTCCTGTGAGCAGGACCCCACCAGCCGTTTGGCCAGACTCCACAGGGGACAGCAGTAACTGAAAGGAATATGCAGAATCCCGGGGTGGGGCATGGCAGGTGAGGGTGTAACTGCTCATTTGCATATCATGGTCCACAGTGTTCTAAAGAAATGTGCCTAGCTGAATTCTTGTAGGTTAAATGCATGATGGATCCCACCAGAGAAGCTCTGGAAAGACCAGGGATTTGACATGATAAGCTGAAGTATCTAGAAGGACACCCCAGGGTTTGTATAGGATTGTCCGACGTAGCCAATGATGAGTAAACTCCCGGCTCTGGAGATGGCTGGGTCCCGTCAGATGATGGTGCAGCCACAGCAGTACCGCTCAGGGTAATCGACCACGTACACTCTGTGGTCCGTGCCATAGATGTAGTAGACGTAAGTCTGTCCTTGGTACCAGTAATGCACTTCTGTGAGGGGGATCAGCTCAATGGTCTGGCGCTGGGGAAACAATTGCCCAAGAAAAAACTTCAGTGCTCTAGTCAAGTCATTTGCCTGTTCAAGAACCTTCGGTGGCTCCCTACTACCTGTGGGGTGAAGTTCACACTCTGGAGTTGGCATTTCGGTTCCCGTGTGCCTTTCTAGGTGTATCTCCTACTACACTCCTTCATGCACACTAAACTCTGTTCCAAACGGACTTTTCAGCCTTAGCCACCATCTGATGCTACGTTTCACAAAGTGGGGACACAGTCATCCCCAAGGGAGTCCCGGGATGTACGGTAAGCCTCCAGGCAAATAGGACATCTTTCAGGAGCGTTACTTTTTGGGGGACACCTGGGTGGCTCAGTGGGTTAAGCCTCTGCCTTCAGCTCAGGTCATGATCTCAGGGTCCTGGGATCGAGCCCCGCATCGGGCTTTCTGCTCAGCAGGGAGCCTGCTTCCCCCTCTCTCTCTCTCTCTGTCTGCCTCTCTGCCTACTTGTGATCTCTCTCTATCAAATAAATAAATAAAATCTTAAAAAAGAAGTGTTACTTTTTAGATGGGGAGGAAGGGCGGAGAAAGGTGGAAGATAAAGTCATTTTAACCATCTCTATATTAATACAGCCATGGAGATATTAGGGAGTAACTTATACAATTTGAATTAAATTTTAAAATAAAACAATGACATCAAAGAAATTCCAAAATCTGGTGGTCCACTTCAGACATTTTTTCTCAGGACACTCCGTACCTCACCATGGTCTTGCACTGACCTTCCTTTGAAGGCCTCTCGCGCTCTGGCATCTTCTCAGAGCAGTTACTCTTCCAAAACTGTGGGACCCCCAATGGAATGTGGAAGACCACCTTGGGAGGAGAACACTGGAACCCTACTGAAATACCCTCCTTCCTCTGCTTTGGGTGCAGAGGAAAGCTACTCCTCAACACCGAAGCTAAGCTTCCTCAGGGATGTCCCGTGGTCCAGGCTCTGCATCAAAACCCCAAAGTTCTTCTACATGAAAGGCTTCTTTGTCCCAGACCCACATCTAGGGGTCCACAAACCCAGAGGGAGGTGGTGTGGATGGCCCAGGGTTAGACCTTTTTACTTCAGGAAGTTTCACTCCTTGGAGACAGTCCTGTCCCCAAGTCCTATCACCATAGGTGATGGTCCAGAGGCCACTGGAAAAGGGGAAACAGACTAGGCAGGGGATTTTGAGAAGCATGCTCCCCACTGGACAGGAGGGGCAGCCGAAGAGCAGTGTGACATTGTGGCAGAAGAGAGGACTCAGAGTCAAGGACTGCCTCTTCCATGAAGGTCCCTGCCTGATCTAGAGTTTGCTTGTTCTAGGAAATGGGGATAGAAGCTTCTAGGCCACAGGGTTGCTGAGATCACCAAATGAGATCCGGAGACTTTCCATATGACAGAAAGTGGTGTCTAAGTGGTAATTTTGGAAATCAAAGGCAGAAGACCCTCTTTCTGTTATAGAAGACACAAAATGGGCACCAGGAGACAAGAGAAGGCGGGAGCCTACATCACTGCTCCAAGCACCTGGGCAGTGGGGTCATGGTCACTCTCGTTTCCAGAGTTTTCTGCCAAGATCAAATGGAAAATGATACTGGTTCCAACCCCTCCTGCCTCTATTTGCTTTGGATTCAAAAGGCCTCCAGGTCTGAGGCTACGGATTGATTAGGACATCAGCTGTCATCAGGTGGCTGCCTCGTAATCAGCCACAGATGAGTCGGCACGCCTTGGTCATCCCCCAGGAGAGCAGTTTCCATGTCTGAGAGCACTGGAATGGGGGGAGGGGACACATTGCCATGACAGGTGTGTGCTCAGGCTGACTCCATGTGCTAAGTTCTCAGTCCTGAACCAAATATCAGCAAGCATCTTTGTCTACAGATGCAGGTCCAGAAAGATTCACAAAAGAGCTGTTTTCTCCCATGGCACTCCCTTTTAATAAAATCCATCCTCCTGCCCCTGGTTTACCCTTCCCCGCTCTGGGACTGGTTCACATGGGTCTTGTGTTGCCCAAGACAGGACTGTCCTGTAGGGGACAGTCCCAAAGATCCAGGGCTGCCACGGACACACTGTGTGGTCTTGGGCAGCTCATTTGCCCTCTTCAACCTCAGTTGCCCCAGCTGCCAAATCAAGGGCCCAAAAAGGACTCAAAGGGTCACTTTCAGAAGTAAAAGAATCTCAGAATAACCAGTGTCTGCAAGCTGCTAAAATCAAGCCCTTATCTTCTTCCCATTCCTGTAATCAATACCCCAGTTCTGGGGGCTCTCATGAGACCCAAACCATTAATACTAATGAGGCAAGAGCAAAGTCCCACAGGGATGATGGGATGATGCTCTGGGGGGTTCCACAGACTCTGTTCTTCTCTCACCCACATTCCTGCACATCTGCTTCTTCTCTGCTACTCACAGCCCATTGTTCTTCCGCAGGGTCCTGTCCTTGAGATACAGAAATCCCCTCACATGCAAGGAGCACAGCCGGCCTGGGAAACTGCGCCCAATGATTGGATGGTGCCAAACATCACGAGGCCAGCCCCCTCATCTCCAGGCACACAGTTACCTGGTACTCAGAGCTCCCACGGGATGGAGCAGCGACTGGACATTTGCCACACTGCGCCATTCTGTGACCTCTGCTCCCCCCTCCTCTGGCTCTGGCCCCCCTACTCCTTCACAATTTTCTCCTGGGAGCACTTTCTTCATAAATGTCCTGCACATAAGCTCTCATCTTGAAGCTGCTTCTGTAGCCCCCAACCTAAGGCAACATCATCCAACCCAGCTCATTTTAAAGATGAGGACATTGAGACCCTGAGAAGGGAAGAGCGCAGCTTGGAGCCATGCGCATGCATGAACCTGGGATGCGACCAGTCCTAGCGGTGTGTCTGGCCCCAACTCCCCCTCAGCGGATGCCCCCATAAACCCGCATTGGCTTCCAAGGAGTTGTGTATCTTGAACGCACCAAGTAATAACATTTGGCTTGGAGCTAGGGAGTGGGTTCTTCCCCTGGGCTCTTCCACTAAGCAGATGTGTGGTTTCAGGTAAGTTACTTCCACTCTTCCAGCTGGAAACAGCATGGGTTGGGGCTAGGAGGGGGTAGCTGACTGCAGCCGGCACGCCAGAGCCAACCCACCAGTCCATTCAGTATTCCCAGCGTTTTTAAATTTTTGTTCTCTGTACTGAAAAATTGGAAGATGTCATATAAAAATCTGGAGTTTCAGGGGTGCCTGGTGGCTCAGTGAGTTAAAGCCTCTGCCTTCAGCTCAGGTCATGATCCCAGGATACTCAGATGGAGCCCTGCATCAGGCTCTCTGCTCAGCAGGGAGCCTGCTTCCTCCTCTCTCTCTGCCTGCCTCTCTGCCTACTTGTGATCTCTGTCAAATAAATAATCTTAAAAAAAAAAAAATCTGGAGTTTCAGAGGTCTGAAATCGCTGCCCTGCGTCTACACCAAGATGAGTGGTGGCCCATCCCTTTGGATAAGGCGGCTCTCCCTACCATGGTAGCACCAGCCATGGCAGGCCTTTACGTTTGTAGTGCCCCAAATCCATGCTTTCTGAGGCCCACTGCCGCTCTAAGATGGCTATCATTACTTTTTAGTTAAATGCACCTTTCTCTCTCCTGCAGACAGGGGAGATGTGCAGAGAGAGAGAAAGAGAAATACTCAATGAAAAGGGACCAGAAGAAAAGGCACATTTTGAGTACCAGGTTCCAAGCATTTAAAGCAAATTATTGCATCTCTACCAAACCCTGAGGTGATGGAAACATCTCTTTTTCACTGGTGAGAAATCGGACTTCCGGGAGGAGGAAGTGGCTGGTCCAGGACCACAGTGAGACACAGAAAACCAGGATATAAGCCCAGCCTACAAGACTCAGGGAGCTCCAGCGCTGGCTATTCTCTGGCCAACCCCCAGCTCCCCGCCCCAGCCCCGTGCTCCCACAACCCCTCAAAACCTAAACAGGCACCACCGCCATCTAGTGGCCATCCCAACACAGCACCAACGCAACCCTTAGGCCTGAAGCCAATCCCCCGACAAGAAGAGGGGCTCTGAGGGGCAGGACCCCCGGTGCCAGACTTCCCCAGGACCCCGAGTCTTGAACTTTCCCTCTCCCTCTCTGAAGATTCTAACCCACGGGGTTAGAGTCAAAATCATGCTGAGCCACAGTCCTGCTTGAAACCCTACAGTAGCTTCCCCTTGCTCTCAGGATAAGAATCCTAATCTCTACGTCCAGGCGTCCGCCCAGGGGTGCCACCTGCCCGCGGCCCCACACTGCTCTGCTCTCTGCCCTCCGGCCAGATGGCCTCTGGCCAGTCTCTAGTACTTCCGAAACTGGGACTCCTTTCCTCCACCCTTCCCCTAGCTGGCGCCTTTGCTCCCTTCTCTGGAAGGGGACCCCTGCTGTGGGAACAGCGCATTCCTTCCTGTGACCAGAGAGTCGACACCCTCAGGGCCCCAGCCCGGCCCCCAGAGCCTCGCGACAGCCTCCAGTGCCCACCGCACTCACCTGCTGAAGGACTCGGGCGCGGGAAGGCAGGGTGGCGCTGTGCTCCGCGATGCCCCTCTGCGAGGCCAGAGAGATCTCCCGCAGCGGGAAATCCACAATGGGGTACACCTGCAGGAGAGAAGCAGCCCACCTCGCTGGCCTAGCCCGGGGTGTCAGCACCCGAAACCTTGCGGCTCTGATTCATAACATAGGGGCTGGAAAAGGAGCCCAGGCAGGTTTGGGGGAGGGCCCGAGGCCACCCGGTGAGTGGGTGGGGATTGTCTAATTTCCAGGGGGCTTTGATTACCACCCTGCCAGCCTCAGGAATTCCAACCAAGAACGGGGGACTGTGGACAGAGCACTCCTTCACCTGCAGCCCACTCTCTCACCCAGCACCCCTCTGCCGCTGTCCCACTGGGGCGGGGGACGGGGCTTCCTAGGGACATGCCGGAGCTGAGCCTTTAGGAAGCCAGACTGACTGGGGCAAAGAAAGGAGGCTGAAGATGATTATTCCGCCATAAAAAAGCAGGAAACCCTCCCAGTTGCAACGACAGGGATGGACACTGAGGCCCTCATGCTAAAGCAGATAAATCAGAGAAAAACAAATACTGTATGATCTCACTTACATGCGGAATCTAAAAAACAAACTCATAGATTCAGAAACAGATTGGTGGTTGTGGGGTGTGAAATGGGAGAAGGTGATAAAAGGTGCAGACAGAGTTATAAAATAAGTAAGTCCTAGGGACTTGTGTACAACGTGGTGACTGTAATTAATATTGTGTCGTATGTTTGAAATTTGCTAAGAATCTAGATCCTCAAAGTTCTCATCATGAGAAAATAAAATTTGTGTGTGGTAAGGGATGTTAACTAGACATTGTGGTGATCATTTCACAACACATACAAATATTGAATCACTGTGTGGTACACCTGAAACTAATACAAGGTATGTTAATTATGCCTCAATTTTTTAAAATACAAACTATAAAGTCAAAGAAGCCAATGTGAAAGGGCTACTTATGGTTAAAAGAGAGAGAAAGAAAGGAAAAGAAAAGAAAAAAGAAAAAGGTAACTGAGCACCTGACCCTCTTAGAGAAAACATGCCCTCTCAGACGTCCCATAAAGACTTAAGTTCCCTGCCAAGGCCTACAGCAGAGGTTGGCAAATCTATAAAGGGCCACTTAGTAACTATTCTAGGCTTTGTAGGTCATAAGGTCTCTGCCTCAACTATTTGACTCTGCCCTTGCAGCAGGAAAGCAGCCACAGATAATATGTAAACAAACAGGTATGGCTGTGTTTCAATAAAACTTTATTTATAAAAGCAGGCCAAGGGCCAGTGTTTGCCAACACCTGCCCTACAGGACCCTCCATGATCTAACCGCTGGCACCTCTCGGGTCTTAGGTCCTTGCTCTGCGCAACTCACATCCCTCCTGTCCCACCCTCTGCTGTTCCTCAAGGCCTCCCTCTGCTGGACACCTCGGCTCCAGAAATTCACAGGGTCCACACCCCAAGGGCACTGTCCTGGTCTTTGCCTCCCCCCCCCCCCCCCCCCCCCCGCGCCCCCGTGTCACTTCCCAGCCCCCAGCCGAAACCACACCCATTCCTGTCTCTTTCCCCTGCTTGCATGTTTTCAGTGACTCTTACCACTGTCTGACATTGGAGTGAAACATTATTACCATTTCCCTCACCAGACTATGAGATCCACTAGGGCAAGTGTTTGGTTTTACAGTATCCCCACAGCCTACAATAGTGCCTAGTATGGGAAGAGGGTCTCAAGGTTTGTGTCAGGGTGTGGGGCAGGAAAGGAGGGGTTGAGCCCTGTTCCAGCCCAGCCTGCCTCTCCAGGAGAATGCAGCCCTCCCCCCTGGGAGGGCGGGGGCGGGGTGTGTAGTGGGAGGGGAACCCAGCTTCCCTTGTGATGGTCTTTGAAGCCCTCCTTACCATGGTGTTTTCATCCTTAAAGAGGCTTTCTCCTTTGGCTTTAGCAAGGAGTTCCCCAGGGCAATTCAGGCGGTGCTCAGTCACGAACTCAAACAGGCTGTTTTTCCTGGAAGAGGAAAGGATGAGGAATGGCGTACACAGTATGGGGGTAAGAGCATGTTTTCGGAATGAGGCCGACCTGGGCTGGAGGGTGGCATTACTACTGCTGGGACCTCGGGCGAGCTCATTAGCATCGTCACCTGTATCATGGGGAAATGGGTGAAGTACTTGGAGCTCTGTTCTATTAGCTCATTTTGTCCTCACCTGCGAGCACTTCACACCGTACCCCCCAGAAGAAACCCGGAATGCATGGGAACCTTTCCTGACATGGGGATTTAAGACCCAGAAGGGAAGGCCCAGGCTTGAGTGGCTGCCTGCACTAGAAGGCGGCAATGGCAGAATTTGAACTCGGGTCTGTCTGTTGTAAAGCCTGCCAGCATCCAGCCACCCCGTCTCCCAACCCCCAGCCTTTCCCAGGACCTCTCCCCTTCCCAAGGTGCCTGAAGCCCTTTTCTTCCTGCACAGGTCCCTGCACTGTGAAAGCCCCAGCCAAATGGAGTTTCTCCGCAGAAAGTAATCCTGGGCAAATCCCCCAGCCAACCTCACTGGGCCACAGTATAGAGACACGGCCACATACCACACGATGACCAGCTGGATAAAGTGCAACAGCTTCTTCTCCCCTTTGCAGGTGGCACAGGTCTTGCTGCCCCTCCCTGAGCATGTGCTGCACCTGAGAGGGGCATGAGGTCAGCACCACTCGGGTAGTCAGGGGCCTGGCAGCTTCTACAAGGCCCAGGCCAAATCCTTCCTCATAGAGGTGGACTAAAGTGAGCCTCAATTGGTTCCCCCTGCCCACCATCTAGACCTCCTGCTTCTGGTGGCAATGCTCCAGTTTCCCTTTGGTGACCACTGACCTGACCACAGGAACTGTGGGCTTGCCCCCACCCCTTCTATGACCAGCTGGGGACCTGGGCTTAACCCATTAGCTTATTCTATATGTCTGGCCACAGTGGCTGACACAAAGATGAACATACAACCCTGGGGAATGCAGTGAGATCTGCCCTTGAACTTTTTTGTAAAACTATCAGGAAAGGGATATCCTTTTTGACTGAGGTTACTAAGCTTGGAGCTGTTGGCTGTCCCCTCTGTCACCACAAGAGACAGCTTGCCTGAGAATGAAGACAACACAAAGGAAAGCAGGGTAAGGGTGGTGACAGTCTTGGTGACATTGTTTAAGCATCTGGATCCAGCTGAACCTGAAGCCATCCCAGAAATATAATACCAGAATTTTCTGTTACAAGGGCGGAATTTTTTTTTTTTGTTAAGCTCATTTGAAATAGGATTCTTTCATTTTTGAACAAAAGAAACCTGAGCTTCTTTCCAAATCAAAGACCTTCTTTGCCTACCACAGGTGGCAGGTCTGCCAAAGCTTTGCTAGCTGCCTTCTTAGAAGGATGGCCTAGGCCTCAATGAGCCAAAAAGTATCATTAACCAACACAACTTTGTGAGGTCTCACTCTCGGGTTTCCTGTTTCTCTTTCAAGATTTATAAATACACTATGGACATGATTTACAAAATGCAATGAGCCACTATTTACAAAGCCCTGTGAACAGAGATGGAACTTTGTTGATTATTTAGTCAATCACCAAACTGTTCTTGACTCCTCCGTGCAGGCCCTGCAGTGAGTTATAAATAAGGGTTTGCCTAGGTTCTGATCCTCAAAGAGTTACAGATCTCACCTTCAGGTGGTTTTCTGTGTTCGTGTCCCCAGCATATAAGCAGGAAGACATCTCCCTTCCTTAAAGCACCCCCTCCCTTCTTCTCCACAGTGACTCTTTCTTTACGTCTGACCCATAGATTGCCAGATGAGTTCCAGTCTCATCTCAAAATAGCAAGCCTGCAGGAAAGCTCACCCACTCTACAAATATTTCCTGAGCACCCGCTAGGCACAGCACTCCGGGGCACAAGAGTGACACAACAGGGCACCCGATGGCCTCCGGAAGGGCAGACACTGAAAAGCAAGGAAGCTGGCAAGTGAGAGTCCTTCACCTCAGGGCTGGGGAGACCCGCTCCTACCTCCGCCTGCCAGACCCCGAGCACATCGGACACCTGCGGGACTGCTTGGCTTTGCGCTTGGCTCCGCTGCAGGATGGGCACCTCACCTGCGGACACAGCACAGCCTCAGCCCCCGCTGGCCTCCCAGAGAAGATGAGCAAAGGGCACCCTGAGACCCGCTTCCGATCCCAACCTGGTGTCCTCGAACAAGCCACATCCTCTCCCTGGGCCTCAGCTCATTCATTTGGAAGATGGGAAGGGTGACTCTTGTGTGTCTTTGCGCCGCTCCGGCTGCAGCCGGAGACATGACATACTCACATCTGTGTTTCTCCTGGGACACCATCTTCACCTGCTCCTCTCGGAGCCCCACAACCCCCAAGACTGCGTCCTGACCAAATGGCCACGGCCAGAGGGACTGGGAAGAGAGGGGCAGGCTGGGGATGAGGAGCTTGGTCTTGGAAAGTCCCCCAGGCTATGCTCCCACAGTTGGCTCAGAGTGGACTGTGGAGACCTTCCAGGAAAAGCCTGGGGGAGGACGGAGGAGAGGAAGGGGAGCAGGGGTGGAGAGAGGAAGAAAAAGTCCACAGGTAGGTGTCCAGGAAGGCCAGGAGAAGGCATATGGCAGGAGTGAGGGCACAGGAGACAGAAGGGTGGAGAGCCGCCATTGGGCCCCACAGGTGGCACGTGAGTAGGCAGAGGAACGCACAGTAGGCGGAAGTTGGGCATCCAAAGTGTGGAAGGGCAGGTGGGCAGAGAGAAGGTGGATGAAGGTGTGGCTTAGCATGGCAAGGGGTCAATATATGTCCAACAGATCAGAGCGAAGGGGGAGAGCTGAGGACATGTGAAGAGTGTGTGCTTCCCGCTGGGAGGGTCAGCAGGCCTGGAGGGTTCTGAAGAGAGTGCTTCACCGGAGAACCCGAGAACTCAGAATGCGCCCTTATTTGGAAATAGTTTTGGCAGGTGTCATTAGTTAAGACAAAGTCATGTTGGACTAGGGTGGGCCCCCACAAGGAGGCCTGAGGGGACGTGGGACAAGAAGCTGGTGGGGTGGCTCAGGGTCTCCAGAAAGAACCAGCCCTGGCTCACACCTTGATTTTGGATTCCAGCCTCCAGAAACATGAGAGAATAAATACCGCTTGTTTTAAGCCCCCCAGTTTGTGGTAATTTATTACAGCAGCCCTAAGGCACTGACCCAAGACCCCTGTCTATTCTGTCTCTTGGAGCCGCCTGAACTTCACCTTCTTAGACTCATCACCGCATACTACATGTGCTGGTCACCTGTTGGTCTTCCCCAAGGACAGAGGGTCCCTGGTGGGGAGGCCCCCAGGTCTGAGTCCTCTTACAGAGCCCCAGCACTGAGCGGACACTCAGTCTCAATGAATGTTTAGAGACAGATGAGAAAAAGAAGAATTAAAATCATGAACCATAAACCATCAAAGGGAACAAAGGCCAGTAGCAAACACCCAATCCAACTTTCCCATTTTACAGATAAGCAAATGGAGGCCAGAAAGGGAGGATGACTTGCCTCAGGTCACACTGTTAGTGGAGGAGCCCCAGGCCTCCCCAGCCCAGCCCTCCGTCCCAGCGGGGACCCTCTTCCCACACGATCATTAACACCAGCAGCCACCCAGGCGGGACTCA
Organism: Mustela nigripes; assembly: GCF_022355385.1. Taxonomy (NCBI): domain Eukaryota; kingdom Metazoa; phylum Chordata; class Mammalia; order Carnivora; family Mustelidae; genus Mustela; species Mustela nigripes. The sequence goes on from NC_081558.1 coordinate 50,489,762, forward strand.
CCATGCCTGCCCCGTGGCAGCCGCTGCACTTGTAACGCCCACGCCCATGGCATTTGTGGCATTCCTGAAAGTGAAATGCTCTCCTTGGCTCCAGTTTCCCAAACACCAACGCCTGCTGATTTCACCAGCCCCACACCCACCCCATGGCATCACCAGGCCCAGAGTGGGAAGACAGCCATTCTCATTTGCCTAGGATTCCAAAGGGCCTTGAATGCCAAGCCAAGGAGATCATGCTGCCATCTCCTCGGGGCCACAGCCCAGTGGGCTCCAAGAGTCCACAGACTCCAAGCTCCATGTCCTAACTCATGATTCCATGCTAATCCACAAAAGCCGATGTTCTTGGCCCATTGGGTAGTGAAGAGGTCTTTAAGAATAGATTACCCCCCCACCCCCCAAAAATGCACAGCAGTTCTGTGGAAGGCAACAAGCTAGCTATTGGAATCTAATCCCTGAATCATTCTTGAGAAAAGAAGGGAACCCTCTCTGGACCTCACAAAGTTCTCATTGTATGAGGCTACAAAAACTCAGAGAGGAAAGTTACACGCTTGAATCAAGTTCTAAAGCAGCAATGAGAACATGATAGGAGATTTTTCTTCTGTGCTTCTGTAATCCATTAGGTTATCCTCACTTCGAGTTGTGATTATACGTCTATAAAACGGGACAGAAGTCAAATTCTGTCCCTTACAGACTTTGCTGGATATCCAAATAATGCTTGAGCTTTATTTTATATCTGTTTCATTCCGCACTTCCGCTGTTTACGGTCAGGCAAAGGTAAAAAACAAAAATGAATCTAAAATACTCTGCCGGTCTAGGAATGTGAACACTCAGTGCTTACAGCGGGTGACAGTTTGGGAATCAGAATCATCCTTTCACTTGTGACTACTCCTTAACAAGCGCGGAATTTTGTGTGGGTCTGTTGTAGTCCACGCTCTGGGTTTCCTTAGAATTTGCCTTACTGATAGCCAAGGAATGAACCACCAGCCTGCATTCTGGGTTCCTCTCTAGAGAGTTAAAGGTTGAGGAAATAGACATTGTCTAGGAAACCAGCCCAGAGAGAAGGGCAAAGATGCCTATAATCAAGTTACCTTGACCAGTGATGAGTGAGGGACTTGAAACTTCCTCGTGTCTTCCTGAAACATCGGGGGCACCTGGACTTTGATGTCCCAAAGCCTGGGGGAGGTCCCTCTTTGCGGCCCATCCACTGACTGGTCTGACACAGAAAGGGATCATTGTAAGGCCGGTGAACAGCTACAAGGACAAGCTTTCATTCGTTTACCAAATAGTATGGAGCCTTCATTGATGCCAGGCACTAGGCAAGATTCTGGGCTATGGGACAGGTAGAGAAGGAGCCCCTCGGAGTCCGCGCTTAAGCACCCAAGTGCTGGAGTTGAACAGACCTACCTTACCTCTCTGACGTCAACTCTCTGATCTCCAAAATGAGGGAAATATAGGGCACCCACCAGAGAGGGCAGTAGTGAAAATTAAATAGATGGCATAAAAATGCTCAGCACCAGACTGGCCCATGCGAGGGATCAGTAACAAGAACTACCATCACTGCCGCGACCTCCCCGTCTCCTCCGTCCTCCCCCCTGCACCTCCATTCAAGCAGATAGGGCACAGTGATGACCACCATACGATGTCACAAGCTATGCGGAGGGCTTTGGACCAGAACTGCATAAACTCAGAAGACTGACTCCTTCTATTGGAGAAGTGGTCAGCAGATGAAGAAATCCTGAAAGGCTTCATGAAAGAGGTGACACGGGAGATGAGTTTTGAAGGATGAACCGGAGTGGTCAGCAGAGAAGCAAGGGCATGGGGCTTCCCAGAGAGAATGCTCAGCCTCCCAGAGGGGTTCAGCAGCAGGCAGGATGGCACAGTGAACGGGGTCCTAGGGACCCTGGGAGGCACTGGGGGTGGCCTTGAAGGCTGGCAGATGTCCAAGCATACATGCTTCCTCTGTCTGTGACCAAAGGCAAACCCTGGACTTCTTTAGGTCCTTCTGCAAATCACTTCCCAGACAGGAAGGATTTGCTGAGATTAGCACTGGAAAGTCCGAGATGAAAGCCCACCCTCTCGTGTTACAGGAGATGGGGAAACCGAGGCTGCAAGCCAAAGGGTCTCTTGTTCAGGGTTAGTGGCTAAGACATGTCCTGATATTTTCCACCAGTACCTGTCAGATTTGCTCCCAATTAAACTTATTTCACTTACTAGTAAAGGGTTGAAATGTCCATTCACTTATTCTGGATTCAGTGAAAGTCTCTAGTCGATACTACAAAGGAAAAAAAAAAAAAAAACAGCATGTTCACACTCATGCCCTCTGGGAAGACAGCATTCTACAAAACGAGGAAGCTTCCCACCTGCCAAGCCTCAGAGGGGAAGTCAAAAGACCCCACTCCCAGCACCATAGGCTGCTGAGGACAAGCTGGCAAGAATGATTTCTGCTCTAGATACCCCCAGACACCTGCAGGGAGATCAGTCAGCCCCAGGAAGTCTCTCCTGACTGGCTCACAAATGCGGAAGTGTCAGCCTCTGATTTCTTTATACCCAGAATGTTCTACAAGGCCCGCTGTGGGGCAGCAATTGCCCTTTAATAAATGGAGGCCGATGGAGTCAGCTTCTCCAAACGTCTTCTTAGGAGCAATTTTTCTGCCTGATGTCGAGAGCCTCCTTCCTGATCTCATCCACAAAAATCACAAAACAAGAACGGGTCTTGGACATAAGCTGGCTCCTCCTTTGACGCTGGAGGAAACGGAGGCTCAGAGAGGCCAGTTGACTTGCCCAAGGACACACAGCTCACCGGAGCCTCTTCCCCCAGCCTCCCATTCTAACCATTCCCTGTAAGGCTTGTGTGTTTTCTGTGTGATTGTACACCCACCAGAGGATGGTTGTGTTGGTAGGAAGTGTGAACTTAAAATCTGTCCCATGGCCTTGTCTATCCAGAGTTTCAGGCTCAAGGGTAATGAAGACATGATTACTTGGGACAGATGGGACTTGGGGGATCAAGGAGACTAGGTAGAGGCTTCTCAGCCCACCCCTTCTGGTTAGTCATGTGTTTAAGGACATGTACTTTGGAGCCAGCAAACCTCAGTTAGAGTCCTAGCTCTGTCACTTCTAGCTGTACGTTTGGGGCAAGTAACACTTCGCCTCTCTAAACTTCCAGTTCCTCCCTGTGAACAGGTGACCGTCCTATCTACCATGTAGGGTACCTACTGAGGACCTCCTCAGATGAATATGTGATGTGCCTCCCACAGCGCCAGCACATTCGAGCTTTTCAGTGGACCCCAGACCGGAGAAGCAGGGTCACTCCTCTTCAAAAGCACCCCCCGCAAGACTCCTTTCTCCATTTGACATCACACAAACCACTGCCCACCCTGGACCTAACGTCTGAGACACCCCCGGGTGCCCCCCAGGCCCAGGCCCCTTACCCTGCAGAGAGTCTGCTGCTTGAGCTCCTGGATGATGAGGTCACCGGCAGCCGTGCTGCCGTAACAGCATTTGGAGCTCACAAAGCTGAGAAGGGCTTCCCGAGCCATTTGCTCTGTCACCACAGGGACTCTGCTGGGGACAGAGCACAGAAGCAGGGTCTCTGGAAAGGGCCTCCAGCTCCTCCAGGCCGGCCAGCCCCCCCCCCCCCCCCCCCCGATGCAGATGGAAACTGAAGCCGGGAGAACGGGAAGGGCCTGGCTGTGGCCCACCGGAGCGGTCAAGGACTCGGGGCTCCATCTGGGGAGGGAGTCTCTGGCACAGGTTGCTGTGTGAACAGACGTCCCCAGCGGGGACACAGTTCTTTCTAGAGGACAGCAAAACTGCTTTAGCTGAAGCTCAGGGCTCACGGAAGGGCTGAGAGAATCTCAGAACTCAAACACATACACACATTTAAAGATGGAATATACATTTTACATTTTACATTTACATTTAAAATTGCCACTTTACAGATGAGGAAAACCGAGGTATGCAGAAGATGTCCCACAAATAGAAGGAGGCAAAGTTAGGCTAGACCACATGCCTGTCCTTGGAGACCTTGACCTCAGCCAGAGGAGCTGTGAGCAGTGTTCATAGGAAGACCCCAGGCAGGAGCTACCTGATGGTGGTCCCGCAGTGACCACCGTGAGCCTGCTGGGCTGCAGCGACAGTGGGTGTGAAGGGACACAACCAGTGGAACCAGTGGCCCCTTCCTTGACCTTCTCTCTGGATGCCTCCCCTCCTCCTAGAACACCCTTCCCTGAGGCCCAGCTGCCGTGCCCCCTCTAGCAAAGTCCTCTCCTGCCAACACTTCCAAAAAGCAAGAACCCTCTCCTCCTTCTTCATTTGCTTCTCCACACTAGCCCGACTCCAAACAGTAAGACCCTCTCATGCAAAGGGTTGTCACCAGCACCCCTGGCCTGGTGGACCAGAGGGACCTGTGTGCATGCAGGAGGTGTCAGGCCCAGAATGGCCAAGGGGGCTCCACGGAGGAAGTGGGGTCTGCCCTGGGCACAGGAGGTGGGTAACCAGGAAGGAGAAGGGGAGGCGCTCCAGGCAGCAGTGGGGCCAGGAGCATCCAGAAGTCTCCCTGGAGGCAGGACACAGCCACCAAGCCAAGAAGCGGGACCCAGAAAGAGGGGCTCCACTTTCTCTCTGCACAAAGCAGGCTGGAAAGCTGGAGCTCTGTCCAGAGTCCTGGGTCTCTTCTTCTTCTGTAAAGGGCTCGAGAGTAAATATTTCCGGTTTCCTGGGCCATACAGTCTCTGCCTCAGTCACTCCCCTCTGCTGGTGTAGCACAAAAACAACCCCAAAGAGTAAGCAAGCAAATGAGCGTGGCTCTGTTCTGATAAAACTTGATTTACAAAAATAGGCAGTGAGTTTGATGAGACCCAGGAGCTACAGTTTACAACCCCTGGTCGACACTCTGGTTCTCAGCCCCAGCTTGATAGCCAAACAGCCTGGGGAGCTTGGTAAAATGCACATTCCCGGCCTCTGTCCCTGAAGAATCTGATCCAGCAGGTCTGGGATCCGGAGGCGCCAGTAGGGTTGAGATCCGTGGACCCAAAAATCCCCAAGGAGGGCTCTCGGGGGCCAAGGGTAACATTTGATGCGATGGTACCCCTGCTCACCTGTGTTCCATGAATGAGGACCAGCACCTTTGTTCCAAGGGTCTCCCGGGAGCCTCCAGAGGTGGGAAGAATATCTGCCGTCCTGGGGCAGAGGGGAGGGGTCAGGGACTCAACAGCCTAGCTCAAAGGCACAGGTGTTTGTGGGGTGAAAGGAGGAAAGAAGGAAAGTGGCTGAATGTGAGGCTGAATGAGACAAAGGAAAAGAAGCCCCCACGCTAATGCATCTAATGCGAGAAGAATGGTTCTCAAAGCATCATGACTCCAGCCTTAAAAGCACATGGATATGGTCATAGAATGTTTGTGGACACAGGGCTGAGGCCCCCCGTCCTCCCCTTCCCTCCCGATGGGAACAAGAGGCTTCCCAGGACCCCCACGGGAGAGATGAGCTATCCCAGGACTGGCCTGGCCCAGAGATGTCTCCCCAGCCAGCATGAGCCCCAGCAAGAAACTGCAGGAGCCAAGACCTCACAGACTTACCACCTCCTTCAAGAAGCCAGTCATAGCTGGGCAATCTCTCCAGGAGCTCAGCAGGGGGTGCCAGCGGACTCCCGGCCTCAAAGCTGAGGTCCACCACACCTGTGGAAGGAAAGCAGTCCTGAACCTCCGGTAGGGAGGTGGGGGGCAGCAGTGGTGACGTCACCCAGAAGCTGCCGAATAAGGGTGGGTGTGTTACTGGAAGGACTCACAGTTTCACCAAGCCGGTCTCCCTCAGGCACCCGTGGGACACAGAACACATCTGTAGGGCAAGCACGGATGGGGTGGGGTGTGAGCGAAGCGGCACGAGTAATCCTGATGAGAAAAACCTTCAGGAAGTCAGCTCCTGCTCACTGGGTCCCTACTCTGGGCCGGCCACCACGACAGGTGCTTTAGAAATGATGGGATCGTATGCCATGACCCCAGGGGACAGATGCTGAATTAGCAATGCTCTCACTTCTTGGATGCTTCTCTCATTGAGACATGTATCTGCATCTCCTCACCTTGGCCCCGGGCAGCTTGAAAATGCTCCAAGCAAGGGAACACGGTGGAAGGAAGCAATGAGGAGGCCACAGCTTCTGCTTCTTGCCTCTGTCTTACACGGCCCTCTTGAGCCCTGAGCTGCGTGTAAGACATCAGGCTGCCTTAGTGGGGAGACCACATGGAGAGAAGCCCAGCAGAGCCCAGCCTTCCAGCCACTCCACCATCCTGCCAAGACACGGGACGCACACAAGCAAAGCCACTGAGGCCCCACCAAGCCAGGCTAGCTGCCTGCTGAGTACCCCGGAGTGACCCTGTCATGGGCTGCATGTCTGTGACCCCCCACATTCATATGTTGAAGTCCTGACCTCCTCAGGGAATGGGATTACAAGCTGAAGCCTTTGGTGGGGCAATTAGGTTTAGATGAGGTCATGAGGACAGAGCCCCGTGGTGGGATTAGTGCCCTGACAGGAAAAGAAAGAGACTAGGGCTTTCTTTCTCTGCCCTGTGAGTACACAGTGAGAAGGCGGCTGGCTGCAAGCCAGAAGCAGGCTCACACCAGCCCCAGGTCTACCAGTGCCTTGATCTTGGGATTCCCAGTTTCCAGCACCGTGAGAAATAAATGTTTGCTTTTAAGCCAGGCAGCCTATGGTGTTTTGTCACAGCAACTCACACTGACGAAGACAGACCCCTTATACAAGGGGCAGAAGAATCACCCAGCTGAGTCCTGCCCAAATTCCCGACCCACAAAACCATGAACTATAATAAAATGGGGGCTGTCTTAAGGCACTGAGATGCTGAGTGTTTCTTTAGGCAGCTTCCCCTAACAGGCAGTCTTTGCCCTGGGACTCCCCACAGACCTGAGCAAGACTTTCTTGGAGTCACACCGAAGTCTGAGGCTCCTTGTTTCCCGCTCTCCTCTCACAAGTGTTCCCCCTGCAGTGTGGTCCTACAGGCGGTCGCTGCCCACACCTGCTCCCGCTCCTCTTTTCCTCCGCATGTGTTTCCAAGGGACCGCTGACACATGGAATGCCCTCTAGGTGTCTACTTCTCAGATGGCCCAAAGTGACACTTGTCACCCCATTCTCCTAATGGGGGAATGGGGTTCAGAAAGGCTGTGGCTCACCCAAGATCACAAGGCCTGTAAGTGATGGAGGTGGCTTCAAACCAAGGCTCATTGTTCTCCAAAGACCATGTTCTTCCCATGAGGCAGCCCCTGCAGAAGAACCCTCACTATTTACCTGCTGTTAAAGCCTCATCTTCTACACTTAAAACTAAGAGAACACTGCATGTTAATTATACTTCACTTTTTTAATTTAAATTTAAGTTTAAAAAAGCCCTCAACTTGATCTTCCAGGCTATGACAGAGATTCCCATAGCCCTGAGACTCCAAGGAGGAAAGCATAAGATAAGAATTGGCTCCTAAGGGTGCCTGGGTGGCTCAGTGGGTTAAACCACTGCCTTCAGCTTGGGTCATGATCTCAGGGTCCTGGGATCAAGCCCCGCATCGGGCTCTCTGCTCAGCAGGGAGATTGCTTCCCCCACCTCTCTCTCTGCCTACTTGTGATTTCTCTCTCTGTCAAATAAACAAATAAAAATCTTAAAAAAAAAAAAAAAAAAAAAGAATTGGCTCCTAGAAACCCTGGACAACTCATAAAGCATCTCCCCATCCTGCTGCTACACTCCACCCTCCCACTTGGAGATACAGAAGGCAGGACTTCTAAGTCCGCTCGACATGAGGAGTCTGAGGCTCAGAGAGGTTACTCCAGTAGTCCTAGGGTGCACAGCAGTGAAGTCAGAGCAGGCTAGAGGCTCTCTGTTTCAGTTCCATCCCACTGGACCACCCCTCAAAACCATTCCCTGTAGCTCCCATGTTGAAGGACAAGAACCCCTCAGCTCTATCTTTCCAGTGGCCAACTTGATCATGGGAAGTTGACTTTAAAGGGTAAGATGATAAACGGTCAGAGGAAAGTAATTCCATCACATGAAGTCACTGAGCACACTCTGGTCAACAGCTGATCCATCTCACCCCCTAGATCCCTCCTTTTTTTTTTTTTTTTTTTTTTAAATTTTCCCCAGCTCTTTAAAGCCTAGAGCTCTTTCCCTCTACAAAAATAAAAATAATACACCCTGTCCTTTCAAGGTTAATAAGAACGGAGGCCGGAAGAAGCGGCAGATCTTGTTCTAAGTGGGAGCAGCTGAGGCTATCAGGAAATGGGAGGGCAGGTGGTGAGGAATGCTGAAACCCGAGGCCAAGCACCGTGGAGGGAGGAGGGGGGTGTCATTTAGACAAATGAACCATCTCATTCTTCTACTCCCCCCAAATTAGAAATGTCTGAGTCCTTTGACAATAAGGAATGCATACGCCTCTCTACGGTTTCTCCTTGCAGGAAATTTACAAAGGAAGCTGAAATAGAAGAATGTGTGCAGATGTAGAGAGTGCTCCTCTTAGCAGGAAAGCTTATCTTTGTCAACAAATGATTCTGTGCAGAAATAGGTGAGAGACCTGGGGTGGAGATGGATGTGATGCAAAGGGACGTTAGCCCAAAGCTTCACATCGGCGCCTGCCGAGGTGTACTGAAAGCCCAGAGGTGGTCACTCATCGGGAATTATCATTCATACCTTGGTTCTGAATACTGTTTGCTCCCCATAAGTGGATTAGCATTTTCAGCTATTTTAGCCACCAGGGATCAGCAAACCTTTCCTGCAAATAGCCAGGTGGTAAACTCTGTTGATTTTGTGGGCTCTGTGGTCTGTTTCAATTATCCAACTCAGCTGCAAACAGCCACAGATAATGCACGACTGCGTAAGCATGGCTTTATGCTGATAAAACTTGACAAAAACAGGCAGTGGGTCAGACTTGGCCCTTGAGCCGTGTTTTGCCCACCCTGCCCTAGACACTCATGGATAGGTTTGAGGGAGGGTCAGAAAGAGGGAAGCTGGAATTTGAACCTTCTGGGACCAGAGCCCATGCACGTCATTGTAGTTCCCATGAGCCCGGTTATCAGAATTCAGGATAGGTTCAGGGCTGGACTGCAGCCAAGCCAATTCCGGCATCAGAATTCCTGAGGCACGGTGGTTAGGAACCTGGGCTCTGATACGTCTGAGTCATGGACTGCCTGGTACTGTGCCAGCCACACATCCTTGCAGAACTCAATCCCCTGTCCCCCAGCTGTGAAACAGAGCAGATGCTATTAGCACCCATCTAATAAGACAATGTGTACACAGCCCACAGCCCTGAGCCTGGTGTTCAAGAAACGTTCAGTCAATGCCTTGGACCTAAGGAGGGAGGGTCTTCCTCTTTCTTTGTGCTCCTTTAAGCCAGAGGTGAAAATGTCAAACACAGAAAGAAAGGCAAGACCTTCAAAGCCCTCTCCCCAGGGAGGGCCCCCACCCAGCTGGAGGGCTTGGGTCTGCTAGGGCATCCAGACTCTCTGCTGCTAGAAGACAGAGAAATGCCATACGACTGCGACGACCGGCTGGAAACCAAACAAAGAGGCAGGAAGAGGGGAAGAATAAGAGGTGGGAAACTCAGAGCTCCATCCATCAACCAGGAGTCACCCTGACCTCTCGGGGCAGTCGTAATTCGTCAGAACTAAATTAATCTCACCATTATGTTATGGACAAAAAGAAAGGGCTCCAGGCTGACCTACAGGCAGATGTGTCATTTCCTGAGCCAACCTCAGCGGGCACAACAGGAACGTGGACGTCACGGGTCATTGTGTGACGCCCAGCATGGAGCACTCCGAAGGGGGTCCCCCCACCCCAGCTGCATCACTGTTTCTACAGGTTTGGGGCTGAGTTGCAACTGGGCCACACCACCTTAATACATGCCTCATGTCCTGTGGCTCATAAAAGGACGGCACGGGTGTGATCTTTTTCTGTATTTAACGACAACCACTGTTTTTCTGTGTTCCCTGTTTGTAGAAGCACATGAGACTCAGAGGAGGGATCTGGGGCGACGAGCTCACACATTCACAGCAGAGCCAAAAAGAGTGCTTAAGACTAAGGTCCTGGGGTGCCTGGGGTGGCTCAGTTGGTTAAGCATCTGCCTTTGGCTCAGGTCATGATCCCAGAGCCCCAGGATCGAACCCCGCATTGCGCTCTCTGCTCAACAGGGAGTTTGCTTCTCCCTCTCCCATTCCCCCTGCTCCTATGCTCGCTCTCTCTCGCTCTCTCTCTCTCTCTCTCAAATAAATAAAATCTTAAAAAAAAAAAAAAACAAGTCTCAGATCTGAACTCTAAGCCAATGACCTTTCCACTTTGCTGAACACCCTATTGCTGCACAAAGGACATCAAGTGACGGCTGAGAAAGCTTTGCAAAATGTCTCTAAGGTAGTACTCACCAGCCACAAGCAATTTCTCTTTTGCATAGAAAGGAATTTTTCTTGGGAAGCAAGGTATAATTAACGGACAACCTCTTTAACTTCCTCTTTTTAAAATGCCATTCCCTTTATTTCCAAGGATAAAAGGAGTCCATATCCTCTGCCTCTGATTCCAGCGCTAATCATCTTAAAAGCACTAAAAGCAGGGCCACCTCTCCACCCAGATGGCTCCCCACTGCCATTTTGTTTGTTTTGTTCCCATTTTGTTTGTTTCCTCCCTTGTCTCCTCCGACAGGGGTGAGAGCCCCTTTCAGACAGAGAACCCCCCCTTCCCACATACAGTCAGCGCATATAAATGCATCATCATTCGAATGATGCTGAAGATGGTACAGGAGAGATTCGGATGGTCAGATCCACACATGCCTCAAGTAGGATGGGGTTGGCCAGGACCCAAGAGGAGAGGGAAGGGGGGAATTGTTGAATGGGGTTAGAGAGGAAAGGATTCTGGAGATCGGTGGTGGTGATAGTTGCACAACAATGGGAATGTACTTAATATCGCCCAACAGCACAGGTAAAAATGGTTACGATGGCGAATTTCATGTTATGTGAATCTTACCATAATTTAAAGTAATAAAAGTAGGAAAGTCAGGTGATCACAAGAGAAAGAAAAGAGTCTTGGCTATGTTATTTAAGAGCCTCATATCAAGACCAGAAAGGTTGACGAGGCCAACACATCTTTTAAACACCACAGTGGCTCACTAAAGTCTAAAGCTTTCTTTTCCTTTTCTTCTTCTTCTTCTTCTTCTTCTTTTTTTCTTTTTGAGAGTGAGAGAGCACAAGCAGGGGAAAGTGGCAAAAGGAAAGGGAGAAAGAGACTCCCCACTAAGCAGGGAGCCCAACACAGGACTCCATCTCAGGACCCCAGGATCATGACCTGAGCAGAAGGCAGACCCCCGGCCAACTGAGCCACCCAGGCACCCACCACAGTGCCTGGCTAACATCTGAGCTCCAGCCCTTAGCAGAGAAGGCCCTCTCTTATTAACTGACCCTATAGTACTCATGGAGTCTCCTCCTCTGATGGGGGGAGAAAACCTCCCCACTTGTCCAGAACAGGGTGAGAGAAGGGAAAACAGTCCCAGTGGCTGGGGGGTGGGGACAAAGAGCAGAGCAGAAAGTAGGGAGGAGAGAGAAAAGCCTGCTTGGGGCTTGAGAGGAGACAGATGTGCGGGAGACAAGGAGAACATATCTGGGAGAGCAAACACAAGGCCGACAGTGGGAGTGAGACCAGCCTCAAAGAGAAGGCCGGGGCGAATTTGTCCTCGGAGATCTTCAGGTCCCTCTGGCATGCCAAGAGAGAACCCGGCGAATGTTACCACAAACCTTCAGTTAGTTGGAATGTGGAAGTCTTGCTTCGCAGGAAGGGTCACCAGGCCAAGACAGGGCCATGGGGGTCGGGGGTCGGGGGTGGGATCGGCAAGGGCTGGCCTGTCACTTTGGGACACTGATGTTGGCCTTCATCCTGGCCCATACACTGTGCCATTTCTCCCAGGCCTTGTTCCGGCTCTTCCTGCTCAGGACACACCCCCTCCCCTCCTTCAAGCTGACTTGGTCCAGGCCTGACCTCCTACAGAGCCTGCCTGGGCGTGCTTCCCTCTCCCCGCGCCCCTCCGTCCTCTGTTCTGCTCTTTGTTATTGTTTCTACCAAACAGCTTTCTAAGAATTATTTAGAAAAAGCCCAGCTGAGGTCTTCCTCCTGCACAAGGCTTTGAACACCTAGAAGGTAGAGCAGTACGTCCATCTGTATTCCCCCAGCCACGAGGACAGCACCAAATAGCTAGCCTTCCGTGTAGTCTGGGGGGAAAGTCACCTTATTCTTTAGGGCTCTGGTCTTCTCTCCCTACAACAGGGCTCAGGGAATACAGTCACTGGGAGGAGCACTCGGGAAAAAAAGAGAGAAAAGGACACTCTATCTTTCCATTAAGAGTTTCCCCCTCTTGGGAAGAGGGTCAGGGCCAAGTTGGCAAGGAGGGCCTGTGCTCCTGGTGGCCCTGCCTCCCTCCTAAGGTATGTACACAAAAGGCCCATGGTCAGTTACCAAGGCTATTGGAAGCTGGGCCCTGCCACAAAGCCCAGCATCTTTCCCATCAAGCTACCCTGATAGCTTCTTCCAGTCTCTCTTCTCCAACTCAGAACTGGGCTGGGAGGAACACTAAAGACTAAGTCTTTGGGGAGCAGAGCTGGCCAGGGTACCAAGGGAAGAGTCCCATCTCTCAGCACTGGGTCACTGGTGGTAACAGTGGTGTGGCTTCGGATCATTGCTCCCCCTCCCCAGCTATCAGCACCCAGGAGTAAGGAGTTGCCACCTAGGTCCTATGGTCCAGAATCACATAAGACCCCTCCTCAAGTTATGGGGATGAGGCTCGTCTGACTTGAAGACGCTCTCTTGCACACCATTTCTGGGAGGGAGTTCAGTCTGTACTAAAACAAGCTGTATTATAAGAGATATGGTTTTTAGAAAAAGGGAGGGGTTTTTTTCTTCTTCATCTCTGGGTTAGGACCTCTTAGAGAAGAGTGATTGAAACCACATTATACCTGAGCCCATCGGAATAACAGGACCTAGTCATGCTAGAAAAGAAAAAACTCTGAAGGCTTCTTATTTTAAACAGGAAACAGACCTGTTCTGAGTAGGCTTGGGGAGGAGTGGAAGGAAGTTAAGAGCAAAGAGTTGAAGTGCCAGGGAAAGAGAGATCAACTGAGCATAGGAAAGAACACTTGACCGCCTCTGCTATGGAAGGGGGACCAACCCATCATTGAGGCATCACCACCAATGGTGGGAGGTGCTGCGGGAGCCAAATGCTATCAGAGCTAAGACTGAGCTAAGAGGCCTTTGTGCTTACTTTCACATGGACGCCACATTCCAGAATGTCTCCATCCATGCCTAATTTCAGTCCCACAGTGTGTCACTGGAAGAATATAATCTCTCTCTAAAGCTGCCCACATTCCAGACTCGAAAATGAAGGGGACAGCATTTTTGTGCCTGAGGAGGGTAACTCAACTGGGACAAAGTGGGCAGCCATCTCTTGCCTCAGGAGGGGCATTGCAATTATGTAGTCCTGCAGCGGGCTCCCTTTCCAAAACCTGGACAACTACTGACCTGGTCCCAGAGATCATCAGCATGGCTTCTAAATCTTTTCTGGACAATTCTGTCCCATGCAGTAGACCTGTGGTTTGATTATATTGGAAACCAGCACGTAAGATGACCCTATGACAGGATTAGCATTTAGAATTTTAAGGGAACTAAAGAGTTAACCTGAGTCTCACCTGGCTTACTAAAAGGCAGGTGCCAAACAGAAACACGGCAGGTGATAATACTTGTCATTAATAGTGGTTTAATTTTCAAGCTCTGGGGACAGAATCTGGTAATTTTCTAGAATCAACATTTCTTCCATGCCTACTTAACTCTGAGTGATGTTGGAGGCACTTCACATCCAGTAATCTTTTACCAATTCTTCCAGATGACATGATCTATATTTTTATTGTGAGACATGTACCTCAGAGAGGTTAAGTGACTTGAGCAAAGTCAACCAACAATTAGGAGGCAGAGCTTGGATCTGAATCCAGATCCGACCCTAGCCCATTGCTACCAAGAAACTCCTACTGTAAACTACAAGACTGCTAATGAGCAGTGTTTCAAAGAGGAAAAATTGTATTTCATTATTTGCAGAAGTTTATAAAATTATGACTACACAATTTCCAATATATCAGAGATTAGATTAAGTCCAGCTCAAATACATGATATCTCTGTACAGTCTCCCAATTCAATATGAAACAGGATTCCAACAAAATTTTAAATGTGTTGCTGAGATTCACATGGGTTTATTTCATATCCCATTTCAGCTCTGAAACTTAAAGCTTTCAGATACCTACATTAAAGACAATAGTGCTGGACCAGCAAGGGACCTTCAAAGTCCCCAAGTTCAGGAACCATGAAAATGTACTAATGTCACAAGCCTTGCCAGAATTCAAATGGAAGCTGAGGACTGCGCTCTCCCCCCAAAAAACTACATTCATACAACATTTTGCCCTCACCTTCATGGTCTTCAAATTAGGAATTCCTGCCCCATCTCCTTTTATAGATGAGGAAACTGAGGCTCAGAGAGGTTAAATGACCTACCCAAGATCACACAGCTAATTCATAGCAAAGCCAGGACCCGAAGTCTAGCCTCCCAATCCCCAATCTGACACTTTACCACACTGCCCCTTCCAAATTCAGGATCAAACATTTTTTTTTCTTTAAACATGGCACATTTCTTCCTAAAATGCTACCTCTGTCTTCATCTCTTTCAATAGCCCTTAGATTCCATTGTATTTCTGTCCCAGGAATGACAATGTTGGGCTCACCAGGACTGTGTTTTTCAAGCAATAATGAACTCAAGCCTCTTGGCAAGAGGAAGATCACGAATAAAGACCTTCCAGGAATGTCTTTCAAATTAACCTCACCTCAGAACTGAGCCCAAGTGTGCTAGTCAGGCTCACATGCGGCTGGGGCAAGAGAGGGGTGGGGAACGGTCAGCCAGAGAAAAGAAGATTGAAAGATACAAGCCTGGGACGGTGTTACCATGGACAGGGTGGAAAGTTCTCCTCTTGCTTGTTACCATCCTCCTCCACTGCCCAGAGGCACATAGTGGAACAATAGCCAGCAGGAGGCAAATGGGCTTTCCACACGAAAGGAAGGAAGGAAGGAAGGATGCTCTCAGTAACACAGACCCAAACCCAAGACAGCACAGAGGCCAGAGGGAAGATTTCAATCAGTGCTGGCCACAGATGTGGGCGCCCCGGGAACCCGGCCCCGGCCCCGCCGCCGGCTGTACTTACTGTCGTCTTCACTCAGATCCCTGTCCATGGTGCAGACGTCCAGCCTAGGAGGTGTCTGACCTACCCATGGGCTCCTCTGGCTGCTGGGATCGGAGGGACCACCCTCGGCCCCTCCCAGAATGCCGGGCCCATTGTTACCCGATTTGAATACAACAGACTTCAGAAATATCTTGGGGAAGCACAGTGTCCATCAGAGCTGCTGCTCCAGACCCAATCTACAGGGGTCCTAGGAGCTCCTAGTCACAAGAACTTCTACTTGTTGGGCTCTGATGGGGTGCTTCTCGTCACCTGTGTCCTCTGTCACCTTTGTCCACTTTGAGGATGCCCATTTTCCGGAGCCAGGACTCAAACTCTCATTGATCTGACTCTCAAGTCGGAGCTCCTGACCACAGTGCTGGCTCGTTCATCAGTCGGAGGCAGGCTTCTCAGTGTTGCTGGGGCAGGTAGAGGGGATACAGAGAAATGTAATAACGCAGAGGTTCCCTCCCCTGGGGGAGAGATGATATGGGTGGGGTCTCTGAAATCATGTGCCTCAACCTCCTTCTCTCACTGGGGAAGCAATGGGGCCGGGATCATAAAGCCATGCTACAAAGCCACGCAGCTCGTGGTGGGCAGAGCCGGCTCCCAACCCGGGACTGCGTGCTCCCTGCTCCCACCACTCCAGCCTAGCTCCTGTGAAGCAGCTGTGGGTTTTCCAAAGCCTCTTCCAAAGCCCTTTGCATTGGAGTTTGAAACTCCTTCAACCCAACACTTGGAGGATCACTCCTCTCCTCTGGGTGAGTCTAAACAATGAACACCTGGACCCGGGTCTCCTGGTGGTGGGAGCAGATGGCTGTGAGCTAGAACCACTTGCCTGGCATCCTTGGCAATGACCTCTTCCATCTCTGGCAGGGCAGCCTTCCTCCACAGGGTGAAACAAGGACCCCATGCCTGGGCTTACCTAGCTCAGCACTGGCCATGGGGCTGTCTGTCCCATGATTCTCCTGAGTGAGGACTGGCTGTCGCACTTACCCGGGAAAGTACAGTGACTGACCCGACCGTGGCCTGTCTTGGATGGATGGCCACAACACACACACCCAGAGGGGCTCAAGAGGCCCCACGAAGTGCCATTTGTCTCTCTCCGCTGCTTTCACCCTCATTCACTGCCGACCCTCAACAGAATGCTAGTAGCAATAATAAAAATGAAAAAGCAGTACCAATGATTTGCAAACACTTCTTAAATACAGGCAGATGACTCAATGCCCACTGGATTTCTTAAATTTGAGAGTTATGTAAGTTTCATTACTGCATGTTCATGAGAAAGACCCAGATCCTGAGGAATAAATATGGTCTTCTTTTTTTTAATGGAACTGTGTGTGCCCTACTGGTTATAGTCTTCTAACACTTTTAGACTGTAAGCATTTTTTAAGCCATTGTAGAACTCTCTCCATGGCAACAGAATTACCATGAATGTGTGTGCCTGGGTGTGTGTATATTTTACTCTAAACATTATGTGTGTGTGTGGGTGTGTGTGTAGTTGAGCCTAAGCATGATAAATAGATGATGGACAGGCAGACAGACAGATAGATAAATAAAATAGATAGATAGATAGGTACTACTTGTGGCTTAACTAAAACAATATACCCCTATCATACCTCAAGTACTTTTTAAGCTGCAGTATATACTTGCCTTTATATAATATATAAATGTCTCGGCATTTGAAAGAAACAACCATTGGGCATTATTTAAACGCCAACAGAAGGAACAGAATGTTAAACAGAGCAGAGTATGAAAGAAACCAGAAATCTGGAGGCTCCTTGAAGCAGAGAATCCTGAGCGGGACGAGGAGGGGCAGATCAAAGCAAGTGAGAGTCCTTGCTGCACAGGAGTTAGATCTCACGACAGTAGATTAAGAAACGACTCTTAAAATATGTGGGAGAGGAAAAAAACCAACTGCTAGACCTTTCTCATCTTGCTTAAGCATCAAGATAGGAAAGCAGTCTGTAACAGTGTGTGGAGTGACCGAGGGCCAGAAATGCACCCATCGCCACCTAGGATTCGTGGTGGCAGCAGGAACAAGCATCACTCATTCAAGGACCCAGACCAGCACGAAGCTAATACTGATAGATAAATACTGACAGATACTGACCTCCCATGAGTAGCAAAGGGGCTTTGGGTGGGAGAAGAGAAGTACCAAGCAGGCTTCTTTGATTCATTCGGTATCATTGCTGTTGATGTCAGGAAGTGGTTCCTTTGAGCTCTTCTTCCTGAACCAGTCCTCAGCAGTTCGTGGATATGACCCATCACCACATGCTCTCCACATGGTAAGTACTCATGAAACATCTGCTGAGTGAACACCGCTGTCCCAGAGCGGACTCTACTCACCGGCCTCTGACTGTGAAGCTTGTTTGTTCTTGGAGAAAAAGACCATGTAACCTCACTAGTTGGTCTCGGGGCCTTGAGGGTATGTCGTGGCTGCAGGAAACACGGCAGGGTGTCGGAGGCTTTAGAAGGAAGTCAAGAAATCACACTGAATGACTACGGTTGCATATGATGGTAAGAGAAATAAATGCCTACAGGAAGGGTTCAACAAGTGCCTTCAGGTATTTCAGCAGCTCTCATGGGGCAAGAGGAGGCAGAATCGAATCTCAGGACACTCACTGGTGAGCCGGCATGCCAAGAGCTGGCCCGCCACGGGGGACCACTTTCAGGTCACCAGAGAAACCCGCTGTCTAGTGGATAGAGCTTCTTTCCATCTGATTGAGCCTCTCCGCAGAAGACTGAGGCAGAAGGGTGGTGATCACACCAAGTGGGCAGTGAGTAGTACAGTGTAACAGTTTACAGCCTCAGAGTTGTTGTAAACTGTGTTGGAAGGCCAAAAGCGGACACCGAAGCATGGCAGTCCCTTTCCGGAGCATCCCGGGAGGACAGGTGGAGGGCAGTCCTCCCAGATGCAGAACCAGGAGTGGTGCACCTGGTTGTGCATTTTGCCTGCAAGAAGACATGGCCACAAGATGAGGGTCAACACTGATTCACGGTCTGTGGAGTATGGTTTGTCTGGACGGTCAAGGACTTTGGGAGGAACATTACTGGAAAACTGGTGCCAAGGAGGTTTGAGGAAGAGGGATGCTGATGGATTTCTCGGAATGGAGAAGGCATGTGAAGAGATTTGTATCCCGTGCTAATGCTCACCAAAGGGTAACTTTGGCAGAGGGGGATTTTAAATAATCACGTTGACAGCACGACCCGTTGGTGGGCACAAGTCAGGCTCTTTGCTCCGCCACTGCTGCCACGGCCCGGTGTGTGGGTCCGAGCGGCAGGGAGGGACGCTAAGCCTGGACTTCCACTCACCAACGCTGGCCTGGCTACCCCTGAATGCTCAGCTGGCCGGCAGTGAAGACCGAACCCTGAGTCCTGATGTGGCACTATCCTCTGAGGTGATCAGCCAGACACCTGGCGACAGGTTGATCACATCTAACCGCTTGCATCATGGAAGGCATAGCAATTCTTCTGAAACAGATACTCTGAATATAGATTTGCCTTCCCTGCACACCATATGTCGATCACCACTACCATCTCCGGACTAGCAAAAAGGGAACAGATTCTGCCCCTTCTGAGACTAAAGAAATGATCAGGTTAGCCACACCTGCTGGCCAGTTCCCTACTACTATACCTCAGTCCCCTGCTGGTCGCACTTGTTTTTCTCCCACGGAAAGGGTGACTACCCAAGATGGCCACCGTCTGTTCCAGGCTTCCTAATGAATTCACTCAGGCTGGCCCTGGACTCTTGTTTCTCAGTCAGTCAGTAGGAGTCACTAAGGGGTCTGTCAATAATACAAATTCCCAGGTTCCCCCACCGGCCCCTCTCCCTCAGAAATCCTGCTTAAGTTTGTCTGAGGTAGAACCCTGGATTGTGTCTCTTTTTACAAGAGCCTGAGACAATTCCAACTCAGGTGGTCTGCACTTTTTTTTTTCTTCAGATTTTATTTATTTATTTGACAGAGAGAGTGAGAGAGCACATCAGCGAGAGCGATAAGCAAGGGAGAGGGAGAAGCAGGTTTCCTGCTGAGCAGGGAGCCCAATGCAAGGCTCTATCCCAGGACCCTGAGACCATGATCTGAGCTGAAGGCAGAGGCTTAAATGACAGAGACACCTAGGCACTTGGTCTACATTTTTAGAAACACCAACATAAGGAACCCACTCAGAACAATTTAGCATCCCTAGTTCTTTCTTACAAGAGTTATTTCAAGATACAACCAATAGATACAATCAATTTAATGTGATTACCCTCCCATCTATCTTGGATTTTCCTTTTATGGGGGCAAAGGGTACTTCCTTGTGCTCAAGATGAAGACATAATAGTGGGTAAGATACCATAGTGAGGTCATTCTCTTGTCAACCCATGGGTTTTCATGATCCTCCTTCAAGGACACAAATCTTATGAGGGTAACAGTAATGACCACAATGAGAATTAGGGGAGCATTTTAGAGTCACAGATGTCTCCATTGGTGACATCTCCACCTTGAATAACCCTAGGATGTTCAAATACAAAGGTCAACAGTTCCATATCTCCTCTCCCCTTCTGACCCCAAAGTGCTGCCATAACTGTACATGGATGAGTTAATGGCACCAAGAATTCACCCAGAATTTTAAATTATTCAGGATTCAGCCATTTTTCATATAGGCAAATGAAAAGGCTCAAATCCAGTGAAGGCAAGTTGTTGTCACAAAGATGGTAGTGGTCGCATAGCACTTTAAAGATGTAGTTTTAGAAAACTTCACACAACATAACATTGACCATCTTTACCATTTTTAAGTAGATGGTTCAGTGGCATTGAGTATATTCACACTGTACAACCATCCACCACCCTCCATCTCCAGAACTTTTTCTTCATCCTCAGTTGAAACTCTGCCCCCTTTAAACACTAACTCCTCGTTCCCCTCTCTGTCAGCCCCTGACACCCACCATTCTACTTCCTGTCTCTAGGAATTTGAGGACCCTAGGTACCTCGTAAGTGAAATCATACAGTACTTGTTCTTTGGTGACTGGCTTTCTTCATCAAGTTTCATCTATACGCTATGTTGTAGAATTTTCTTCCTTTTTAAGGCTGAATAGGGTGGGATGCTTGGTCAGCTCAGCTGGTTAAGCATCTGCCTTCAGCTCAGGTCATGATCTCAGAGTCCTGGGATCAAGTCTAGCATCAGACTCCCCGCTCATTGGGGAGCCTTCTTCCCCCTCTCCCTCTGCCACTCACCCTGCTTCTGCTAGCTTGCCCTCGCTGTCAAATAAATAAATAAAATCCTTTAAAAAAAAAAAAAAGCTGAATAACATTCCTTTGTATGTACAGACCACGTTTTCTTTCCCCTTTCACCTATCGATAGACATCTGGTTGCTTCTAGCCCTTTGGCTACCATGAATCCTGCTGCTAGGAACATGGGTTTATAAATATTTCCTCAAGACCCTACCTTCAGGTCTTTTGGGTCTATGCCCAGAAGCAAAATTGCTGGATTGTATGGTGGCTCTATTTTTAATTTTTTGAAGAACCGCTCTACTATTTTCCACAGCAGCTGCACCATTTTGCATTCCCACCAACAAGGCACAAGGGTCCCAGCTGCTCCATATCCTCACCAACACTTGTTTTTTCTATTTATACAGCCCTTGACAGTTTACAAATTGGTATTCCTAGTTCCACATGACAGATGTTTTTAAAAGGCTCAAAGAGATGAAGTGAGTTGCCCAGGATCACATAGTTAGCAGTCAATCTGGAGCCTCCTAACTCCTGGGACGGCCTTGTCCTCCTGCCCCCCAATCCCCACACCATGCCACGCGGGGATATGTGAGTGCCATCTTGCTCTTTTCAGGTGACATTCTCATCCACCATCTCATAGAGCTCTCCATCACTTGTTCATCCAGTGAACCCACACTGAGCATCTACTAGGAGCCAGGCCCTGTCCCAGGCTCTCTCAGCCCTTCATCTAACCCTGGATCCACCCAGAACCCCCGCAGAAGCCAAGACTGCCCAACAAAGGAATTCTGCCCAGGAGAGCCTGGCAGTCGCGATAACATTGTTCCTGGCTTATCTGCAGGCTGGGTGGCTGGAGACCAGTGGTCTCCATGGCAGGAATCAAGGATGGAGTGGAAGAGAATGGTCTTGACACAAATAAGAAACTTGCCCGAGTGGGCGGTTCCTGGAACACAGCATCCAAGCCCCCTCCTGGGAAACTGACATATCAGGTTCAAAGGCATGGGCTCCTAACCACAAAGACGAATAAGTGAGGCTGTGGTCTACCGATGTCTCCCAAATGCCAACAGTGAAGGGAGATGCTTTCATGGGTGCCTTCCTGCCTCACCCTTTACAAAAACCCCTACCTACCTTAGTTCCTTATGGATATAAAAGCAGGGGCTCAGAGAAGGTAAGGTGACCTAAGCAAGGCCACACAGCTTATGTGTGGCAAAGCCAGGATTTGAGCAAGCTCTGTTGGCAGTAAGGTCCTAATGCAGAAACTACAAACACTTCTGTGCATTGTTATATGTCATTGTAAGGAGTTGGGGGAAAACAGAGCCACAGGGTTTGCAAACACTAAGCTAGAAAACAGCTTGGTCCCTGTAAGTCTGGCTACCCAGTGTTTTCCCTGGCTGACCAGGGAAACAATGGAGGAGTTATGAAATTGATGGTTGTAATTCCTTGTCCTTTTAGAAGGTCAGCCTGCCACCCTTCCCTTCTCTGACTGAGTGATAATAGTCTGAACCGCTGTCTCCTTGACAACAGGAGAGCCACACTTCCACCAGCATCCCTTCTAGCTCTTTCTGGAAGTTCTGAGGAATGCTCAGCATGGCACTAATATTCACCGAGTGTGTTGTCCCTTGCCACTTTGGTCTGACCTCTCCTTCTCTCTTTCACCGCCTCCAGGCTTCTGCTCCTTTTTTCCTCCCCCTTCCCCCTGCGGACGTTATTGAGGTGGGCCTGTCGGGGACATTTAAGTCTCTAGAACCAGGCAGACTCACTTCACAGAACTCAGCTGGGGAAATATGGAACACAAAAGAAACATAACCTGGATCATGGGCACATCACCGCTTCCAGATTCCACCAATCTTGACTCCCCAGGGAACCCCAAACTCACCAACTTTCTGAACAGACCCTGGCCTGCTACCATCTTATAAGGGCCTGCACACTTCGTGCAGAGGGTGCTTCAAGGGGCGGGCGCCAGGTTGCACCCCCCAGGGTTGCCCAAGGAGCCAGCTCAGGTAGCACTGACTACTCAAGGCCTAAAGCTGGGACCTTCTCCAGGTCGCCGCTGAAGGGCCACCCGGCTCCCAAGCTGCTCCTGGCATTGGCTGAGGCCTCTGTTGGGATTGCCCTGCAGCTTTACTTTCCCTCATACAGCTTGATCCCAAGAGCACCCCCACTGACCTCCCACATGCAAATCTTCCCCAGAAGCAGCCTAGACAGGCTTCCTCACCATGTCACCCTGCCAGGGCCCCACAGCCCCTGTGGGTCATGAAGATGGCAGCAATGCTGAATCCCTTCACACCACAGCCATACCTGGGGAGACAACCTCTACAGCATCCTGAACTCCAGACCCTCTGCCCCACGAGGGTGTCTAAACGGATCCACTCGGGTGTCTGACAGACGTCTCAAAGCCCACATGTCCAACACTGAACTCCTAATGCCCATCCCTTGATTCCTCTCTTTTCCTCACCCCCTCCCCCACAACCCTGCTGCATCAACCGGACACATCCGTTGTCTCAGCAACATGACTCTCTGATGGCTCGCTCCCACTGATGCCCGAGCCCCCTCTCCTCTCATCTGGGTCATGGCAGGGGCTTCCTCTGTGGTTCTTCCTGTTGCCCTCTCCTCCCCTAAACCCCAGAGCCCGTGTCAACAGAGCCCTCAGACTGATGCATTGATAACAGCCAGTCACGGAACAGCTCTCCTCTTTCAATACCCTCCCTGGCTGCCATGTCTCTAGTACTGAAAACCAAGCCGTTGCCAGGGTCTGTGAGGGGCAACCTCTCCCTACCACTGTCACTGCCCTGCTCCCTCATCACCCCTATTCCAGCCTCACCAGCCTCCTTTCTGCTGGGAGCACACCAAGCACACTCCCACCTCAGGGCCTTTGCACTGGCTGTTCCCACTACCTGGAATTCCCTTCCAGATCTCCATACAATTCACTCCCTTGCCTCTCCCATCCTTTGCTCAAATGTCACCTTCCCAATAAGGCCATCCCTGGCCCTCAATTTAAAATCGAACACCTCTCTCTCTCTCTCTCTCTCACACACACACACACACACACACACACATATACACACACCATCACCACCAGCAAATCTCTACCTTTCCATTCCCAGTTCCTGGTTTGTTTCTCTTCATAGCACTTATGACTATCCAACACATCAACCGTCTTACTATTTACTCTGTTTAACATCTCTCTAATCACCCTAAGATCAGGGTGTAGGCTCCGTGAAGACAGATTTTTGTCCATTTTGTTCCCTGCTGCCTGCTTAGCACCCTGAATGGGCACTGGCAAATACCAGGTGCTTTAGAAATATGTGATGATCATAATTCACAGTCTACATTCTCACGCAGGGACTTCATCAGCCTGATCCTGGACTTTTGCACAGACTTCTCCAAAGATGAGTTTGTTCCATCTGTGAAGAGAAAGAGGGAGGCAGAGACAGAAAGATCATCAGTAATTTTTAAAAATCCATTTGTTTCTGTTTCTCGACTTTGACGATTTCAAGAACAGAGGAACCCAGTCTTTACGTGCCTCATTAGAGGGACAGCAGGAGGGAATCCACCATGACCCTGAGGCTCTCATGCTGAGCTAAGAGTGCTTCCTCAGAAGTGGACAACAAGGGGGAGCTCTGTCCCCAAAGGGTCAGAAAATTGACGGGTAACAGGTGAGGGTCCAGCCCCCAGCCACGACCCTGGAAGGCACATCTCACAGGGTTCCCAAGCAGGTCCAAGGTGATGCCCACCCCCAAGTACATCAGGTTCAACAACAAGGACCATTTCTGTGATCTGGCTGCTGGCCTCTCTGGGCTAAAACCTGGGGGAGGTTTTCTTTCCTGGCTCCTGGAGGGCAGGTAGGACAAAACTGTGTTTCCAGCAACAGTCAGAGATGCTAATCTCCCAAGGAGCAAGGCTGCCCGCCAGCAAGTCCGCATGTGTCGAGTCATTCCTCCATTTCTTCCTCTCTTCCGGCTAATCCAATCCATTGGTCTCCAAACCCAATTTGGAACTTGAAAAGGCCAGTCTATCTGGCCACTGCAATTTTCAGACATAAATTCGATTTGCTTTGCAAGGCACGGCCAGCCTTCTCAGGCCTCGGGACAGCACTAACCCCTAGCCCTGGGACACAGAGGGGTGCTCGATCATCAGCCCTTGCCCCCCTCCACCACCCAGCAAGGAAGGCAAGCAGCCAGAAGAGTGTCATCATCGCTGGTGACGAACACGTGCCGGCACCTCAGAAATCCCTTTGTTCTACGGCCACACTGTACACCTGGGGAAACCAAGGCCAAACTAAGGGAAGGGACAAGCCCACAGTCACACGGCAGTGAGTAGCAAGCCCCAGTCTAGGATTTCTTCCACGACAGACATGCTTCACACTTGGCACTGAGGATCCCAGATGTGAAGTAATTAATTGGGCCTTCGTTGAGTCGCACTGGCAAGCTCTGGACCGGGAACATGCAGGACTTCACCAACTCTCCATTTCTCCACATAAAACATCCACAAGACTGGCAAACCTTTCTGTCTGCCGCCTCTCACAACATAATCCTGACCATTTACAATGTCTATGAAGACTGTCCTTTATTGCTACTGGTTGGAGGCTCCCTTTCTAGAAGGAAGGTGAGAGAGAGAAAAGAAAAGCTCCCTCCTTCAGTGTGCATAAATCTCCTGCTTCAAATCATCTATGGCTCCTTATTACCATCACAATGAAGTCCAAATCTCCAGTCTGGCTCCAAACAGCTTTTCCAGCCTTAACCGTCACACTTTCCCCTGATCCACCCATGAGTTCTCAGCTATCCTACGCTCTTACATGACCCCAACATCTAAGCCATCATGACTCCAAACCCTTGTGTGCACTTCCCTCCCTTTGGAACATTCCCTTCCTCTGTTCTCTGCCTGTCAAACTTCTACTCGGTCCCCCAAGGACCACCTCAGATGCCCCCTCTTGTGGGAAGTCCTCCCTGATTTCCCTGGGCAGAACCAAATGTTCTCTCCCCCATGTCTCCAAACCACTCTTCTGGCAGCCATTATTTATGGATATGAGCATGTGAACAGCGTCTCTCTGAGGTGGGAATTGCTCCCTGAAGGGCCATCCCGAGGCATGTCCATTATACCTTGCTTCCAGGTCTCCATCTTGACTTGGCGAAAGCATCCACAACAAACACCTAAAAAAAGAGCCACAGGAATGGACAAAGCTAAATGCCTTTGTGGATCTAAATAAAAAACCACAAATAGAGATTCAGTGTCATACAATTCAAACCTGGCCATCAATATTGTTGGACCCATGGGCGTTCAGTGTTAATCACAGACCCCAGAGCAGGACGAGGGGATCTTAGACATCATCTGCTCCAAACCCTTTGTTTCCTCTCACCCTTTTAATTCTCTCCAATGATCTTTTTTAATACTTAAAAAAGAAATACCTTAATACTATGAAAAAAATCAAACCCACAAGATAAAAGTGAAAAATTAATGCCTCCCCACCTAAATGTCCCCAGATTTACAGAGTGTCATCAGTAATGTATCATACAGTATGTACATGTATTCATGTACATACACTGAGAATTTTTAAAACCGCAAATGAGATCATATAATACCACTATAAATATCACTCGACACCTTTTATTAAGCACAAAACATATCATGGATAACTTTCTGTGTCAGCATATATAGTTTTATTAGGTTCACTTTTATAAATTTTGTAGCAAATTTTACTCTTAGTGTATATGTAAAGGACTTGAGTGCAGGTACTGGTCTGGACACCAATAAGAGAAAAATGACTGAAATATTGTTCATGAGCCTTTGTTTTTTATTGATAATCATTGTTTTTTATTTGAATGGGTTCTTTTCTTTTCATAAATTTTCTTGAAGTATAACACATATCATAAAAATGCACCAATCTCAAGCATGAATGATAAGTTTTCACAAAGAAAAGGCACTCCTGTGATAGCGGTAAGATCAAGGATAGAATGTGACTAGACCCTGAAGCCCTCTTGTGCCTCTTTCCAGTACCCACCCACTGCCCCTGCTCCCACCCTAAGAGCAACCACTCCCGTAACTGGTCCAGGGGTCAGTTTTGTTTGTTGATGAACTTGATATACTTGGAAGCTGTTGAACTTCATAGACTAGGTACTTACGTTAGTCAGCTCGGGCTGGCCTAACAAGAAGCTGGTGGCTTAAATAAGAGCAAGTTCTAGAGGCTGGAAGTCCAGGATCAGGGTGCCAGTATAGTGGGCTCTGGTGAGAGGCTCTCCCTGGCATGCAGACAGCCACCTACTTGGTGTGTCTTCACATGGGGAGAGGAGAGAAGGCAGGGATTAGCTCCAGGGAGCTCTCTGGTTTTATAAGGGCACTAATCCAATTGTGGGGGCCCCACCCTCAAGATCTCATCTAGCACAGTCACCTCCTCAAGGTAATACCTCCCAATACCATCACACCATGGGTTAGGGCTTCAGAGGATGGACTTGGGGGGCTATAACGTAAGGCACAGCTGCCTTTCTTGTGCTTGGCTTCTTTCATTCAATATTACATTTATGGGAATTGTCCCCCGTATCCCAGCCCCACCCCTTCCAATATGTCCCGGCATCCCATGGTAGGAAGGTGCCGTGACACATTCAACTATGCTCCTTTTGATGGACTCCCAGATTGTTTCCTATTTTTTGTAATTACAAAAAGCATTGTGATTTTAAAAAATAATTTCCTTGTGGATATGCCTGCAGGTGTGTGCGTGTCTCTCCAGGGTAGATTCAGAAAAACAGGACTGCCATAACTGCCTCATTTTACAGACAGATGCCGGGGCTCAGAGGGAGATGTGAGCACCTCACTGTTTCAGCGCATGACTTGCCCACGTTCACAGAGGCTAACATGAATGAGTTGTCTCTGCAGGTCTCCGACCTTGTCACTCCAAGGTCACACTGAGTGGTCTCTGCAAGTTACAGTGAAGCGTCTGAAGGTCACTGGGTGACCGCTTTATAAGGTCACAGGCACTGAATGGGCTTCCCAAGGTTACATTAAGTGAATGCTCTTCCCAAGGTCACACTGAGTGTCCTCCTCAAGGTCACAGTGAGTGGGGAGCAGAAGCAGCACCACCAACATGCTTTCCTGAGTTGCCCTGCCGGCCCCATGAGTCCGCACTCCCTCTATCTACCTTGAAAATAGTCCCTTGGAATTAGTTACGCACACAAACTCCTTGGAATCCCAAACAAGCCTCAGGCCAGTTTCCTGACTGCCCCCTCACGCTGAGTGTGCAGAGAGACAACAGGGCTGCTGGCCCCTTCTTTGTTGAGAGCAAATCAGGCGGCCTAATAATGCAGCCGCAGCCCCATACAGCGTCTGTCAGAGGTCACACTTGATGGTTTCTGAAGCCCAAAACTTGGATCACTGGCTCATGGTGGGGGCAGCGCAGGCAGACAGACACAGACCAAGATTTTGAAAGCCCTTCTCTGTTCTGTTCCAAGTTCAAGACGCTGGGGAACGTTTCAGATTTTTCCACTTTTCTCCTTCCCCTTGCACAACTGTGGAGCAGGGGAAATCAAATTTCAAAGGAATTTTTTCCTAACTAAATATAAGCTTGTGCTGCTATGAAAGCAAGGTTTTGTTTTTGTTTTTAATAATCCATGTCCCACTTCAACAATGACCAAGGAAATAAGAATTGAAGAGAGAGAAAGACGGGGTTAGTGCAAATCTCAAACAGAGCACACAATTTAAAAGGCTTCATATTTAGGCTCAGAATTGAGAAACCCAAATCTCTTGGCAACACACCCTCCCTCTTTTTTATCTCCTACTAAACAGCTACTTTTCCCACCAGTAAGTCTGCAGGAAAGGGAACAAAAGGTCTGGCACAGGACAGATTGTAGTATTTGTAGTCCCACAACACGTGAGGAATGAGACCTCTTGCAGCGGGGTGTGCAGGCCGGGGGAGGAGGGTCCTTTGGAAAATGGGAAGGTCAGGGATGCAGCCAGGCCCCATGCCATCTTCATCAGGAGAGCCAAAGCAATCAGTTGAACTAAGATTTGGATCCAAACTTGAAACATGACCTGGCTGGCTCTGTTCCCTTTCTCTGGCCTTCAGTTTCTCTGCTCAAGAGACGAGGCTGGGGGCTGGTCGCAGGAAAGGAGACCCTAAGAAACTGCCCCGAGAAGCATATAGAAACTGTATGCCCCCATACAGACCAGAGGTGAGAGAGAAATGGAAAAGGTCAACTGATTGGAAGTTTGATGCAGAGCCCATTTAGGACCAAAGTGGCACAAACCTGATCATTTCAGCTCCCAGGCTCTCCGCTCTCCATGACCAGCCAGAGACACCCAGGGATGCAGAAAGGGTCATTCCAGAGTCATCCGGCCACCGCCGTGTCCCTGCCCGAGTAGGAGAGCTGTGACAGAAAGGGGAAAGTGCCGGGTGCCTGACACACACCATCTCATCTACTGCTCACTACGACCTTGTAGGAGGGATTATGACTGTCTCCGTTTTATAGATTTGGAAGCTGAGGCACACAGGGAGGGAAGTGACTTGACCAAGCTCCCACAGCTGGGAAATGGCAGAGCCATGACTCGAATGTGGGTTTCTTGGCCTCCCCAAACCTTTCTACCTCCTCTTTCCCCGGATTTACCACTCTGTAGGACTATAACTGCTTCCTTCCTAAGCTAAGACACCTCCATATGTGCTGAGTGGGTGGATGGACGGACCCTGGAGCCCGTGTGCAGGGGAGTGATGCAAAGTGATATAAAGAAGCACAAGGCTCCGCCCCTACCCTCAAGCAGCTTCCAACCCAGTTGGGTAGACTTGGCATGGACACTCGAAATGTCTTCTAACACTGAGATGCCACTTCTGCTGAGGGGCCCCATATTTACAGACAGAACGAGGGAGACAGGAGGTCAGACTAGAGGCATCCCACGTGCGTGGCTCTGGGCAGCAAAGGAAGTCATGGAAAGCTGCTTGGAGGAGGAGGGACTGGAGCTGGACACAAGGATGGGGAGAGTTAGATGGATGGAGAGGAGGAGAGAACAAAGGCTGACTCCAAAGACCAGGCTCTTTCTGCTATATCCTACCAAGAGGTGAGTACAGAAGGAAGAGAGGGAGAAAGGAAGGAGAGAGACAGAGATGGACAAAAAGAGAGAGACAGAGGGAGGAGGGTGGGAGAGTGGGAAGGTGGGAACACAAGCTTCCTCTAAGGTGACTTATGGAGGATTCAGCTCTGCACGATCCTGATCCCCAGCCTGCCCCTTGCTCCAGGGAGAACTGGCATGGTGACACACTCAGCCTTGAGTATGCGGGCATTACCGGCTGGCATGAACATGCTGTTGGGGCTCTCCAAATCTCTTTCCATCCTCCCTGATCTCACAGGCCTGCATGGCCAAGGGCACAGGCATGATTTCCCCCGCAGGAACTCCAAGGCTTGAAGGAGCCACAGATTCGCTGTCCAAGTCAGAGGGAAGACCAAGACTCCCTGACTCCTCCCCGTTCTTGTTCCACTGTGCGGACAGGCAAGGGGCGTGGTGAGCGGTGGATCTACTCTGCAACCAGTAAGCTTGAGATCCAAAGCACTTCCCAGCTGGTTAACCCTGAGCAAGTCACTTAACCTCCCTGAGCCTCAGTTTCCACATCTGGAAAATGGGGCCGTTCCTCATGAAGATACGACAAGAGCTGGTGTATGTAAAGAAATCAACACAGTGCTCAATGCCTGATCGAGTCTCAGAAAGCGGAAGTCATTCCTATTAGCCACAGTATTGCTTTCAGTCAGATTATATTAGAGGATAAAACTAAACCCTATTACTTCTCGTCTGACGACTTCAGAAACCCTCTGAGTGAGAATTCTGGTCTCCTACTTCCCAGCTGAGAGAAGAAGGCAGGGGCGGGGCGCTCCAGGACTTTCTGGGACACCTGGCCTGCCTGCCATGGAAGCTGGTCCCCAAGGGGCCCAGCTGTTGGCTTCCCAGTGCCACCTACAGGAGACCGTCCTTTGCCTGCAACTGGCTCCGGCCGCCGCGCCGGGTGGGGCTGTATTCTTGGGCCCCCCAAGGTAAAAATAGTTCTGCTTTGTTAGGCTGGGCGGTGACACACTCCTTGGCCTGGCAGTCTGCCCACTGGAAAGGCAAATGCCAGACTATTTCAGGCTGTACAAACAAGCCCCGCCAGGCCCCAGAGTCAAGCCCCCAGAGACCGATATTAATATTCCACTATCTCGGGCTTTCGGGCCAGAAAAAAGAGAGAAGAAGAAGAAACAAGAAAAAAAGCTCTGTGGCTGCAAGATTCGTCCTTCTGTTACCCACAAACACAGCTGGCAAAACCATCGCAGACAATGCACATGACCCTCAAGGCCAAATTCTCACAAACAAAACAAAACCCAAAAGGCTGCCATAGGAATACTAATTAATAGTAACAATAGTAATAGAGTGTTTACCACCCACAAAGCAGTGTGATAAGCAGGTTGCTTTCATCTGGTCATTCGCAGCAGCCCTAGGAGCTGCCTATTACAAGCCTCATTTTCTAGAAAAAGAAACTGAGGCTCAGAGAGGTGAAGTACCTTGTCCAAGCTCACACAGCTAGCCATCAGGGAGGTCAGGGTTCAATCCCAGGTCTACCTGACTCTGAAATCTATGCTCTTTCTTCCAGAATATCTTCTCCTAATGTGTTACTAAAAAAAAAAAAAAAAAAAAAAAAAAAAAAAACTAAAAAACAAAAAAACAAGCACGACCTTTCATTGGTTTTCCTTGCTTTGTTTTAAGAAACCACACTGGGGCCATTTCAATGGTGTTCCAGGTCCTTCAAGATAAATTATGAACTCCTGAGCATGACCTTCAAATTCAAAGCCTCTTGAAGTCTAGATCTCCCTACCTTATTTTCATCCCCCCACAAAATCCCCAGTTCAAAATCCTAACCCCCAACATGATGGTGTTAGATGATGGGGCCTTTGGGAGGTGATTAGGTCATGGGATTCATGCCTTTATAAGAGACAACACAACTTCCTCTCTCTGCCATATGAGGACACAGGCGGGAGGAAGGCCTCACGAAACACCAGATCTGCCAGTGCCTTGAACTTGGACTTCCCACCTTCCAGAACTGTGAGAAATAAATATTGTTTAAGCCACCCAGTCTATGTTTTTGGTTTAGCAGCCTGAGCAAACTGAGGCACCATTTTTTGGTGCCCAGCTCTACCTTGCCTCTTCCAGGCAGCCTTCCCTGATCTCCCTGTCCAAAGCAGAATGAGCTCCTTCCTGCTGCATATCACACCCACTGTCTTGGGCCCGGGGTACCTCTGCAGAAGTGGCCTTTTGGGATTGGAGATGTCCCCTGTCCATGTTGTATTTTCCCACGTGGGTTAGAAGCTGCTGGAAGGCAGGGTCTCCATCTGTGCTTCTGCCTGTTCTCATCAGTCCCTAGTCCCCAAATCTTCATGGGATCACCTTCATCCCTCTATCCAGGCATCACCCATCCCTATTTTTATCCACTCATCCAATGTTACTGTGTGCAACATAAGAGATACAGAAGTCAGTTAGAGACCCCCAGTCAGAGGGGTGCGACACAGGGAAGGAGACACGTGAAATAAGGCACTCAGTGCTGTGGAAGGGAAGGCTCAGAGGTCCCGGGAGTCTTGCCAGGTAAGGGGACACCTGAGTTGGACCTCAAAGGAAGAACGGAGGCTCAGTGGATACACTCAACCAGTCTCACAGGCTTTAGGCACTCCCTCCACGGGCTGACCTGACATCTCGGCCCCCATCGACCACTGTATCATTTGGGTCCCCAGAGGGAAGGCTGGCTCACTCAAGTCAGGATCTCACACAAGAAGCGTTTCTTTTCATGGGAACAGTTACACAGAAAGGGACCACATGGGTCAGTGTGGTCACCTGGTTAGTGGTATCGGAGCTGTCACCACCCCCTAGGCCTGAGAGGGTGAGGAAGGGAGAGTCCAGAAAAAATCTGGAAGCAGAGACTTGGGTCAAGGCCCGGAAGAGGAAGAGTGACTTTGC
Source organism: Mustela nigripes (assembly GCF_022355385.1). Classification (NCBI taxonomy): domain Eukaryota; kingdom Metazoa; phylum Chordata; class Mammalia; order Carnivora; family Mustelidae; genus Mustela; species Mustela nigripes. The sequence continues at coordinate 50,522,183 of NC_081558.1, forward strand.
TGAACAGTGACAGGCAGCCCAAGGTCACCGTGCAGGCAGGGAGCCAAGAGGAGCTGCCCCTGACCTCACTCTCCTCCCACTCACTGATCTCCTGCTGTACCTCCTGCTGTACCTCCCGCTGGCCAACCCAGCCAGAACAAACAGCAGGGTGGGGAAGGGTTCAGGGGATTCCAGCGGAGCAGACAAAGTGCCCAGCCCAGCCAGCCTGCATCTCTGGCTCCAGCCGTGCATCCCTGGCTCCAGCACACTTGGAATGATTGCTATCCCCGGAACCACCCTTGACCTTCACACCTCTGTGCCTTTGCTCATTCTGTTCCCTCTGCCTGGAACTCCTAGCTCAGCTTCTGACCTCATCAAAATCCAATGCCTCCCTCAAGCCACACTCACAGGCTGTGTCCCAGACAGTGTTTTCCTTATCTACTCAGAAACGGTTTGCCTTTTAGCACCTGCATCATTCTCCCATGTGTCTTTTCCCTCTACCCCTTAAAGGGCAGGGCTTGTGGCTGATTCATTTTTAAAACCCTACATCTTTGCCTCCTCTGCATCATGAACCTGAAATCTTGCAAGAACTGTGAAGGGTACCCTAGCTACAAGTTCATGAGGTAGCCCTCCAGTTTCATGGATGCTGGCAGAAGACACAAGATTCCTGGATCAGAGACAAAGGACTCTGTTACTCACAGGAATAGTGGTAGCCAGACAATCAGCATGTTTGCCCCAGTTCCCAGAACCCCAATTCCCATAGGACTACATAAAGAGAACCAGGTAACCCCTATTCATGCACTGGGTTGCATTACTGGAGAGCAATGCTGAGCTTAGGAAACCCAAATGTTGTATAGTGGGCAGTAAGCTCTTTGTTCTTGAGAAAGACACGATCTCTGCCTCCCAAGGAAGTCCACTGCACCAGCATCCTGGGAAAGACAATCCAGAATAAAGCACAGACAGGGCCTCTGCTGGCAAAGCATGAGGAAACACTGGAGGCCCAAGGAGAATCTCCCCACCGTGGAACCTGGGGGGTGCCCACTGAATGTGACACAAGCATCACTCTGCCCTCCTGCTAACAAACATCAGGGTTGAGTATCCAGTCGGAGGCCTGACCCAGTCCTTCCTGGGGACTCCCTTCCAGTGGGTGCCTGGATTCACAGTCATACTTTGGGTTGGGGGGGGGGTGTTGGGGAGTTGATGGGTAATAAAGAATCTGACTGGTTCCCCCAAATCCAGGGGGCTCTCAGCCATGCATGGGGGGTAGAGACAGAATCAAGCAAAGGCAGTAGACTGTGGAGGACCCAGAGAAGCCTGCCCTGGTCCAATCTTATGTCTTACCAGCTGGCTGCCTACGGCAAGTCATGGAATTCACTTCTGAGCCTCACTTTCCCCATCTTAAAAGGGGCACAGTAACAGTAACTAGCTCATGGGGCAGTTGGGAGAGTGAAATGAATTCATTCATGTGAGCTACTTGGGCTGACACACCGTCAGCACTCTCTTTGTTAGAGAAAAAGAAGGAAGGAAAGAGGAACAGATGTGCAGAAGGGCAAGGCTGAGCGGGTGGGTTGGAATGGTCTGCCCTGCTCCTGAATAGGGAGCAGAACCTTGGCGGTGAAAGGAGACAACATCATTACCCACTGCCCTTCCTATCCCCCCCCCCCCACCCCCCCCCCCCCGGCTCTGACTGCGCACTCAGGCGATGTGATTTCGTACACCATTGACTCTGGTCTCCGGCCGGCCTCTTCATCCACAGATGGGACTTGATGATATCCACATGGCGGAGGGTGGCCCCAGGCTCTGGAGAGAGCTGGTTTGGGACCGATTATTCCCCACTAAAAAATAGATATAAACAAATCATTTTCGAATCTTTCCAAATGCAAAATAAGTACTGGGACAACATTCACGCTGTTATATTAGCAGCTCTCACTTAGAAACTGATTGGCTCCTTTCAGCGGCCATCCCATGGACCAAACCTTGGGAAGATCACAATGGTATTAATGAAGATAGCCACTGAGAGTGCAAGTTAAGTGCCAGGCCCTGAGCCAGGCCTCTGCAAAGATGCTCCTATTTGAAAATGAAACAAGATGGGATCAGGAAGGAGACAAACCATAAGAGACTCTTAATGTCACAAAACAAACTGAGGGTGTCTGGGGGGAGGGGGTACGGAGAGGGTGGTGGGATTATGGACATTGAGGAGGGTATGTGCTATGATGAGTGCTGTGAAGTGTGTAAACCTGGCGATTCACAGACCTGTACCCTTGGGGCTAATAACACATTAAATGTTTATTAAAAAAAAATTTATTATTAAAAAAAAAGATGCTCCTATTTGAAAGTCACCTGAACTCCAGGGACTGCCATTATCATCAGCCCCAATTAACAGATCAGAAGCTAAAGGTCATGGAGCCAAAGGAACTTGCCTCAAGTGTCAAGCTCTGCTGCGAACCCAGACCAGCCGGACCATGAAGCCCAAGCTTCCGCACAGGCACCACACTGCTACAAGGAGCCTTGGAAATCACCTTCCCCCTCACGTTTGGCAGACGGAAGAACGGAGGCCCTCAGAATAGCAATGGCACATGCAGAGTCCTAGAAAGTGCCTTCACTGAGCACTAATTCCAGGTCCAGATCTCTGTACTCCGATCCTTTGTTCTCTGCTAGCATCACCGCGACTTTGTGAGAAACACACACAGAAAAGAACATAAAGTCAAGAGAAAATTAAGAAAATTAAGCAGAGGGTTGCTTGGGAGGCTCAGTGGTTTAAAGCCTCTGCCTTTGGCTCAGGTCATGATCTCAGGGTCCTGGGATCAAGCCCCGTATCGAGCTCTCTGCTCAGCAGGGAGTCTGCTTCGTCCTCTCTCTCAGCCTGCCTCTCTGCCTACTTGTGATCTCTCTCTCTCTGTCAAATAAATAAATAAAAATTTTTAAAAATTAAAAAAAAAAAAAAAGAAAGAAAATTAAGCAGAGAAAATGAAGAAGGTGGTTGTGGAGCGAGAACCATGGCCATGTGGCAGGGAAGGCTACAACTCCAATTCAGCTGAATCCAAGATATTCCTCAGTCAACTAGAGAAGCAACTTCCACGAGGGGGCGCTACAAATTTGTTAACCGGTCACCTAATCCTTGATCCAAAATTCCCCAGGAAGCCCTTACTCTAGGAGGGTTTCCCAGACAGTGGCTCCCATGGGTACCCCTGGGGACGCATGAGGTAATCTATACAAGACACACAGATGAACTTATAGGAAATTTAATAATTGTGTATCTTCTGAGAAAATTTAGCTTTCTTGTAAATGTATTTGGCCAAAAAAGGGGGGGAGGATTTGCTTTCTGAATAAGCTGTCACTATTTTCCTTGGTGGGAAAGTAAGGGACTCTTTAACTTCTAAAATGTAGCTTCTAACAGAAGGAACTGAGGAGTCAGATTATTTCATAAGCTCTTCTGGCCCGTATCAATGCAAAGTTTGTGTTCATCGAGCTGTCCTGTCACAGAGCCCCATGGCTGCTGCTAATCGAGAAAGCATTAATGAGCCTGTTTCTGTAAGGTGAGAGAGATGAAGAGCTCAGGTAGGTGGTTCTGTAGCACCTAGAAAAGGAAACTAGTCAGAGGGGCATAAGGGGTGTTATATTTTCTACGAGTCTCACCTTCCTGACAACTTCAGGTCACCGAAATCTTGTCCGCTGGGAGCAGGCCACCATGTTGCCCAACTACAGGGACCCGATTCCCGTCGTAGTCTTCACGAGCGGTGGCCCTCTTCCCTTGGAGTTGCGTATAGTACAGCCATACTTGGGGTCCCTGAGTGTGAGCATTCATTCATTCAGCAATATTTTCAAGCAATTCCTTTTTTTCAGATCCAATGGTAGGCCCTGCTTTTGAAAAACACAAGCCAAGAGCACTAGTGATGGGGAGACAGTTTTCAATTGAGAAAATGCATCCCATTTTGAGAAACCCAACCTTCCCATTTCACAGATGAGGAAACTGAGAGCTTCAGAAGCTATTTACACACTGATGATGACAAACTAAGAAAATAGCAGAGCTGGGACTAAGGCCCAAGTGTTCTGGCTCCTGGCACAGTCTTCACCATGCTGCCCTCCAAAGGGCAGCATGGTGAAGACCCTCATAATATCTCTGACCTGAGGAAAGGAGCCAAGACCACTGTTCCCATTTCACAGAACAGCAAATTACGGCATCCAGAAGAAAACCTAGACAAGTTGTCAGATGACCACTCATTTGACTTTTTAACATTTCTCAAGAAAGACATATCTTCTGATTCCTGCAAGTCCTCTCTAGATGCCAATCACAAAAACACTGAGCTTGTACTCTCTCTAGCATCTAGCACCTATGACCCCACCCTTACAAGTGCCTTCCTTAGGAGCAGCCCTCACACATGGTCCCTGCCTCTACAGCCACCCCACTCCCCACCACTCACCCACGGATATTCTGATTCACATCCAACTGAGGGCTGAAGGGGTGGGGGCGGTGTTTTAAGTCAATGCTCTGGAACATTTCTTGTCAAAAAGGGAAGAAGCTGGCTGCAATGTCTTCAGCTTGGGTGTGTTTCAGTTGCCACAACAGAAAGGGGGGGGGGGGGATGAGTAAGAAAGAAAAATAAATCATAAAGGAAAAGCCACTGAAAGAGAGGGAAGAGGAAGAGAAGAAATGGGGAGAAGGAAAAGGAAGAGAAGGGAGGATCGAGGGCGGAGCAGGGAGGAAGAGGAGGCAGGGAGAATGGGTTGCTAATAAGGACCACACTCATCTACTTAGTTCCCCACCCGAGGGATCCAGAAGAGCCAACGAGGACAGTGTTTGTTGGTAACGTCTGTTGAGACAGGAGGGTTTTCACTCTGCAGTCTCTTACCCTCCATGTTTGGGACTGAAACCAAACTCTAATGGAACTTCCACAACATCCCTTAACTGGGGAAAAGGGGATTCTGATTCAGAGACAAATCTTAGCTAAAAGAAAAGAAAATCTTATGATCCAAGGATACCAGAGAGGGGCAAGACCACAGAGATGCCTACAAGAGCTCTCACAACCTTCAGTGCTCATCTTCAAGCCATTAACCAAAACGAAACAAACCAAAAACACCAGCTTCCTCTAATGTCACCTGGAATATATAAACAGATTATACATCAGCAAAAACAAAGCAAGACGATGGCCTTGTAGATGAAAATAATTTGGTTTCCCCCCTGCAAGGGAAATTGAATCTTCATTTTATTCACATGGTATCAATCCACTTGCCTACCCCAGTTTTTCCCTCTTGGGTCAAGAATGGCATCAAAACAAATCCAAGATCACTTGCAACATCAAGGCTGTCTTTTTTTATTTTTTTAATGAAAATGGAAAATAATTTACCAAAAATGCTTACTTGCTTTTAGTAAATGAGAGAGATAATTTGTTCCCACAAATCTTTAAAGTCCATTTGATGTAACTGATGGACTTGGCCACGAGGTCAAGCTTGACTTCCAAAAACACCTTTGGAGATCTGGCAAAGACTGAGCACTAGGGAGGAAAGTTTCAAGTGTGCTTTTTAGCCACAATATCAGAAAAAAAAAATTGTGTATATCCTGAGTTTACCAGCAAACACATTAGATGCAATATTGTTTTTCTTCCAAAGCAAGAATATCACCTCAAACACTAAATAACAATTCAAACACTGAAAAAGGAAATTTTAACACCAATATAATGTATCTATAGATAAATTTTGGCTCTATCTTTTTTAAGGGATGGGGAGGGGCAGAGGGAGAGGGACAGAGAGTATCTTTTTTTTCCCCCCCTAGGCAAAGAACTTTATTAACCTGTTTCAAACTTTATTCCCAGGTTTCTTGAACTTAATTAGCTGCAAAGAATGAATTGTGTATAAGCAAAAACTGAAAAGAGCTGCAGTGTCCAAAGGGCTTGGGCTTAAAAATATTAGAGATCTAGATTTTATTAGATCCATGAACAAAATTTTAAAAAGCAATAATAATATAGATTAGCAGCTCCCAGTAACTTCTTCAAGTTTTATCTTCTTCAGAAGTTGACTCAATTCAGTTTGCTTCATTCTTGGAAGCTTCATCAAAATTCTCCACAAGACCTAGAACTTCATCATCCTCCTCCTCCTCCTCTCTGGTAGCAAGTGGTGCTTTTCCATACGCAGATTGTGTGGGCAGAGCTTCAACCAGTCTTCTTCAACTAGTCAGACTGTCTGCACCAAGTTGGTTTAAGATACTGGGTAGCATTTCGGTCAGCTGCTTTGTCTCAGCATGGCCTGTAATGGTGAAAGTGTTTGCTGCCAGCAATGCCTGAACTTCAGGGTTGTTGAAGTAGATCACTGTTCCTTGGTTTGTGAACATATTCACTTCTTCAAAACCAGAGATCCTGTTTACACCTGACTTCTTTAAGGAGAACTGAAGTGTTTTATCATCTGCTGTAGCAGTTCTGTGAACCACCTTCATCTTCAGGCAAGCAGCTCCTTTCCCACCTGTGCTTGCAGTTTAGCGAATTTCTCCTGGTTCGTGATAGTTTCTTTCATCTTGTTGGGGAGGAAAAGGGACCGTGTGGGGGACTAGGCTTGACGTTCAGGGGGTCTCGGGTGGACCAGCTGAGATTAGGTGCAAGATGGCAGCTCAGACAGAGAGAATCTTTTCTTTAAAAAAAAAAAAAAGATTTTATATATTTATTCGGCAGACAAAGATCACAAGCAGACAGAGAGAGAGGAAGGGAAGCAGGCTCCCCGCTGAGCAGAAAGCCAGACAGGGCCGGATCCCAGGACTCTGAGATCATGACCCGAGCCAAAGGCAGAGGCTTTAATCCACTGAGCCACCCAGGTGCCCTGGAAAGAGAGAATCTTAAGCGGGCTCCACTCCAACACAGAGCCAGATGCAGGGCTCAATCTCAGGACCCTTGAGATCATGACCTGAGTGGAATTCAAGAGTTAAACACTTAAGAAACTGAATCACCAAGGTGCTCCTTGGCTTATAATTTCTTGACATACAAAATACTGACAAATGAGGTAGGTGCTTATTTCTTTGAGTTGCATGATCAATGTAGTCAACGCTTCAAATGTCTCTGCCAAGTATGCCAGGCATCTTAGGTCAGGGTCCCAAGAAGACCCTAGGAGAGGACGTGTGTTCAAGGGAGTTATTAAGGAGAAACTTGTAATGCAATGAGGCAAGCAGGACAGGCAAAGGGGCCTTTCAAGCAGTTTCCAACCATGGCCTTGTCTTCTGGGGACCTCTGAAGAATGAATCACACACCAAAATTGCCCCCCACACCAACACAAGGGAGAAAGACTTTTATACCCAGCCCTATAGTCACTGGCTACAACCACCCAAGTGCTACAAACTCCCAGAGATACCCACGCTCTCTGCTCCTGTGGGCAGAAGGCCACAATGACCCAAGGGTGGTCTTGGAAGAAAGGAACAGATACAAAGAACAAAGAAGCCGTGGCATGAGTGTTTCAAACCCAGAACAGATACCCAAGCGCTCCAGGAGGCACTGAGAGTGTCTGCTATAACCAAAGTATGTGGAAAGTTAACATTTTTGAAACTGAAAAGGGTTTTCTCCAGGTATTCCAAAAACACAGCAACTGAGCCCTTCATTGATCCTGGCCACGTTAATTTCCCTACAAAGCTCAATATTCTAGGATCGGCTCTCAAATCTTCACACAAAAAAGAGAAATGACCTGATGCTTTAACATACTATTTTCCACAACTTGGCTATCCTGATATCTAGACCGAGTTGCCCTCACAGAATTGTCCAATCCAATGCTTGGCAGTGATAAGATATCCTTGAAATGTTTATCTTCTCTTGGATTTTCACCCCAAATGCTGATCCTAAACCAGGCATTGCTGAAATATCATCAGTAGGCACCCAATATATTTTTTTCCTAAGTAAGCTCATTAGCTCGAAGAATTTTGACAATGCTTCAAAGACATCATCAGCCTAAAAGTGTCCTTTTCTGGGCTCTTCAACGCAGCATGGGTAAAGAAATAATGAACACAGTTTTCCTTTACTGATGAGGAATTAACCTTGAAATTGATTTTCCCAGCTCAGTCATCTTTTTGGCCTTTGACTATAAGAATCAGACAAAAAATACCCTGCAATTTATTTGTAATTTTCTAAGTGAAGTTTTGGCAACACTCAGAACTCTTCAACATGAAATTCCTCTCATTTCTTTGTGATTTTTTTTTTTTAAATCCTCTTTCAGATGTTTATAACCTAGATAGATTCCTGGTTTTCTAATCTAGGATCATCTAGCCTCATATGCCAAAGAGAATGTCACCTTATGATCCAAAAGGAAGAAAAACTCCACCATCTGTTAAAGGTCTGTCTGTGTAACTCCAGGAGAGTCAAGCTGCCTCATGGCTAGTCTTTGCATCCTCTCCCATTCGAATAAATATCAGTTCAAGAGAAGAAAAAGCAGGGAAAATCAACATTAATTATTTGTACTTCCTTGTACTGTTTAAATGTCAAAAGGACACAAGTGCCACCCTGAAAGAGCTCCCACTAGCCAAAGCTGGGACAATTTGGGCAATAAAATCAGTAGCTGTAATATTTTACTACAACTCCCCAAAATAAAGAAATTAAATTAAGTGAACATGAATTAACTATTTAAAGAAATATCCATAAGCCCATACTGATTTTTTTTAAAGATTAAGTACATAAATAGGGTGACGTGAGAACCTTTCCCTACAGGAGAATTCCTAGCAAACAGAAAAAGAAGGAGGGGAAAGAGAACACCATCATCCAAGCCCTTGGATGATGATAACTGCTGTCAGATCCACCAGGGAATACTCAGATTCATGGGTGATAGTATTCAAGGAGAAACCAGAGATTAGATAACTTCAAAGAATCCCCTCTCCCAAATATTTATTAATGGCAAAAGGGGAACTGACAGCTTTCTGGTGGAAAAAGCCAGCAGACTGACATGACGAAGGTTAACATCAGCAGTAAGAGACTCAGTCCGCAGAATTGTGAGAAAACATCATACAAAACCAAGTTAGGGGAAATTCTACAAAATACCTGACCAGTACTCTTCAAAACCATCAAGGTCATAAAAGACAAGTAAGACTGGGAAACTGTCCCACACTGGACAAGACAGAGGAGACAGGATGGCTGAATGTAATGTGGGGCCCTGGAACCAATAAGGACATTAGTGGGGAAATCCAAATAAAGTCTGAGTCTGGAGTCTACTTAATCGTCTTGTGCCAGTATCCATTCTTATTTAGGAAGAAATGCACCATGTTAACATTATGGGAAGCTGAGTGAAGGGTATCCAGGAATTCTCCTTGCAACTCTCTTGTAAGTCTACAATTATTAGAGAAAAAAAAAGTTTAAGTAGTATGTGTTGTAACAAGCCGAAGAGAAAAGGAGATAAAAAGAAAAACTTTAAGGGCTCCTGGATGGCTTTGTCAGTTAAGTGTCTGACTTTTGGTCTCGGCTCAGGTCATGATCTCAGGGTCATGAGATCGAGCCCTGCTTCAGGCTCCACGCTCAGCACAGAAGATGTTTAAGGTTCTCTCTCTCCTTCCCTCTGTCCCTCCCCTCCACCTCTTCCTCACTCGGGGGCTCTCCTTCTCCCTCTGAAAGAAAGAAAGAAAGAAAAACAGACAGACAGACTTCCCCCTCCCCTCCCTTTCCATCTCACTCCTTGAACTGACCAGTTTAGTGTTAACTTTATGGCTCTTTTTGCTCAAAAAAATGCATATGAAAAATATAAAATATATGTATTGAGGTTTTCCCTTTGTTTTTTTATACAACTGCTTTTTGAAAATGGGTTGTTGTGAGGAGCAAGGTAAATATTTACTGATTTAACCTTTACAGAAATCTCTTTAAAAGGCTCCAAAAGGACACTCTGTTGTAGGATGTCCAACAAAACATATGGGGATGCTTCTTCACCCCTGATTTATTTCTGGGGCTCTCCCTGCCTAAAAACCTTTCCCCTGTCTTTCCACTGTATTCCAGTCTCTAAATCAACTCACTTTTTTCCCTCCCATGTGGCTACTTTCCTCCCTTTCCAATGGAAACCAATTCAACCTTGCTGGCTCCTGCTAATGCCCCAGTCCATTTGGTAGCCTGAGCTCCATCGCCAGAGCCCAAAGCGAGTAACAGGGGATCCTTCGAGACGGCGGGGAAGAAGCAGATCTATCAGTATCCTTGTTCCTGACACACTATATCTGGCTCAATGGTTTTTCAAGCCGAGAGGGCTATATGGTGGCATTACTCAGTGTTTTTAGACATAACCCATCCCGAAGAAATTTTATCCAATTCTTTGCAATGAACATGCATCCATACTTCAGAAGAGCCATAGGCATTTAGAGGAAAGGGCTGTCTGCAGCCATAGTCAGCAAGCAGCACCCCAAGAAAAGAGGGGAGGGACCTAACAATGAGAAGAACTGGTTGCATTTTGAGGGTGACAAATGGTGTTAGTGATGATCCGTAGGGGGCAGAGGAGTCCCAGGAGCTCAGCTATCCTTAGGACCAGTTCTTGTTTGTCTCCTTACACAAGGACAGTGGCAGCCTGTGATTCCATCTCACCTTTCGATAGAGCTTAAGGGCAGATCTGTGTGCCCTTACCCTGACTTCTTCTGGACAAGGGTAGAGCATATTCTAACTTAGTGTATGATGTCATCCAAATAATTGTTTTTGCTACTTTATTGTGGCAAATAGACAAAATCTACATTCGTCTGGCACCAGTCGGTTACTGACACTTCTCGGTCTTCCCACTTAGTTGCTGTGTGATGCAGAGAAAATTACCTCCACTCTCTGAGCCTAGCTTCCTCCTGTGTAAAAGGTAATAATATTACCCATCTTACATGGTTCTTGTGAGGGTTACAGAGCTAATATATATGAAGTGCCTACAGCAGACCTTTACATTTTAAAATCCTCTCTCTTAAAAAATGAATTACACAAACCATTTGTTGACAAATAGAGATACAGACATAGACATCGATACATTTGGTTATCTGACCAGATCATTTATATGGGAGTGCTAACCTGCCCAATTATGCTAGAAAAACAAGTAGAAACCACATGTGTTAAAAGAAGAACCTCTCAAAGTTTCTCAGGGGCCAAGCAGTGGCTGCAGAAAGCAGCAGGTGGGACTAGATTGTTCTCAGGGTTCACCTGGAGCAATTTTCCAAAGCAGCATATGGGCTGGATTTTACTTCCCATTTGCAAACCATCTCAGGAGAATGAGCTTCCTCTCCTTAAGAAACCAAGAAAGGAAAAAATTACCTATTTCGAATAGTAAAAAGGGGGAAATTAGATATTTTGATTAAGTAATTTATTCTGTTCATGCCATCCATTCAGTCTCCTTGAATTACTGGGAACAGGTTCAAATTAAACCTGAAACTCACCCCAGAACTGAATGCGAAGTGCTGTTTATCTGATTCTGTTCTCCAGGTTACTTAGATTATCTGAATTAATCCTCACAAGGACATTTTGAGAAAAGGAATATCATTCTCCCCTTTGTGAATGAGGAATTCGGCTCAAGAAGGTATAATGCCTACGAAGTGCTTCACAGAGCATTAGTGCACGGCAAGCGTGCCCTGTGTCACAGTTAGAGATAAGATCACAGGTATTTACCAGGCTGTCACCGCTAGTTCATGGCCGGGCCAGGCCATTTTAAATACATTTGACTCCTAGAGCCGTGTGCTTCCCATACTTTGCAGAGACTTCCCACCTCTTCTCCTTCCTCTTTGCCTACATTGATATGAGCACCTACTTCATCTTATCCCCAGCAGCATCTAACTAGCCTCAAGCTTGGGAAGGTTCTGGGAGTTGCCCAGAATTCTTAGACACCTTTCCCTCAACACTCACCTGCTTGCACGCACATGCACACATGGTTAGGTTCAGCACTTTTTGTCTTGAATTATTGAAATACCATGTGCTGATTTATAAAACTGGAAAACTACTAAAGCTGTGACAAAGAAAAATGAAAATGTCCAGGAAGCATCCTCCTCAGAGACAGTTCGAGTCAACATCTTGGCATACTTTGAAGGTGATGGATGGTTGGACCAAAGCCAAGGCCAAATCACCAAAATTTGTATTTGGCCCAGACAGTGTTTTATTTATTATTTTTGAATATTTATCTATTTATTTTAGAGAGGAGGGGGGAGGAGGAGAGGGAGAGAGAGAATCTGGAGCAGACCCCCACCATGCCACTGAGCATGGAGTCAACATGGGGCTCCAATCCGAGACCCCAAGATCGTGACCTGAGTTAAAACCAAGAGTCAGACACTTTACTGAATCACCCAGATGCCCCTAAAACAGTGTTTTTAAAGTATAAGTTAGTTGTTAACATTTAAAATTTGGGGGATCGCATATAAATACCATGATTTCCAGCTTCCCTTTCAAAATTTAAGGCACTAGGGGCACCTTTGCTACTTTATTGTGGCAAATTCACAAGGTTAGGTGGCTCAGTGGGTTGAGCCTCTGCCTTCAGCTCAGGTTATGATCTGAAGGTCCTGGGATCAAGCTCCACATGAGGCTCCTTGCTCAGCACGAAGCCTGCTTCCCCCTCCTCCTCTGCCTGCCTCTCTGCCTACTTGTGTTCTCTGTCTGTTAAATAAATAAATAAAATATATATTTTTTAAATTTAAAGTGCTAGCAATACATAGCAAAAGTTAGCCAAAAGTCCCTTTTTCCTCAAAGGCATGCTCTCTCCAATTTGCCTCAGGCTTCACCACTCCCTACTGTCTTACACCTGGTCTGAACCACTAGTTTCTGTCAACCACAGGTTCCAGCAGTCACCAGATTTACAATCAGGGAGCATATGTTTCCTGTCCTTTGCACAAATAATTTTTTACTTTGAGAGTATCTTATACTAACAATTTATTCATGGGTTTTTCAGTTGCCTCTGTATCACTGGCAGTTTCCCATATTATTAGAAATTCTTTAAATATTAACACTGTTGTATGGCATTCTATTGCAAATATTTGTGTAATTTCATTTATTTCTGACTTTTGTCATTACAAATCATTGTGACAATCTTTTAAAAAATATTGAAGTGTAGATTAAAAAATGTGTGTGAACCCTGGGTGATTGGAATACTCCCTTTTAGAGTTTCTAGTTGGATTAATCCTGTTAATCCTTCACTGCTGTCCATGACCAATGACCTTGGCTACAACGGCTACTGCTTCTCAGTAGCTCACCACCAAGTGTCAGGACTCTGAGTTCGGGGCCTGAAGCAGTTGTCCACAGAGATAAGGGAAATACTCTTCTGTGGATGGGAAAGGAAGAATTACCTGGGCCTGGAGCTGAACGCAGGGGCCCACCATTGGCCTCCAGCTTCCACCCGCCATGTGTACTCTGAACACAGGGCAACCCCACAGACCCTTCTCTTCTGCGCTGGGAGCCACACTTTCACACTTACCCACTGCAGTGAAATGTCACTTAATCTGCAAATTACACCTTTCAGAACATGACTCAGACTATAGAAAAAAGCCAAAAGGACCTTAGCAAAGTCGAAGCTTTCTAATCATCAAGTGCACACACCAAAGCCCTCGCCTGTAGCCAGGATTCATATTAGAGACATAATTTTGACCGCGTTGTCTATGTCATATTCCAGATCACGGAGGATTAGAAATAATGAATTAAGAGGGGACAGAAATGGAAGAGGTAGCTGACAGTAACAAGAATTGGCAGTTGGTTATGCTAAGCAAATAAGTCAAGAGAAAGACAGTTATCATATGATCTCTCTGATATGAGGAATTTGAGAGGTAGGGCAGGAGGTTCATGGGGGGTGGGGGAGGGAAAAAATGAAACAAGATGAAACCAAAGAGGGAGACAAACCGTAGGAGACTCTTAATCCCAGGAAACAAACTGAGGGTTGCTGGGGGGTTTGGGGGTTAGTGATAGGGTGGCTGGGTTATGGACACTGGGGAAGGTATATGCTATGATGAGTGCTGTGAAGTGTGTAAGCCAGATGATTCACAGACCCCTGGAGCAAATAATACATTATATGTTAATTTTAAAAAGTAGAAGTGGCAGTTGGCAGTGAGAAAAGAAAGGGAATAGCAAAAGACTCATAAAACAAGGCAATCTGGGGTCCAAGATAATAGAGGCATCATTCAATGCCTCGAGGAGAGGGGGCAGGGCAGAAAGCAATGCCAAAGTGGGTGAAGGACGGGAATGATCCAGAGCACAATTTCATGTAGCACAAGACTGAGCCAGCTCTCCATTGCCCAAGGTGATGAGGAGCAAAATGACCTGTCTGCAGATACGCAGCAGGTAACACTGAGCTGGGGCTATGGATGGATTCATAAGTCTCCCTCTGATCCTTCCTCAATACTCAGGGTGATGTTTAGAGGTGCAAATGGGCTGGGGCAGCCCCATAGAGAGGAGCATGGGGGAGCAGGAGCTGACATTCCAACCAGAGAACCCTGGGACCTAGGGGTCAGGGAACTTAGGCAGAGGCAGAATGTGACCCAGCCAGGATCCACAGCTCTCCATCCAGTCTCGGTGTGACTGGGGTGGGGGTGGAATTTCTTAACCCTTTAAACCTACCACTCAGCTGTTAGGTAAAGATTTTAGTCCCTGTCTTCTTACCTGCCTCGTGGGCGATCTCAATGATTAAGTTTGTTAACACACAGGAGAGCTTTAGAAACTTGCTGCTGTGTGGCAAGACAGCCCAACAGCAGGAAGGGCTGGACCGGCAGGCTAACATAAGCAAGATAATGTTCCACACTGCACTTAGCCCCCCAGCCATCCTGCGGGATTATGCACAGAGTTTACTTGGTGACAAATGCATGTTACAGAAATTTCATTCTACAACAGCAAAAAGAAAACCACAAAAATGATACTAGCTGGTTACTCTATCAAATAGGAAACCTAGAGTTATAATTCGGGGGCAAGGGATGGTAGAGATGAGCTCCAACTTAATATTATCTCCATGACAAGGGACAGGGGACCCCACCTGAAATCTGGGCACAAGGCATTCTGCAAAGGATCACCAACTCTTGGATGATTTCGATGTGGAGTGGAGAAATCAAACACATAAACCATCACATCAGATCCCGAAGCATCCTTAACCTTCACCAGCCTCCCCGCTCAATGTAATGTCTATTCAGTTCAGCACATTGTCCTCGGAAGGAGTCCCCCACCCTTGATTCCAGCACAGCCCTTGGGACAGGATGGTTAGACACGTATATCAGGAACCTCTTTCAAGGCTAATTTGCATAAACATTACATCTGCGGGAGGAACGGGAATTTAAGAGCAGTACCTCTGAAAATCGAGCATTATCTGCCGGGTGCTTTGCTGAGCAATGGGATGGTGTCTTTGAAGAAGAGACATGGAAGCAGGACTTCAGAAATCAGAGAGTGATTTAGGTGAAATCAGCATGTGCCAGGGAAAGCACAAGGCCCAGCATCAGCAGCCTGTTCTCTCGCTCCTCCTCTGCCTCACCCTTGCTGAGTGACCTTGGGAAAGTCACTTTCAGCCTCAGTTTCCTCTTCCGTAAAACAGATATGATGACATACACTCCCCTTCTTTCAAAGCAAATTCAAAAGTGAAAGTCAAGGTGTGGTGTGGTAGTGTTTTGTTTTGTTTTGTTTAACAGATTTTATTTATTTATTTGAGAGAGAGAACAAGCAGAGGGCAGTGCAAGAAGGAGA
This sequence comes from Mustela nigripes, assembly GCF_022355385.1. Classification (NCBI taxonomy): domain Eukaryota; kingdom Metazoa; phylum Chordata; class Mammalia; order Carnivora; family Mustelidae; genus Mustela; species Mustela nigripes. The sequence continues at coordinate 50,537,752 of NC_081558.1, forward strand.
AGCAGGCTCCCCACTAAGCAGGGAGCCCCATGGGGGGCTCAAGCCCAGGACCTGAACCGAAGGCAGATTTAACTTACTGAGCCACCCAGGCACTCCGAGAATGATGATATTTGAAGTAGTAACAAGCAGGCCTTCCTACTCACCTCCAACTCAGCAGCTAGAATGGAGGAAAGAGTTGGGGAACCTCTGGGCCTTTGTTGTAAATGTCCCCCATGTGCCAAAGACAGACAGAAAGCATGAAGCAGAATGGCCATACTCAAGGCTGAGTGTGGAACCTTTCAAAAATGACAGCCGGGGTGATGGCACTAGTGAGAACAGCAGGTGACACGCTCGGGCACCACTCACTGTTGGAGCCCGTTGCACAAACTGTCTCATTTAAGCCTCTGGAGGATCATAAGAGGTTGGTACTGTGATTACTAGTCCCATTTTCCAGTTGAGGAAACTGAGGAACTTGCTCAAAGTCATGAAGCTAGTGTCAGAGTCAAGATCAGAGTCCAGAAGTTTGCCTCCAGAACGCACGTTATAAGTGATAATATCACTATCATAGCTATTGATATGATTATACTATCTTAATAAAACTACAATAATTATTATGATCATCTGTTGCATTTGGTTCCCCTCAGCCCAATGAGGAAGGCATTTCACCTCCATTTTATCAATGGGGAAACTCAAGCTCAGGGAATCCCTCAGAGTCCAAGGGGCAAAGACAAGATGTGACCTGAATGGACACACTTCGGGTGGTGTGATCAGGAGACACAAGCTCACAGAAGATTTTAAAATAATAACGGAAATTCCCAGCCTTAAGATGCCACTTGGCTCACAGGGACGCACCCTCAGCTTGGATGTGTCTTACAGACTTGAAATCCAAATGCTGGAAGTCAGGTTACTTCAGCTCTCGTGGCGGATTTCTCGGTGACGGGAGGCACGAAGTAAGATTCTCTGACCCCCTGAATCCTGATGCAGGTGAACGGGGAGGGATGCAACTTACGAAGCAAAGCGACTGATGAGAATCAGAAGTTTGAGTCCAACGAGGACAACTTAATATGATCTGAAGGGTGAGAAGGAAAGGAGGAGGAAAATCTTCAGCTGTAAACACCATTTCTGATTTGTTTTGTTTTGTTTTGTTTCCCCCAATGGAAAAGGTGCTGGCTGATCATTTTCTCTAGGTACCCAGAGAGGTGGACAAATGGAAAAGATTACAACTGGAAGAGGGGAAGTACTTCTTCCACGGGCGCTGATAAAAGACTAGGAAAGCCCCAAACTAACAGCTTTTGACAGAGAACGGATACGTTGCATGCTATTTGGTGGCTCCCAGAATCTCCAGGAGGGTCCGAAAGCTGGGAGTGCTCGGCCAGGATTTGTGTTTGAAATCATGTCACAGAACTGGGCCGAGGAAGGTGCTACCGCAGCCACCAGCAGGCACAGAAAACCCACATTCCCAACACAGGGATGCGGGATGTTATCAGGAAGAATCACTGCCCGTGGAAACTGGGTGTGGCTGCGGCTGCCCCCACCCACCCCACTCCTCCAATCACCAGCCTCCAAATCAAAGACATGGCTGCAGCTGATTGGCTGATTCCAGGTTGCAGGCCCACCGCTTAGCTGCAAGGGCAGCTGGGAAAGGAGTAGCTGACATTTTTAGGACAGGGTGACTGACTCATCCTTGATTTGCAGGGGACAGTTCCAGGTTTTAAACTGCAGGTATCACGTTCTGAGACTCCTTCGGTCCCAGGCAAACCAGGACAATGTATATCACCCACTGAGGGGGAAGGTGACTCTGGCCCATGAAGTAGGGAGGGCATGATGCTCCAAAATACAGGATCTTCGGATTCCGAGTGTCCAAAAAGAGTAAGAAATGCCCAACACGTTCTCTAAAAAAGGCCAGAAAGATTCCAGTCCCGATGGATTTCGGGGAGAAAGGAGATCTGCCTGAAGGCAGGGAACTAGGCTAAGTGAACTCTTGTGCTTTCTCTTAGCTACAGAACTCCAAAATTCTGGAGCACCGGGATCCTGTAATACTGGAAGGCCATGATTCTTTCCCATGATCTATCAGTTTCTGCAAGTGCTACGAAGCATTACATAGAACTGTGACACGTGAACTCCACTGCTGCCAGGGATGAGCCAAAATGAGTTTAATAAGAACGCAAAACTCAACACTATTTTTCATTCCACTGAGATAAAGATATGATTCTGATTCAAAAGGGTAAAAACTACTTCTCAGAAGTAAGCCTCATTCTGCAAGTCTTCGGAGAATCCACCGTTTGCACTTCAAGAGGACAGGACACAGGCACAAGGGGCTGGATTGAGTGTGTATTGATTGCTTATCTCCCCAGTGAGTGTTCTTCATCCTTTACCCCTCCTGAGGGAGTTATGGAGTCCCACCCCACACCCGACCTCATGGCAAGGAATAAGCACCCATCAGGCCCTCTCCCGGGGTTTCCCAATTTGGAGCCAGGACAGAAGGAGCCCTGCCTCTGGGCTGTTGGTGCCAGATGAACTTGAAACTAAGGCCCAGCAGCCATCTTTCCTGTTCCATGGAGAAAGCCTATTAGCAGTGGGAAAATAGGGAGCAGTGGGAAAATAGGCAGAGACCTGAGAGAGATAGGAGTGAGACAGAGAGATAGATATCCTTGTGATATCTAAACCCCGCACTGGTCCCTGAGGCCCTGGTTCCTACAAGCTACCCTGTATCCCTTCCCAGCATGTGAGCCCATGATGTCCCCTTGCTTCTGATAAAGTCCTCGACTAACATGCAAATTAAAGATGTGGTGGTTATCAAATTGCCCATAATTAATGATTAGGATGGTTACACTCTATGAATTGCTCTGGGAATGTTGGTGTAAAAAGTAATCACGTGCAATGTACGTTGGAGCCAATGTTCAGCCAGTTTGTACAAACACCTCTGTTCAGATTGCTTTTCTTCATCTCCCTGAAACTGAGTCACCTCCACTTAAAAATGGGTAATGAATAAAACCAACTTCACAGGGTTGTTTTGTGACTTCAGTGAAATAATGCACACAAAATCCTTCAGCCTGAACATTTGATGACTTGGTTATTATCCAAACGCTTGAGATGAGATGCTAAGGAAGTCTTCAGTGACCTTCTCAAGTTACACTGCTAATAGGGACAGATAGGTCTCATAGCCAGACTATGGACTCAAAGTCCAGTGCTACTTCTACTCCAGCAGAACCTCAAAGAAGGAAAGAGGTGCCCAGGTGACCACTCACTAGAAGAAGAGGAAATCAACAAGCTGACAAGAGGCACAAGTCAGAGAGTGATTACTGTGAAAGCTACCCACTATGGGTTGTTGTTTGCCTGACTCAATAGGCTCCTTGGCCAAACTGACAACTGAATAGGCAGAGGCAGCCTTACCTGGAGCCCAGGGAACCTGGGAGGAACACCTTGGGGAATGGTGAGAATGTCCCAGTAGGTTGCAAAGGGAATCAGATCCCCAAGGTCATTTCTTTTGCAATGACTTTTGGCCACAACAAAGCTGAGTGTCCACTTGAGGGATGCCTAGTTGGGTTCCCCTTCAGCTAAAGAGTTAGAGCTAAAGAACTGACAGGAAAGGGGGTAAGTGGGGTAAGAGAGGGAGAATGCCAAACCGAGCACTTGGCACCAGACTACAGACATTAGACACTCAGAAATCCACTCCTGCCTAGACCGCAGATGGAACCTTAAGCCAATTCATTTTATTGCAAATTAAACTTGCAGTATTCCAAGGACTCAGCCTCTGGCAATATTCTGAATTTATCAAGCACTGTAAGTTAGAGGTGCTAGAGTTATATGATTACCGGTTGAGCTGGGGAAAAGAGATTAACCACCAACAAACAAACAAACATATCTGAGAGTTCATATCTACGTAAAGAGCTGCTACAAATCATTAACATGTGAAGATGAATATGGAAAAGGCATAAGGAGCAAAATTCTCCAGGAGAGAACAGAAATAATAAAATAGCATTAAAAAAAAAAAGTTTGGTATCACCAATTACCAAAGAAATGTAAGCAGACACCGTGATGTGCCACACTATACCTATTCCATTAGCACAAATAATAAATAATAATGATGCTCAATGATAGCAAGGTTGTAGGAAAACTAGTACATTCAAATACTGCTAGTGGCAGAGTATTTGGGGAAGCAATTTGGAAATGTTTCTTGAGCCATGAAATTAATGATGGTCTATGACCCAATGATCACACTCCATAGAAATGCTTCTAAAAGAATCCAGAAGCCCAATGTCCACAGGTGGCACCACAGCATAATTTAATGGTGCACCACAAAAAAAAAAAACAGTTTTAAAAACAATCCAAATGTCCACAGTATGGAATTGGTCCAACAAATTATAATACATCCAGCTAATGGAGTATTTGGGAGCCATCTGAGATGACAATGATGAGGATTATGTAAGAACTTAGAAATGTTTTTAATACATCTAGTGCAAAAAGAAAAATGTATAGAGTTACAATTGTAGGAAATTTCTATTTGCAGGGCAAGAATAAAAAACAATGCAGAATGATGAAAAGTAGAAGAGTGGGGAATGGGTGATTTTCAGCCTCAGCTTCCCATGTAAGGACTTGGGGCCGTGCTCTCATTCCCTCTCCCTCCCTCCCTCTCTCTCTCTTCCTCTTCCTCCCTCCCACTTTGTAAAACTGAGGGGTATCAGATCATACACGGAAAGATTCGTGCATCCCTCTTCTTCTCCCAGCAGCTTGGGGTTCTAGGAAGGTGTGAGTGGGGGTGGGTTGCTGCCTAAGGAGCCAGAGATAAGAGCAGAAAATGCCTTATCGGAAGTCAAATATACAGGGTACTGGCTGGCCAGCACTTCTTACTCCCCATGTGCTTCTGTCTTCAAACCCAGTTTCCCAATAGATCCTGCATCCCTCTCCCCATACCATTCTGGCCAATAGGAGACCCGAGCTTTCAACACACCGAGATTTGGGGCTGAGGGAAGAAGAGAGGCCACTGGTGCCCCCACCAGGGAGGAAACCTGAAAATCATGAGATAACCCTACACTCCCCCAGGGTTTACAGTAGATAAAGGATGTCTGAGTTTTAGATCTCCTCTGAGATTCCCAAAAACCCTGGGAGGAGATAGAACAGGGAATATCATTTAAGGAAGAAACTGAAGCTCAGAGAGGTGAACCATCCTCCCCAGAGTTGCACAGCCTGTAAATGGCAGGTGGCAGAACCCAGCCTGATGACTCTAGAGCCCATGTTCTGTTGACTAGACTGGGAGGTTACAGGCAGAAGCCAAGCTGCCTCCTCAAAAGCCCAGCTCCCCCTTGAAAGCTTCATAACAGAGAGACGAAATCCCCTCCTAAGGGAAAGAACACTGGTTTTCTTGACTAGAGGTTCCCAAACTTGAGCATGCATCAGAACGGGGCTGGGGCATTAAAACATGGATTGCTGAGCCCCACCCCAGAGTTTGCTGGGAAGGGGTCTGGGTGGGGCCCAAGACCTTGCAGGGGAGCAAGTAGGGGGGGACACAAGTCCTCCAGGTGAGGCCAGTCTCTGGACCACACCTTAGGAACCACTAGTCTGGAAATCTTGGTAATTGCTGCATCTTAAAGATGTGCTCAGGGCAGAACAGGAGAAAGAGTCTGTGTAAAAACCAGGAAGCAAATGCTTCCTTTTGCTCCCCGAAGGAAAGTGAAATGAGCAAAGAATGGAACAGATGGGAGGAAGGCGTGGGCTTCGAGAAGTAGCCTTTCTTGCAACTGCACCAACAACTTGATTGTAGTCATTAGAATCATGAGTGAGCAGTGTTAGGGCTTGGAGGGTGTGGACACTGAGGGGGCGAGTGATTGAGTGTCATGAGGGAGCAGGGGCGGGACATGTAGCCAACAAGAGCCAGACGGACAAGCTGGTGCTCTGGACACCGGCCACCTGGAAGTTCACCGGGAGAGCTCTGGACGGCCAAGGCTGTGGTACGGGGGGGGGGGGGGGGCGGAGGATATGTCACAAAGCTCCCATGGGCAGAGCCGTCTGACATAAATTGGACGAGCTGATGATGAGGGCAGCCTTTTGTGGCTCTGTCGTGCACTGGCAGATTCTTGTCACACATTTATGAATACAATCTGAATAAAATGATCTCACACAGTGGCTGCAGTGCCCCCTGGGGTGGGTGAGGTGTCTGGGCCCACACCCTGAGCCCCAGTGGCCAGCATGAAGCCTGGGATCCAGTGCCGGAAGTTAGTTCCTTGAGGGAGGCTTTAGCATCTTCTGGAATCCTCTGTTACTCTGTCCTTGGATAGCTGATTCGCCCCTTAGCTCAACAAATATTTACAGAGCATCTAGCAGGTGTCAAAGACATAAAACCTTTAGCAGCCTCAGGCTAATGCTTCAGTGGGTTTTATCAACCAGCCTGTCTCATTGTCGTTTAAAATGGTCAACAGAGCTGAATTAACCACCAGCTGGACTGAAGCTTTAATTTGAGTTGTTAGCAGGCTGGTGCAGTTGCTATGAATGGGGCAGCTGTCAGAGAGGACAGCATGGCCCACAGGTGTTTGTGGCTCTGAGACTCTCGGAAGCTCGAGTCCTCGGAACAAGTGTCAAGCCTAAGGATGGGGGCGTGTGTGTCTCAGGATGTAGGGTTGGGGGGGCAGGTAGCAAGGGGCACAGGAAAGATGGCGACTAAGGTGGCCTGGGAGCTCCAGGCTTCTAAAAACACACACCCTGACAAAAGCCCTGGAGAAGTACATGTGGGACAAAGCCCTTCCTGGCTGTCTGTGTACCAGGCCCCAACAGAGCAGTGGGGAATTGAGGTTGGTTCTTTGAGAAGCCCACCCAAGACATCCCGGAAGCCTCCATTGTCAAGGACAGCACGTTTGCAGTCATCTTGAGAGTGGTTAATTCTGTTCTGTCTTGCTGAGCTTGGAAGTTTCTGACATCTCAAGTGGCAGAAGAAGGACACAAGCGATCTCCCCACCGGAAGAGCACCAGACTTGGGAATCATGAACCTCGAGGTAGAATCTGGGCTGTGAGAACTCAGTGAAGTCATTTCTTCTCTTGAGCCTCATTTCCTCACTTGTGAGAGAGATGTGGACACCTCCTTCTTAGCCACTGGGAGGCAGGAGGAGTAGTGGTTACAGAGACTCTGGCTCTGAGCCTACTGATGGGATTCAGCTCCTAGCTCTGCCATATATGATCTGTGACTTTCAACAGGTTAACTAACTTCTCTGTGCCTTGATCACCTCATCTGTAAAATAAGGCTAATAATCATTTCTATCTGTCAGGATTCTTATAAGAATTCAGTACGGTACTATGAGTCAAATTCCTAGAAAAACTTCTGCTTTACCAGGTACTGTACAAGGGCTTATTTATTAAAAGGTATACCAATAATATATTTTTCAAACTTATCACCCACCACTACTTCTCTAAGGGAAGGGTGAAATTTTTAGGAGGGAATTTGCTGCAGTAGCCTGTACCAAGGCATTTCCCCATGGATAAGGAAATATGGAGTTCTTCCTGGGCCTCTCAATCCAAGTGTGGGGAAGTCCAGGAGAGCATTTTCGGTGGAATGAGGAAGGCTTACAGGATGAAGACATAGGCATCCCCAACTTGGCTGGATCTCTGCTGAGCTGCAGAATCTCAAATGCCACCATAAGCATTCATGGAGTTCCTAGGAGCAACAGACAAGATGCCCAGGAGGTCCCAAGAATTGGAGGGGTATGCAAACAAAGGCCTCGTGTTAGCCCCCCCCCCCCCCAGAAGCCTATGGTGGGCAGCTCCCAGGAGCAACCTGGAGTAGCAGAGTGAGAAGTGCATGCAGAGTCAAAGTGCATGGAGGGTAGGCCCAGGGCTTTGGACAGACTTGCTCCTACCCAGCCCCCCATTCAGATGCCGAAGCCCTCACCCCTGTGTGTGATAATGTGGGCCAAGGAAGTAGTAAAGGTTAAATGAAGTCATAAGGCATGACTCCAGGCAGCTCACTCTCTGCCTCGTGAGGACACGGCACGAAGGCTTCTATCCGCAAGCCAGGAAGGCAGCCCTCACCTGACACCATATCCACCTGCACCTTGATCTTGGACTTCCAGCCTCCAAGACTGTGAAAGATAAATGTCTGCTGTTGAAGCTACTCAGTATTTGGAGTTTTGTTACGGCCGCCAACAGTAAGACGCTCACTTGGGATGACTGCACAATCCCCGGCACCAAGGAAACTCTGGAGGACTGCATGCTGGAGAGCCCCGGGGGTGTGTGCCAGGAGCAGGACCCAAGATCAGGCAGAGGGGAGAGCTGGGGAGGCAAGAGCAGAGGCCCCTTCAAAGCATTCTCCAGAGAGAGAATGGGCAGCTGTGTCTGCCCTCTGTCCGCCCAGAGGGGTCAGCTACAGACAGCACTAGCTTTGTACAAAGGCCTTTGGAGCTTTGCCCCAACAGCCCGTCCTCACTTCCGGGGAGCTGGTGGTGGGGTGAAAGGGGAGCAGTGCACTGAAAAGCCAGACCACATCCCCTTCCCCACTCTGGTTCCCAGCCAGGGCCAACCTCGACGGAGCAGAGGAGACAAGCTTCGCATTAGAAATAAAATTAAAATGGCATTTATACTGGACTTTCTTTTAGTTTTTGTTTTTTTAATTGAAGCATGACATGTTGCTGCCCACAGTGGGGTCCCCAGATAGGACACGGCTTCACCTGGAAGCCTGTCAGAAATAGTCTCATCTCCCACCCCAGACCTGCAGAGTCCGCATGTTAACAAGAGCTGACGTCTGCTGAGGTTCATGCCCACAGAAGTTCGAGAAGCACTGGTGTCACATACATTCTGCGTGAGGAATGTCTACACGGGGACACACCTAAGGACCCACCACTCACCTATGCGTCTTCTCCCCAGCACCCCAGTAGGCAAATTCCCCTAAGAGAACCTGAAGCAGGAGTCTCTGCCCCGGATGTCAACAAGAGAGGCGGGGTGCCCAGCCAAGCCTTCTGAAGGTAGCGATGGGAGAGAAAACAAAGCAACCCCAGAAGGCCCCCTGCTCATCCAGCTCTTGCAGAAACCAGCCCCCTGCAGGCGCTCTCCCATCCTCTCTAGCTCTGCCCCATCCCTGCACACCTGGTTTGGTGTCCGGATTGACCTTCAGGATCCCTGGACTCCAGATTCATAGAAACGCAAATGGTGGACTCCTGGACTGGGAGAGTCTTGGGCTGGTGGGGGTTTTACCACTGCAGCTACTTGCTTTTACCATTCCAGACAAGAACACACTGTTTCCTTTCCATAACACGTCATTTCTCCAGTTTGCCATTCTCACCTGCGCAGTGAGGCTCCCAAGACTCGGCTGGTACTGACGCTGCTTCTCTGAGGTTCCTTCAGGCTAATTCATTAACACCTTGAAGGTGCCGCCACGTTCTCAACAAGGAACAGGTCCTTGCTCCCAGTGGTCTTCCTGTGTGCTTGGGGTGGGTCTCCAGGGCTGCACCTGCTAAGGACGGTTCTTCCTGGGGGACGGAACTCTGTCCTGCCAAAGAATTGTGCCCAGGGTGACTGACTGCCATCATCAGAAACAAGGTTTGTGAACTGTAGCAATACTGACTTTCTGGCCGGATGTTCATTCCACTCCCCGCACTCCAGGAGGAAGAGTGGAAGATGCCCAGCCCGGAGGGCTGAGTCTCAGCTTCCAGGCCACTGCCGAAGCCCCACCCCCACTTCCTGAAGAAGCAATGCACCTGATCCCCACGCCCCAGACTGTGACCCTGCCTCGGCGCTCGCCCCTGCCCTGCATGGATCCATACTTCCCTCTGAGTTCACAGACCTGCCGAATGGACTTACTGTCAGCTGGAGAGGGAAAGAGAACTGTGGGCTGGATTTAAATAAAGCGGGCTTTTCCACTTTCTACCAGGTTGACCTTGGGCAGGTCACTTTCTCAGAGCCTTAATTTCCTAATCTGGGAAAGAAGACAATAATATCTTCCGAGTTCCCCTGATACTGCGTGGGCTTACAGATGCCAGCACTGCCCCCTTCCATCCCCCACATTTCCGGCACCCCCCAGAGGAAATCTCACCTGTGTCCAAAAAAACGTTGCCATCAACCAACATATGGGCTCCACAGGATCTGATTGTTGTTATGGTTGTTTAAAGTTCTGGACGCCTACTGGCCCCTGCTGCTACTTTGCCCGTGGGCCCTCCCTGGCCTCAGGCTCGCACAAGCCATGTGCGCCGCTCTCGCCTCTCCGACACAGCTTCCTGCCTCTGTGCTGCTGACCACGTGGGCTTCAGCTGCATCCAGGAGGACCTCACCCTGGCACCTCTCCTCCCAGCTGCAGCTCCAGGAGGGACTGACTCCCAGGTGAAAGTCCAGAGAGTGCTCACACAAGAAGACCCAGGATCTCTGATCTCACTCCAAAAGGATTCTCTAGCCCCCTTGCAAAAGCAGCAGCCAGATCATATGCAACCTTTCTGCAAAGTCTGGTCCCCACTCTCTCACCAAAAGATCATCTTTCCTTTTTTTATAGGTTTTGTTTCTTTATTTGAGAGAGAGAGGGGATGGGGGTGGAGCAGAGGGAGAGGGAGGAGAGAGAATATCAATGCGGGGCTTGATCTCACAACCCCAAGATCATGACCCAAGCTGAAATCAAGAGCCGGATACTTAACCGACTGAGCCACCCAGGCACCCCAACAAGAGACCATTTTGGTTGCAAACCACAGGTCTTCTCTTTCTCTTTCAGAACCATCCTGTGGCCCAAGGGAAATCTTTGGCATCTCTGAGATCCAATCTCAACACCACTGCTTAGCAACTACGTGACCCTGGGCGTGGTGTTGCACCTCTCTGAACCTCAGCATCTCCCACCATTTTCTGAGAGCTATGCGGGAGATCCAATGAGAATGGATCTGATGTGCCTAGCACAGTGCCTGGTGTATAATCCTCAGAATCCACAGGTTCAACCCAAGAAACTAACACATGTTATCCCTCCCTCCATTTGAATAAACATTACCACCACTGATTACCAACAACAACTCAAATACCAAGCCTTCACCACGGGCCGAGGGCTGTTGTACTTCCCTTGCATTAATTCCTGTGTTTACTCACTTAATCTCAGAAGTAAGGAAACATAATTACCCCATTTTCCAGAGGAGGAAACTGAGACATGGTGAGATTAATTCATTTGCTCAAGGTCACACTGGGTATACAGCAGATGAATCTGAATTTATACAGCCCAATTTACATCTCGTCTTCTCAAAAACATGCATCTCAAGATTTTCTGTGTTAAATAGAAGTATAATGGCCTTGAATGTCAATTCAAAAGTACAGTAGTCACCCCTTATCCCAGGTGGATACATTCCAAGACCCCCAGGGGATGCCTGTGACCTCAGATAGTAGTATGCCAGATAGAGATAGATAGAGATACATAGATATGAGAGAGTTTAATTTATAAGTTAGGCACTGTAAGGGATTAAAAATAGTAATAAAATAGAGCAATTTTAACAATATGCTGTAATAAAGGTTGTATGATTGTGGTCTCTCAGAACATCTTATTACACTATATTCACCCTTCTGGTGGTGATGGGAGGTAAGATACTGACATGATAAGGCTCAGTGAGATGGGTGATGTAGGTGTAGGTACCACTGTTCTGACCATGCCTCAAAAGGAGGACCCTCTGTGTCCCACCCTGGCTGACTGCCAGTAGCCAAAACTACAGAAGGCAGACCTGTGGATAAAGGGGGACCTCCGCCCTCAGAATCCAGCTGAAAGCCATGTGTATTTCTTGACTTGGCTTTGACTTGACTCAGGATATGTGCATAACAATAGCCACCCCTGAGAGCTTCCAGACAGCTCAAGGCAAGCAAAGCCTTGATTATCTGTCAGCCACTTCCCTCCTGCTAGAGCAGCCATTCAACCTGATTGGAATTGGACCCACTCTCACAATCGTGAAGCAAGCCCACAGACGCCCGATCCTAAGCCTGTAGAGTTCACATGAACATATGTAACAAAGCACAAACTCTTTCCATCATCCTCCATTCATAGAATTTACTGGCTTAGCATCTCTGCTCTTATGTTCTTTCCAGACATGAATCAGTGTGGAATTACCTCCATTTATTCACTCTACAAATACCTATAGAGCCCCTACTGGGGGCCACGCACTCTTATCCAAAAAGTTTAATTCATGGAACAACTTATTCCCAGTTCTTATTCATTTCTCATGAATCAGTTTCTTCTAAAACTCCCTTTCGGTCTCTGGAGGAGCTGTTACAGTTAATTTTTCAGAACATATGCTCAGAAACCTTGGTCTTGTAGGCTCAATAACTCCTCAGGTACCTGATTTTATTAAAGGAAAAGATTATCCTCTTCCAACCCCTTTAGATAAGCCCACCCCACTCCACCACACCGGCCGTGGGGCAGCCTGGGAGGCTCCTGCTTTTCCCTCTGCATTCTCGCCTTTTCTGGTTCCATCCTCCTCTCTCACTTTGAAAGCTTTCTCCCTCCCATCCTTTGGTCCCCTTGCCCCTACTCCAAAGCCACTTTCTCCTCAGCACCTCTCCAGGGCAAGATGCCCCATACCTGCCTCCAGGGTGTGCATTTTCCCCAGACCAAGCAATTCTCCAACACCCACTGGTGTCATTCAGTTCAGCCCACTTCTGACACTCTCTACCTGCGGTCCCGTGAAACCGCTTCCACCCCCCCACCCCCCATCCCCCGCATACACACACTTCAGAGGCCAATCACACACCCAGGCTGTCACCAACCAGCGATAGATCAGAGGTCCCCAGGATCCCCTTCTTGGGTTGCATTAATTTGCTAGAACAGTTCACAGAACTCAGAGGAACATGACTAGAACACCAGTTTTTTATCAAAGGATATAACTCAGGATCAGCCAGATAGAAGAGATGCATGGTGCATGGGAGTGGGGAAAGGATGTAGAACTTCCAAGCCCCCTTCTAGCACGTCTGCGTGTTCACCAGCCCAGAAGCTCTCCAAATCCCAGCCTTTGGGGGTTTTATGGAGGCTTCATTACATAGGCGTGCATGATTAAATCATTGGCCGTTGGTGACTGAATCCTGTGTTGGGACACAGTACTGAAAATTTCAGCCCTCTAATGGCATGGCTGTGCCCCTTGCAAGCAGTCCTCATCCTTGGTTTACCTAGGGGCTTTCCAAAAGTCACTTCATTGACACAACCAAGGATATCACTTAGGAAATGCCAAGGGATTTAGGAGCTCTGTACCAGACACAAGAAAAAAAGACCAAATATTTATTGATTATTATAAATCACACCCCACTGCCCCTTTCCTGCATTCCAGCCACTTCCTTCTTCCGCAATTTCCTTGCTTCCAGCAAACCAACCCACCAGACCACTCTTTGCCCGGTTCACTAAATGGGGATAAGATAAAGGTCTGCCAAAAGGGCATCCTATTCCCCCCTCCCCCATGAGATTAATTCCTCCTACAGGAAGGCCCACAAAGAAACCGTGGACAGGAATATGCATGTCAGCTACAATGGAAACTTCTCTCTACAACTCCTCGCCAGCTCTCCAGCATATAAGAATGAAGTAGTACACTGATATCCTCACATAGCTGAGCAAAACAAAGACCTCGTGTATCTGAGCAAAATAAAGACCAATCACAGACCACAAAAGTTCTATTTCAATAAGAATGGCTTTTATTCACCTGGCTGTGGCTCCTGCCCAGCAGATAAAGGCAACCACAGAATCCTGGCTCTTGCTCCGGCTTGGTGATCTCAGTGAAGCTCCCACAACGGTTTTCCTGGGATGATGGAGGACTTTTTTCTTTCTTTCTTTCTTTCTTTCTTTCTTTCTTTCTTTCTTTCTTTCTTTTAACACCACTTAACTCCTGATAATCATTTCCTACACATTCCAGTATCTTTGTCTCCATTAAGTTGGAGTTGAATTGTAAGCTAGAGTTTACCAAACTGGCAGTGGTTGGGACTTCGTGTTCCATTTTGGATCCTCAGCAGCTAACCCGCACCTCTAACCTGACACCAGTCACTTAACCCATGACCCCCAAAGGCTGTCTTCCCAATCCCCAGTCTGAAAAGCTCCTTACTCTTTGTAAGTGGACCTTCTGTAATTCTTTTTGCCTGAGTTCTGAAAAAGGAGGTTGTGCTGTTTCCCATAAAAGACTGACCACAACTAAGTAACGGCTCAAGAATATTGGCCTCTGGTCCTCATTACATTAGCTGCGCTTCTTAGCCACAGCAGTCATTTTAGGCCATGTCAAGCTGCTCCTGAACTCAGCCCCTTCCTCCAAAGCCCCTGACAACAGGCACATTGGGGCATGAGAAGCATCATGAAGGGGAAGGGTCACACTGCCCCAGCAGATGGCACTCACCCCCCAGGCCCCAGCACCTATACCTTCTCTTCCTCAGTCTCTCTCCCAGGCCCCAATCTCCAGGGGACTCCCTGGCCCTCACCTCCTCCCCACTGCCTCTCCTTTCACTGAGAGGAGAGGAGGGGTTTTAAAATGATCAACAACAGGTTTGAACCCAGAGGTACTGCCATGATGAGTCTGGGGTACCGCCTGGGCATTGGGGTTTTTCAGAGCCCATGAGGACTGGACCCCAGATTAGGCCCGCTTGGTCCCTCCACACGCAGGCTGGGCCACTGGGCACCATCCCCAAGCTTGCACGCACCAGTCCTCTCCAGTCCTCACTGGTCCCGGACACCAGTCCTGCTGGCGCCCCCAGCAGGGAGCACCATCCCAGCTCCCAAGGTCCCTAACACTCTGCGCTGTCTCCCCACTGAGGCCAATCACCCCTTGTGTCATGGTTTGTGTTTGCCCTGCTGGGGTCCTACAGCGAAAAGGAAAGTGGTATGTTTCTTGTCAAAAGACAGACAACCACCCAGGCCCTGTGCTTCTTTCAGCGGGCCTGCTCTGTCGGCTCACCTGGAGGACATGTCAGTTTGTGACCCTGGCCTTGTCCTCATTCCAGAGTATGATTATCATCATTCCTAACTCCCATGGGAGAAAATTAAGGCTCGGGGTCATGCAACTTGTAGCTGATAGATCTTCTTGGGTCATCTAGACTCACAAACCCAAGCTTGTGATTTTAAGATCTACAGGATTCTGCTTTCTGCGGGTGAGCCAACTCAGTAGCCTACCCTACTCAATTGCCAGAACATTCTGGCTGTTGGAAAGTCGTGCCTTCTGTGGAGTCCCAAACTGCTCTTCATCAGCAAGCATAACAGGCATATAAAAAGAGAAGAAAAGAAGGAGCGTCTGAGGGCTAAAGGGGGTTGGGTTGACCAGAGGGTTCTGCTCAATGAGCATCTGCTGTCTGGAAAGACTGCCCTGGCAGAATTCCCACAGAGCCCAATGCTGTGGGCTCGAAAGGAATCTGGGAGCTCACATGCCGGCAGGAGAGAAGGAAAAGATCCCTGGAGATCAGAAGTGTGGGACTGGGGGTGGCCAGGGAGGGCAGGGGGAAGGCTAGAGCTGGAACACAGCCCCTGGTTTGGAACAGAGGTTGAAGGAATGCACTTTGAAGATGGAGACAGGGGCCACAAACCAAAGAATATGTGTGACCTTCAGGAGCTAGGAAAAGGAAGGAAGTAAATTCTGGCCTAGAGCCTCCTTTTGAAAAAAAAAAAAAAAAAAAAAAATGCTGGCCTGCTGACCCCTGATTTTAGGACCTCTGAACTCCAGAACCATAAAAGGGAAATTTTTGCCAGATTCTACAATAGGCTGTGGTTCTTTGTTACAGAGGCACAAGGAAAGGACTGTGGTTAGAAGTCGAGGTCCTTCCCACATGGGTCAGTTTGCTAGGCTTCTGTATGGACGTACC